>NW_012115233.1:5406830-5523138 GCF_000951035.1 Colobus angolensis palliatus
TCTTTCTTTCTCTTTCTTTCTTTCTTTCTTTCTCTTTCTCTTTCTCTCTCTCTCTCTCTTTCTCTCTCTCTCTCTCTTTCTTTCCTTCTCTCTCTCTCTCTTTCTCTCCCTTCCTTCCTTCCTTCCTTCCTTCCGAGCCTTGCTTTATCGCCAAGGCTGGAGTGCAATGGTGCAATCTTGTCTTACCGCAACCTCTGCCTCCTGGGTTCCAGCAATTCCCCTGCCTTAGCCTCCCAAGTAGCTGGGACTACAGGTGCACATGCCACCATGCCCAACTAATTTTTGTATTTTTAGTAGAGATGGGGTTTCAGCATGTTGGCCAAGCTGGTCTTTAACTCTTGACTTCAGGTGATCCACGCGCCTCAGCCTCCCAAAGTGCTGGAATTACAGGGGTGAGCCACCACACCCGGCCAGCTCTTCTTCTTTCTAGCTGAGGATTCTTTAACAAGCCAGTCTTCTAAAACTGAATTTTTTTTTAATCTATCAGTGAAGATAACAGAATCTATCTCAATAGAGTATTGTGCAGTTTGAAAGAGATAATGTATACAAAGTGTCTTACACATTGCTGTAGCTGCTATTATTAAAATAAGTTTATGACTATTACATAATAGTAATTGCTTTATAAAAAGTAACTTAATGAAACACATACATCAAATGCCTGATGAAAGCTGAATTTTCTAAAATTGGTCTTGGCCTTCAAAAGATTTCTTATTCCTTCTACTATGTGTATTCAACAGATAATTTTCAGTGCCTACTATGTGCCAGGCAGCCCTCTAGGAGCAGGAAGACTGCAGTGAACAAAGCAAACAAAAACTCCCATTTTCCTATGTCAGAAGCAAGTAGATTCATTCAGCACATGCTATTTGCATCCTGGGGGTATCAAGGCAAAGAAAACACAGCTTGTGCCTCCGGAAGCATAATCTTACCTCCTGCCCATTTATTTGAAATACACACAGTTGAAATATTGTTGTAGGTTTATCTATTTTCTGTACATTTATTAGGCTCCTGCTCTATGCCAAGCACTGTGCTTAGCACCATCCTCATATAAACATATCACTGTAGCCCCTGCACTTAAGGAAATGTCCAGGCTACTAAAGCAGATCACTGAAAAAGCTCAGCCTGCTTTTATTCGGCTAGACTACTGTGACTCTAGCTCAGAAAAACATTCTTTCTAATCACTGGTTCTAATACAAATAAAATGTAGTGATTCATTAATCTCCTTAGCCTATGATTGCAAATTGAGTTTTCTCTCAAATATACCTAAAGAAGGTAGGTGCCCATTAAACGTTTCAGGGGAGTTTTATTTAAGCTGCAAATAAAATTAGTTTACTCATTTTTAATTTAATTCCCAGGAGGCATTTTGGAAGCCTTCCCTCCTCATTTGACCCAAAACCATTTTTAAAAATTATTGTTCTCCTAAATTGAAGCCCTTTCTAGCACTGTGCATTAGAAGTCTTAAAACTCATCTGTTTTCTTTTTTGTAATTGACTTACAAATGCATAATTGACTCACAAATGTATAATTGACTATGCATGGCATTTTAAAAGGGCTAAGTTTCCATTTGCTTCTTGATTTTTTTGGGGGGTTTTCTTTTTCCTAAGCCCTCTTCCCACAACATTCCCAGTCATTCCTTGGGTCATCTCTCAGGTGTCAGCACCCTGCTAGCATCTTAATGGAGGGGCTATGTCTCCTCCCAGCAGCAGTGGCATCAGAAGATTTAGCTGTGTTGGGGACAATGTTCAGAGTCCTCATTTGCTGCTAAATATGTACCCGGTCTCATTCTCCCGACACATGGATGATTATCTTGTGACCCATGTGACTATCACTATATCACTCTGATCATCACTAGAATAATAAGTAATCTAAATAATAATAAATTCTGCGTGTTCCATTGACAAAACGCACACATACACATATTCACACAAACCATATACAGCCATGTGTCATTTGATGATGGGGATACCTTCTGAGAAATGCATCATTAGATGATTTTGTCATTGTGCAAACATCATACAGTGCACTTACACAAATCTATATGGTATATTCTACTACATGCCTATCCTCTATGATGTTGCCTCTTGCGCCTAGGCTACAAGTCTGTACAGCCTGTTACTCTATTGAATACTGTAAGCAATTATAACAAAACAGTAAATATGTGTGTATCTAAACATAGAAAAGATATCATAAAAATACAGTATAAAATATTTAATATGGTAGCCCTGTATCGGACAGCTCGATTTTAATCTAATGAGGCCACTTTCCTATATGTGGCCCATCATTGACTGATATATTGTTATCCAGCAATGACTGTACTTAAGTAACTTTAATAGAAGCACAAAGAATATAGCAGTTGTCATTTGAAGAGGGACTTGCTAAATATAACCTTAAGTTAAAGCAAGTCTGCCTAGTGGAGGATGGTGGCTGCTCATGTTGTCTTATGTGGATATAAACCTATATATCCCCACTGAGTGTGAAAAGGTGTCATGCACCAGGAAGCGTGCAGACTTGCTAAGGAGAGAGAGGAATGCAGAGACTAAACCCAAGGCTAGGAGCACAAGACTTCCTTCCTTAGTCCAGGTGTTTCTGCTTGGGAACAGAAGATTGGTGTCTGCTTTTCCGTGAGGTGGCTGAATCAGAGTGGGTGAGTGTGCGGTTTATTGTTGGTTTTCCCAGATGCTGATGCTGAGGCAAGAAATCAAGTCAAAATTGGTTTATTTTGGGATGTACAGGAAATACCGGTATAAAAGTGAGGAAATAAGACAGGGGAGGGAAGGCAGCCAATATCTTACCCAGCCAGCTGCTTTCACGAGAGACTGGAGCATCATCCCACTGGGAAACAATAAAAAAAAAAATAGTGTAAAAATGCATAAGACTTCAGAGAAAGATATGGAAGCAGGTGAGTGGATATGCAAATCCCATTCTTGACTAATTGAGGACTGCTGCTAGGGACACCAATCCCACAGCCCTCCTGGGCTACCATGTGCCCAGCAGAGCTGCCTCCTATGTCTTTGGGGAAAGCCCTCAAGCAAGGAGATGAGGCGATGGTAGTTGTCTGTCCTGTGAAGGAGAAAGACCTGGGGATATGACTAGGGTATCAACAGAACCTGCTCCAAGAGTGGTTAAGCATTTGGTTTGGGACATGTAGAGTTCAAGCAACCTGGGAGGCACCTAAGTGATGTGACTGAGACCTCTGTCAATACTGACTTGAGTTTCACCATCAATATTGATCTGTTGACTAATCTACCCATTGTATGTGCTTTGTAATGACTGAATCACTGATGTGCATTTCCCTAGCCTATTTCCCTCTTCAAAATGACATCTCCCATACATGAAAATTCCTCCTTGATTATATCAAATAGGACCAGTGACTCATTCAGCTTTTCCCCAGAAGTGGGATCTTGAGTGGTACAATCCATGATGTGCCATTCCTCAACAAGGCAGATGAGATTTGATTCTTGGGATATCGGTAAGTCTAGGTTATTTAACTGGCTTTTTTTCTAATGCCTGACTTGTGTCCAGTTGCCTAATCGATTTAGAAGAAGCCATGTTTACATGGAATTTCTGAATTACAAGCTGAGAAATGTTTCTAGAAGATATTTAAAGCCTCCTTAAGTAGGCTAGTGGGTCTTATTTTCTGTCTGAACCAACTGTTATCAAAATGTATTTGACATTGGGCATGTGGGTGAACTGGTGAAAGTGTCCCCGAGAGTTCCAAGCACAAATCCTGTTAACAGGTAATAAGATTATGAGCATAGCCCATGTAGAACACATGGTTTTATCAGCTGAAGTGAAGCACCAAGATGCCAAGTTGTTAATGGAATTCAGCATCTGTGTCTTTCATGGGTCTCTAAATAGACAAGGTTCAATGCTACCCAGATTACCTGCAGAATAAAAACCACGTCCAGCTTTGGGATGGGTATTTATTTATTGCTTTTACTCTGGGGGAAAAGGCTTCTTTGCTTTAAAACCTTTTTATCTCTTATATAGCAATTTCCTTCCATCTTCTAAAAATTTTAGAAAATAAAGAAAATATGAAAATTCATGTTGCATTTCTAAGCATCTGACCACAATCTATAAACCAAGAGCATGCCAGACTCTAATTTCAGTGTTTAGCAGGATAAAGGTTACTGGCAAATAGCATTTGAGGAAAGAGAAAAAATAGTATATTGAAGGCAATACTCACCCCCTGTATTTTGTATTAAGATCTTTTGTAAGTTCTGCTCATACAGTGCAATCATAGGACATTTTTCCTTTCTTCTTTTATGTGTTTTTGGGTCATTTTAAATGTGCTCCATTTATACATATTAGTCTTACAAATTATTTCTTTATTCTCCATTGAACTCTTCTGAAAAGTATTATCAAGAAGGTTCAGTTTAATCTTCAAGTAACTGAGTCACTGGCAATTAGGTAACAACACTTTGTTTTCTCGTGGGATTCAGTCCTAGTATTGAGTGCCCACTAATGACTGCCAAATTTAGTCATCCAAATCACCATGACAATAAGCTCCAGGTGTTGAAACACCAAGATTGAAGCCGGTGGGGCGTGGTGGCTCACGCCTGTAATTCCAGCACTTTGGAAGGCCGAGGTGGGCGGATCACGAGGTCAGGAGGTCGAGACCATCCTAGCTAACACAGTGAAACCCTGTTTCTACTAAAAAATACAAAAAATTAGCCAGGGGTGGTGGTGGCACCTGTAATCCCAGCTACTCGGGAGGCTAAGGCAGGAGAATGGCGTGAATCCGGGAGGCGGAGCTTGCAGTGAGCCAAGATCCCGCCCTGCACTCCAGCCTGTGCGACAGAGTGAGACTACGTCTCAAAAATAAAAATAAAAATAAAAACTGAAGCCACCACTTAGGGTCCAATCAATCTTTTTATCTGTCAGTGATTCCAGTCTTTGCCCAAATACACAGCGTTAAAATTCGTAAGTCAACCCATGTCCATGCGTCCTTTTTCTCTCCCATATCCAGTTGGTCACATGGTTCATGCTGATCCATCCGTAGCATGGGCCACGCTCCAGCCCTCCTGTACATCCTCCAGACTTCAGGGTTCTTTCTGTGGCTTAAAGGTGCCAAGCTCACTCCTGTCTCAGGGGCCTCACACCAAGTGCTCCTTTAGCCTGAAACAATCACCCACTAATCTCTGCATAGCTGAGACCACCTTGTTATTCAGGTCTTACCTCAAATGTAACTTCCTCAGAGAGGTCTTGTCTGGTTACCCTGCTAAAATTAGCATCCCCCTTCACTGTGATCTGTTAAACCTCCACTTTTCTTTCTTTTGAAGCATTTACGATCATCCACAAGCATCCAGCATGTATAACCTTTGTGTGGTTTATTGCTAGCTTCCTCATTGCTGGACCAAGAGCTCCATGAAAGCAGGGACCTTGTCTCTCTTGTTCTCAGTGAAATCATTTGTGCTCAATATGGGGGTTAGCACATAGTGAGTCAATGAATATTTAAAAACATTCGTTTAAATATTTAAATATTAATAAATATTGAGGCACACTACAATTCATTTGGCACACAGCACATGCTACTTTTAATTGTGATGGCTCAAATAACCTATGATACTGCAAAGACCATTTTTATGCCCTTATAGCTCATGTAGTACCTTTTGTTCTCTGATAGGTCCCTAGTACATAGTACAGTGTTTCACACAGAGTAGGCACTTAAATGTACCAGCTAGTGGACAGTGTGATGATGCCAGGAAATCATATACAAGGGTAGGAAACTAACAAGTATGGAGCATCTCATTTGTGTACTGGCATCTGCCTTGTCATTTAGTCCCCATAACAAGTTTATAAAGTAGATAGTGACATCCCACACTATAGAGGAAAAGCACGAGCTCGTAATTGCATGATAAGCACATAAGGAGCAAATCTGGAATCCAAACCTGTGTTCTCTGCAGGGCGTCATTGTGCTGCTCACAGTGTGCTAAGTTTAGGGTCTCTGTGGATGTTTGTGAAGGAGGCAAAGGGACGTGAGGAGAGCCACAAGCTCATGACTCTATGGCTGGAACTTCATGCCAGTAATGACCACTTACTAATGTGCTGAATGCACCTGTGCATGTGGAATCATGTACTTCCTTTTCACATTGTGAATGTGTCTACAAAGGTCAGGCATGGTGGCTCACTCCTGTAATCCCAGCAATTTGGGAGGCCAAGGCTAGTGGATCACTTGAGGTCAGGAGTTTGAGACCAGCCTGGCCAACATGGTGAAACCCTATCTCTACTAAAAATACAAGAATTAGCCAGGCATGGTGGCATGCATCTGTAGGCCCAGCTACTTGGGAGGCTGAGGCAGGAGAATCGCTTGAACCTAGGAGGCAGAGGTTGCAGTGAGCCAAGTTTGCAGCACTGCATTCCAGCCTGGGTGACGGAGCGAGACTCTGTCTCTAAAAATGAATAAATAAATAAATGTGTCTACAAACAAAGGTTTCTGAAAGTCAGGCATAAACCCCCACCTTAGTGATAATGATGCAGCCACCTCGAAATGGGAGGTGGGTCACCCATCTGTATTTGTAGTCCCCAAAGAAAGAAGATCTCAGTGGCGAGGGCACGGGGGGCTCGTCACCTCCTTGCAGGTAGACACTATAACAAGAATGTCTAAGAATGTCTGCTCTACTTAAAATGTTTCTTTCCCATGGTTCCTAATACTGTGAAGTCATGAGCCCCCTTAAGACCCAATGAAAGTGGAACAATTCCATGTGCACGTAAGCCATGCATGTACGATTTCAGGACATCCTTGAACCCAGGGCAAGAACTGCAGCTTTGGGAAATTCCCAGAACTATAAACAGTGTGAATTTTCAAATAAAAGTAGCTTTAGTTCATGTTACTTCCTTTTTTTAAGAAATGTAACTGTGTTATATTACCATTAGACATAATTGGGTGAGAAATTACTTATAAACCTGTCATCAAAATGTAGCTATTGTTTTATTTGTCCAATGTATTGACATCTATGTGCACATAGAGTTCTGCATTTGGCTGTTTTTACTTAATACATCATAGCATCAAACAGTGATAATGCCATTTCACAATCTGTATTTAATTGGAAGTGTTTTAGTATAATGTTATTGTAATACTCAAATGCAAAATCATGGTGATGCCGTGAAGATTGGTCTCTGTTTTGTCTAAAATTATTTTAGAACCCATTAAATTTTGTAATGCACATTCTCTTCCATCTACAGGTCTCCCATAAAATAGCTTCAAATCTCACAATCAATGATATTTTAAAGCAGCACATAAGAGTATTTAGCTTTAATGTGATCATTGCCTCAGGCCATAATAAAAACAGAATTTTTCCCCAATTATTATCAGTCACTCCCCCTCCATACTCCATCATGATAAGACCGAGCAACTTTCATTCCTCACCAGGCAACTAATCATCCCTTTGCCGAGCATTCTTCATAAATGGAATGGAATAAATTTCATTATGCAGTGCAGTAATGTTCCCCAGCTAGAGATCGGGGTGTAATGATCTTGGGGAAAGTTACAGGCAAGAGCAGTAAAATATATGAAACTTAAAGACAAATGGTGTCCTCATCATGCAGTCCATAATAGGCTGTGCCAACCCCACCCACCCTCAAAACAGCCCTCCCTTACCTTGCCAGCCTCATCTAAATGCTGCTGTCTGCGGGCCACGGTGGCTCACCCTGTAATCTCAGCACTTTGGGAGGCCGAGGCGAATGGATCACGAGGTCAGGAGATCGCGACCAGTCTGGCCAACATGGTGAAACCCCATCTCTACTAAAACTACAAAAAAATTAGCCAGGCATGGTGGCACACACCTGCAATCCCAGCTACTAGGGAGACCAAGGCAGGAAAATTGCTTGAACCTGGGAGGTGGATGCAGTAAGCTGAGATCACTCACCACTGTACTCTAGCCTGGGCAACAGAGCAAGACTCCATCTCAAAAAAAAAAAAAAAATGCTGTTCTCTCTTTTTGTCCTTTGAAAACTTGTAAAAAGTAGACAATACTTAGTGCTTTACTTCCCTAACAAGTACCCACTTACCAACCTGCTATAGTTTTATAAAAGTATTCTCTGAAAAGGTACCAAAAATGTTCTAATTCCTATATCCAATAGCTGTTTTTCTTATTTGTTTGGAATTTTCCATATGAATCAATATGCTTAACCATTTTCTTGAGGATCTTTTTGTTGTAGCAGTTGTTGTTTAAAAAACAGCTTTATTGATACATAATTCATATATTATACAATTCACCCATTTAAAAGGTACAATTTAATTTTTTACAGCATATTCACAGGGTGATACAACCATTGCCACAGTCTACTTCTATATTTTTAGAGGAAACAGAGATATATGTTTATATTTAAATTTTATTTTATTGTGGTAAGAACACTTACATTAGATGTACCCTCTTAACAGATTTTAAGTGTACAATAGTGTTGACTCTAGGTACAGCGTTGTATGGCAGATCACTAGAACTCCTTCATCTTATTTAATTGAAACTTTATGCCTGTTTATTAGTATCTCTCAAATTTTCCCTCCCCCTAGACCCTGACAGTCACTAAATCACTCTTTGATTTGGGGTATATGACTATTTTGGGTACTTCATATAAGTGGAACCATGCAGTATTAGTCTTTCTGAGACTAGTTTCTTTCACTTTGCATAATGTCTTTAAGGTTCATCCATGTTGTTGCATATTGCAGAATATCCTTCATTTTTGAGGTTGAATTGTATTTTATTCTATGTATGTATCATATTTGTCCATTCATCCATCACTGAACATTTAGGTTGTTTGTACCTCTTGTATATTGTGAATAGTGCTGCAGTGAACATGGTAGCTCTCCAATAATATCTTCAAACTATCTCTTGAAGATCCTGATTTCATTATTTTTGGACAAATACCTGGAAGTGGGATTGCTGGATCATCTGGTACAAGAGTTGGTTTTTTGAAAAGATAAGCAAAATTGACAAACCCTTAGCTAGACTAAGGGGAAAAAGAGAGAAGATTCAAATAAATAGAATTAGAAATGAAAGAAGGAACATTACAACTTATACCACAGAAATAAAAAGGTTCATAAGAGACCACTATGAACAGTTACCTGCCAAAAAATGAAAAAAAAAAAAAACCTAGGTAACATAGAGAAAAATGAATAAATTCCTAAAAACCTACAGTCTACCAAGATTAAATCATGAAGAAATAGAAAGTCTAAAAGGACCCATAACTAGTACTGAGATTGAATTGATAACCACAAATTCTCAACAAAGTAAAGCTTAAGACCAGATATTTGGCCAACGAAACATTTAGAGCATTGATAAAAATCCTCAAACTCTTCCGAACAACTGGAGAGGGAGTAACACTTCTAAACTCATTTTACAAAGCTAGTATTACCCTGACACCAAAACCAGACAAACCCCACAAGAAAAGAAAATAAAAGGCCAGTATCCCTGATAAATATAGAAGCAAAAGTCTTTTACAAAATACTAGCAAACTGAGTCCAGCAGCACATTAAGAGGATCATAGGTCATGACAAGTGTGCATGGGAGTCAGGAATGGTTCAACACACAGAAATCAATCAATGGGATACACCACATTAGCAGACTAGAAAATAAAAACCCCATGATTGTCTCAGATGCAGAAAAATCATTTGACAAAATTCTTTGCCCTTTCGTGATAAAAACTCTCAAAACCTAGGAATAGAAGGAAAGTACTTCAACATAATAAAGGCCACATATGGAAAGTCCATAGCGAACGTCATACTCAACAGTGACCAAACTAAAAACTTACCTTCTAAGATCAGAAACAAGACAGGGACACTCACTCTCACCAATGCTATTCAACATAGTCCTGGAAGTCCTCGCGGGAGGAATTGGGCAAGAAAAAGAAACAAAAGGCATCCGAATTGGAAAGGAAGATGTAAAATGTCCCTGTTTGCAGACAAAACGATCTCACATATAGAAAATACTAAAGACCACAGTAAAAACTATTAGAACTAATAAATGAATTTAGTAAATTTGCAGGATACAAAATCAGCAGATGAAAATTAGTTATTTTTCTATACACTAACACTAACTGATCTAAAAAGGAAATCAAGAAAACAATCCCTTTGCAATAGTCCCCAAAAGAATAAAATACACAGTCGTAAACTTAACTAAGACAGTGAAAGACGTGTATTCTGAAAACTACAAAACATTGACGAAGGAAATTTAAAAAGACACAAACAAATAGAGATTTTGTATAGATGGACTGGAAGACTTAGTATTGTTGAAGTGTCCACATTACCCAAAATGATCTACAGATTTAATGCATTCAGAATTTCAGTGGCATTTTTTACAGAAATAGAAGACACAGTGGAGATTCTTCCTTATTTTTGACTCTCATGACCGAATCCTCACCAGATTCACCTGTGACTATATCTCAATTTCTCTTTCTGGGTCTTATTTCTTCTTGTGCCTCTCATGTTTAAGTATTCCTCAATATTCAGTTAATAACACGTTCTTTTCTCTGTAGGTGGAAATTGCCATGCCCATAGGTCGAGATATGCATACTGATGCCTCCCAGAAGTACCACTTCAAGCTCTGACCTCCCTCCTGAGCATCCAGATTTGAATTTCCATCTTTCTGTGAGCATCTCCAAGCACCTGTCCTTAAGGCAGTACTCATAGCTTGAAAGGAGATGCAGAGCAGAAAGATGAATAAAAGCACAAATGCTGGGGTCAAATATCCTAGGTTCGAATCCTGGCTCTGCCACTAGCTAGCTATATGTCTTTAAGTCACCTAATTCACCTCTCTGTGCCTAAGGATTCCGATGAGTAAAATGGGGATAAAAATACTTGCCTTATAAAATTCTTGAAATGGTTATGCTAAAAAAAATGTGCAGTCTTTAGAACAGTGCCCGGCACATGTTAAGTACTGTTTAGCTATTAGCCATAATTTTAAAAATAGTATTTTTAAAATCAGTAATATTATAGGTAACCTTTTCTGAATATTGTCCAAGTGCTTTACATGGATTATTTCACTTTTCCTGGGAATGATCCTATGGGATAATCACTGTTATTATTCCTACTTTACAGATGAGGAAAAGAGAGGTTAATTAGCCCAAGGACACACAGTTTCCCCAAGGCACAGGGTCAGTGATGGGACCATAATTTAAACCAGGCCAGTCTGACTTCAGACCCACACTTTTGACCTTTGCTTCCCTGCTCAATTACAAATACCAAATTGACTCCTTATCTTCTCCCCAGAACTGCCTCCCTTTCCTGTTTTCTCCCCGTTCCCCAAAATTGCCATTTTAGCCCTTTCTTTTTCACCTGCGAATTAGCAAATGCTGCCCCCAGAATCTTTCCTCCACCTCTACCCCATTCTCTTCTTGCTGCCCTGACTAGTTGAACTATCCTCTTTATCTTGACCTGTCGTGACACCACCTCCCTGGTCACCGTGCTCTTGCCTTCTTGCCTTTCCAATTTATCCTGCTCACTGACACCACAGTTGCCATTTGAAAACAAAAATAGAATTTTCAGCTTGATAACATTAAGGCAGAGAGTTTGCAGCAAACAAACACTTCAGCAGGCAAGACAAATATGTTTCAGACATTTTTTAGCAGCTAGAGAAACTCCAAAGCAACAACCAATGATTTAGAACAGAGGCTTCTCTTACGAAGCAGACAGGCTGTAGAGATACAATTCAAGGCTCAGCAGACATATATCTCCTGATATATAAGCAATCAGAATTCTCTTTTCCAATTGAACAAATCCCTCTCAGGTTTGATGGGGAAACTGGGATGTCAGTGTCACTGAAATGAAAATTCTGTTTCACAGCAAAATGTTTCCAGTCAACTGGAGAGAGAAAGAGAAATCTTAACTGTTTTCCCTTCCCTACCCTAGCATCCTCCCCACCCCCTCAATGTGGAAAACTCCTATACATCCTTTAAAGCCCAGGGAAAGTGTGCCTTTTCTGTTGAAGCCCTTTGTCAACTCTTACAGACACGTTCTCCTTTTTAATCTTGCAGGAGAATATGGCAGTTAGGAAAATGGGCTCTTTGGAAAATATTCAGTGTTCAAATGCTGATTTTGCTATTCATTAGCTACATGTCAGAAATTTGCCTTGTCTTACTGTGCTACTCTTTCCCCATTTGAAAAATGGAGGGTGGTCTCACCTCTTTTTTTTTCTATGTGATTATTTGAAGGATTAAAAGAGAAAAATTGTGAAAAGCATTTAGCTCAGCAGCTGGCACTTGTCAGTATACAGTAACTGTTACCAGCTGAAATTTATAGCCATAAAATAAATACAGGCATCCTAGAAAATTATAATACCCATAGTAAGCATGAGAATTTTTTTCCAAATTAAGAAAGAAGATATAATAGTCTTGGAGTAGTTTCTATTCCTCTTAAAGGGAAAATAAAATGTCAGACTTTCTTACATTCTCATAGGTCAGTAGGTTGTTCCCATAGCTATGGGGACAATATAGTGAGGGTATGGGGCAGACTTCAAGTTACAAGTTAGGATTTGATCCATTGTCTTGGACATTTGGTTGGATCTGTACAAACCAAGATTCTGTCCAAGAACTCCTTTGAAGAGGAAGTGATGTTAGAACTTGGCCTGTGAGCTCTGCCTGCTAGGAATTAGTTTTAGCAAAGAGACAGAGAAAGAGACAGAGAATATCATGGTGATGAGTGCTAGGATATTGTCAGGGCTCTTTTAAGTGTGACCACCAGGTGACAGCAGGAAAGACAGGAGAAGACCTAGAGTTCAACTTGGAGTACTGAAAGCCTTCTCTTTCCTTCTTTTCTCTCTGTGAAGGTTGTTTTCCTTCTTTGTGGACTTGCAGGCCCATTTGGTAAATGAGGTGTCATATGGAGAATTTTCGGCAGATGCTTCTCTTCTGATAGGGAAGGGCAAAGCCCCCCAAATTCGTGAAACATATGCAGGTGTCAGCCAACTTTGCACTGCCTTCATGACACCTCATCTGTTTTCTCAAACAGCTAAACAGCATGCTGTGCCCTTAGTGAAGTGCGGGGGAATAGGAGCTAAAAGGGCAGTGTGAAGACCTAACTGTTGTCCTCCCTGACAGCTGTAGTTTTGTGATGCTGCTGCTTGCTTTTCATGAAATCTGTGACTGGCTCCATCCCTGTCACAACCCCTACCTCTGCAACCAGACTTTTGAGTCTACATATAAGTTTATGGAGATGACATTTACTTTTTCATTGATTCTATCTTTGGAAGATGCCTATTCCATCCATACAAGGTATGCTGAATAACTGGTACTCAGGAGTGTAATTAGCCACACATACAAGACATCAGAACTAGTTTATGGGGGATCTAATGATTGATCATGAATATACACAGTGAGAGAAATGTCAGTCTTGTGTGAATTATCTTGTTTAAACCCCTCTGCCACCAATAAGGTACCTTCTACTTCATATCCTTAGATCAGGAGCAGGATTCTAAGTTCTATAATGATAGCCAACCAGACATTACAGAACAATTGCCATGCTCTATCAGTAGTAATGCCTGACATTTATTGAGCCAATAATATCTAGACCATGGCTGTAGCATATTTCCTACATAGAGGGGAATTTACTCTACATCATTCTTGATCAGCTGCCCAAAACCCACAGTATTATATAAGGTGACTTCACTGACAAGTTGCTCCAAGGCATTCCCATAAGCGTACTGGCATTGTGGTTGTACGCTATGAAACATACATTATAAAACGTATTTTTCTCTGGTTATGTTTTCCAGCAGGTTTAGGAGTCACCTAAAATTATTGGACATCTTGCTTTCAAACAAAATAAACTGTATTACACATTCAGCTCTACATAATAACAGGAATTTCTTTTCTCTGAATCATCCAATTTTTTTTAAAAAAATTTTGTATGTATGTGTGTTCTGGATACTATATACATAGATTTCAACTTGAGAGAATTGATTAACTCATATTGCATCTTGGGAGGCAGATTAACTAGACATCAATTTTAAAGAATTAGATTTAAATAGAGGGCAAAGAATTTCCCAGCAAAGATGAGCAGAATAAAAAATACAAAAGAGGAATTCTCAACATGAGGACATAGAGCTAGGTGCCATAGATGCTACAAATTGAAATGAAGCTTGATCCTACCCTCGATGAACTAAATCGAGCTGTCACAATCTCTATGAAGCAATTATACAGGTACTTAAAAATATCACTGAGGTGGCCACAATTGAGAGCATCAACTAAGGTCAGTGAAAATTGGAGCAGGAGGTCTGGCTAGACACAAATTTGGAAGATTCAAAGCAGTTGATTTCTCAAGCAGCATTCAGACACGGAGATTAATGGTGGTCAAAGGAAAAATTGTTCAGTACCAAGGACAGTTCCCCCAGAAACCTTTTGTTCCCAGAGATCTCTGTATAGAGACCACAGGAGTATTTCAGTAGCTCTGCTGTCTCTCATAATAGTTCATTGTTCAAGCATTCTCATGTGATAATGTGTGCACATGACATAGCGTATTTTACATACCGATTAAATTACCAGTGCTACCATTATCATTGTATTAATCAGGGTTCTCCAGAGGGACAGAGCTAATAGGATATGTATATATATGAATGGACATTTATCAGAGAAAACTGGCTCACATGATTACAAGGCAAAGTCCCACTATAGGCCGTCTGCAAGCTGGGGAACATAGAAGCCCATAGTGGCTCAGTCCAAATCTGAGAGCTTCAAAACCAGGGAAACCAACAATGCAACCTTCGGTCTGTGACCAAAGGCCCGAGAGCTCCTGGCAAGTCACTGGTGAAAGTCCCAGAGTCCAAAGGCTGAAGAACATGAAGTCTGATGTCCAAGGGCAAGAGGAACAGGAGGAAACATCTAGCATGGGAAAAAGAAGTAAGACGGAAGATCCAGCAAGCAAGGTTACCGCACCTTCTTCTGCCTGCTTTGTTCTAACCACGCTGACAGCCAGCTGGATGGTGTCCACCCACATTGAGGGTGGGTCTTTCTCTCCCTTTCTCTCCCTGTCCACAGTAAAAGCTGTGTAAGTGGATAAGGGATAACGTGAAGGGAGATGAGAACAAGGGCTGCATCTAGAACCTAGGAGGAACACTCATATTCTGGCACTGGGGAAGAAAGTGGCATAAGTCTAGAACCCTTCCAGAGAAGACGAAAACTCTCAGGAAAGTATAGGATTAGTGAGGTGAAGGGAAGAATAAATATCAAGAAGAGGATTAATAGTTTAAGCTATATTAAGCTGCAAATAAATGAATCCCAGTGCTAGAGTAAACAACAAATACATTTAATTAATTCACATAAAGTGAATGAAGGTAGGCAGTTAAGAGTGGTTCAGTAGCTCATCATAATATTATGAATCTAAGCTCTCTACATCCTCCCACTTAATTATCCTCTGCATGTTGACTTTTTGTCCCTGTGTTTATTGCCTGATAAACACTCTAGACACATCAAGATCACGCTGAAATGAAATGAGATGAGATTAGGTGATGGAGAGAAGAATCGTGATCTTTTCTTCTATCAGGAAAGAAAATCCTTTCCGGAAGTTCCTATAGGCTTCTTATGACTTTTAATTATTCAGGGCCAGATTACATGGCCACCCTTACTGTGGAGGAGACTAGTGAAGTATTTGGCTTTTCCAGGCTTGTTAGTGTCCAGTAAGGATGCAATTGGAAATGGTCTTTGTGGTGAACAGCCAACAAGATCTGCCACAGTGGAATTAACAACATCAGTGTTCTTTCAGACATTGAAATGCTTTTTCCATAATTAGTTCTTTTGAATAAGCTAATAAAATAGTCAAGATTACCCAAATCACATTCTCATGAAAGCAGGAAGCAAAGTTTTGGCAATCCTCAACCGTGATATTTTGGTTGTTAAAAATTGATGACATTTCTTATTTTTAAAAACCTATCATATGAATAAGTGTTTTGTTCATCCTTTTCTCATATAAAAGTTAAGTTTTAACTTATTTGTGTTGGTCTCAGTTTTTAAGAATCAATCATACAGAAAAGTTGGTAGATTTTGTGAATTTATAGTAGAACTCCTTAGCTAAAAATTTGTTTATCATTTGAAGGCCATGTTCCCTTTCAATTAGATATTCTAGAACCTCTGGATTTTTCCATAATACTATTTTTCACAAGTTGTGTTGTACTGTATAGAAATAATTCGTTTTGAAGATGTTGTATCATTGAACTAAAAATCGTATTAATACTCATCCAAGGAATTATAAAGTCATTCTCTTTAATAGGGGAATTTAAGAACCAGAGCTGTTTCCTATGATGTTTAGGAGGTATTCAGTGAGTTTTGATCATGATGAACTAGCACATCCAATTCTAAGTTGGACAGTGATCTCAGAAAGAATGATGGCTGCAAAGGTCTTTGAGATGATGAATCATCTAGTTTCTTATAGTATTAATGCTTATAATTAGAGACAGAAAAGACTTTAATTTCTTGCATGAATTAGTTAATACTTATGATACATGTCTTTAAAACTGTTTCTGGTGTCTGGTTCAAAAATTACAGTTCTTCAGGTCTATTAATTCATTCTGAAATGGAAAAGCTGGTCAGGGTTGAGCCAATGCTGCTAAAGTGATCTGTGAATTAGAGGATGTTTGACTTAATCCTCTGACCTCTAAGCTCATGTGGTCATTTGCTTGCATGACCTCTCATTGAGATTACCCAAAGTTGCCCCATCTTTAAAAGGAAGATAATAACAGTACTTTCCTCATGAGCCTGTTTTGATAATTACATAAGATGCTTAGAAAAGTGCCTGGCACACAATGAACACTCAGAAATGTTGGGTAGGGGCAATGGCTATGATGATCATGATCAAGGAGGAGGAGGAGGAGAATTTGGCAGTTATTTCCCACTATGTGTAAAACACTATGCCAAATACTAGGATTACAAAGATAAGTTAGACATGCAGGATTTACATTCCAGAAAGATTCGTTTATGTGTTCTCTAATTCAGTACATGTCTTTCCTCCATTTATAATGTAGATTTACATGTAACAGCAAACTCACCAGAAATGTGTTTCCCTTCCCTCCATTTTCTACCATATTGACCCTGTATCTAGAAATAACCAGGGTCCTGCAAAAGTCTGTTTTGTTTTCTTCACTGATGAGTGCAGTTTAAGAATTGTATAAGTCCTCAGTAGCCTCTAAAGTACTTTAGGCATTTTCAACATGACATGTCAACACTCACCCAAAAGACCATCTTTTAACTGAGTCATTATTGAAAGTTCTCGTTTTGTTCGCTTCTTCAGAAAATACAAAGAGAAAAAGAAAGTCTAAAGCCACTCACTCCTTGCTCTTTGAATGGCATCACCATTGTGTGATCTATATTCTGCTGCTAGAAGGAAATTCCAGGAATCCTTGATCCCTCATCTTTTAAACTGATTTCACAGCACAGAGGGTATCCCTGACAGCACTGAAAAAAGGCAAACAAGAAAAACCTCAAATGGGCAGGCTTTTTCTAAAAGTCTGAAATAAAAGTTTAAAACTGATTTTCAGGTTTCCTGTTATTACCTAGGCAAGCCTAGGTGAATACTTGAAGAATGGGGTTGTAAATACTCCCAGAGGCATCTACTGCAATGATGGTCATGTGTCTGTTGCAGTGAAATTCTTTAGTGTAAATTATTATGTATGAAACCCTAATAAATACATAGGATCAAAACATGTGTTTCTGGTTGTGGGAACTGAAAGATATGCAAGTCCCTTTGTCCATGTTCTGGTGGCCCTTGAGCATTCCTGCCAATCTTTGGAACTTCAGAGAATGGCAGAATCATGGGAAAAGAGAATTTTTATTGCCTACCCCCATTTCCCTCCATCCTGTGGCAGCCTGGGACATGGCTGTGCACTATAACTAAACTTTAAGGCATCTACAAGTAAGAGACATGAATAAGAACTTCACCAGGGAAAACAGTCTAGGAGAGGGAAATCCAACATGGACTGAACAGTCTAGAAGAGGGAAATCCAACATGGACTGAACAGTGTAGAAGAGGGAAGTCCAACATGGACTAGAAGAGGGGAATCCAACATGGACTGCTGTGCACTAGGCTATGTCATAGTCACATAGTTACCATTGGTTGCATATCTGCAGTAGCCTAGAGTTTAATCACACAAGCAGCCTTGGGGCCTTAGTTAATTTCAGTTGTTCAAACTAGTTGGATTTATGAGGGCCCTGCCATGCCCTTCATCCCCTACTTTTGAAGCCTTTCTTGCTTATTATTTTTTAAGCTGCTGTGGTAAGAGATAATTCTGGATGGAATATATTAGTTAGACTGAGGCAAACTAATATAAATAATATTGGGCTATTAATTTTGGAAGGGTCACTAAAGCCCCTCAAAAATAAAAAGGAAGAAACTATATATTTTCATAAATGGTTTTGCAAGAATGAAAAAATAATATTTGGTCCTAGACAAATGCTCTTGGAACATTATTGTATAATGTCTGGTTCTTTTCTCTCTCAATTGTAGTTATTTCACACACATTACAGATGAAGCCATTGTATCAGTCAGAGACCAATTTTAATCCCAAGGTTGATTAGACAGGTAGCTCTTCGCAGCTTGTAAGCTCTCCCTTTGTTCTACACACCTATACTCACACAGACAAACATTTACACACAAGTAAGGATTTGGCCTGCTTCGTTAGTGGAACATCCTAATGAACACTTGGTTGCATTTAACCTTTTGCTGCAACAAAATGTCCCAAGGTTGCCATAGTAATGGGAAATAAAATCCACAGAGCTATTCCTTTTCCCTTAGTGGTTCTGGCATGCTATCACACCATAGCATGCTTGCAACCTGGGTCAAGAAAGAGCTGTGATTCCACTGTTTGTCCATCAAGTTCTAAGCTATGGGTAATATTCGTAAAAGGTCATTCTTCTCTCCCATCGTTAATGTGAATGGAACAGCTGGAATGTAAATTGGAAGAAGGAGTGATGATTCTCCCTTTGGCCATTGGATGACTTGGGAGTTAAATGGGACCCAATACATCATCTAACATTGGTTTCAGCCGATGTTTCAGCCATAGGACATCTCAGAAATGTGGTCATTTGGCTCTTGCCTGAATTAATTGAGGAAGGGGAGTCCAGTTCTGGAATTAGACAATTCTTGATGTTGTTATGCTTGAACCAGCCGCTTACCTGCTGCATTCACACTCTTGGCCAGGGGCCAATTAATGAATGAAACAAGCTCCCTGCACTCAGGAAGCTCACTGAGAAGAAGATTCAGGTTATGATATCGCACCTCCACAATAACTCTCCTTTTAGCCCATTAACTCCCTCAAAAATATCCTTCTGCTAATTCCTTTCCCTTGTCCTCTCTTCCACTGTTGCCTTTGAAGCTTTCACTTTATCCTAAACTTCCTCGTGTCTTTAGTCATCTCCTAGAACACACATTTCCTCACCTTTAGAGAAACTTGGCTCTTCCCTCCACTAATGTGCAGTATTCAAGTACGAATACCTTTCTGTCTTTCCTTCTTTCTATTTTTCTTTCTTACTTTGTGTCTTTCTTCTTTCTTTTTTACTTCTTTTCTTCTTTTCTTTCTCCCTTTCTTCCATTTATTCATTCGACAGTTATTTATAAGGGACTTAATATGTGCCCAGCACTGTTCCTAGGCACTACAGATATGGCATTGAACCACCCAAATTAAGCTTACATTCTATTGGGGAGAATGAAAGTAAAATTAAAATTAAAATGAGATACATAGTAAGTTAAAATAGAAATGCAGTAGAGAAAATTGTTTTTCTTTTTAAGTGGAGTTGGTCCTTTCTCCCATCCTCCCATCTTCTTAATCCCAATATTTCAAAGCTAAGAGGAGAAATCAATATTCCTGGGGACCTTTTGGAAGAACCTTTCTTCTATCACCCTCTTTCATCCAAAAGCCAGGGTGATCTGTAGCTGACCCTCTGGTCAGTTCCTCTGGCTCAAATTAAAACTTGAAGAGAATTGGTCTCTGGCATATTTCCCCTTTGCAGGTGACACAGAGAGGGTCATTTGTGTTCGTAAGGTTAGGGCAAAAGCTCCCCTGGCTAGCAGCAGCATTTTAATAGGTGATTAATCCTTCTCTGATTAATCACACTATAATCATTCCTCCCAGCCTCTGGGTTTCCTCCCTATATGCATTGAGATTCTGGGGCTCTGGATTCCGGTTCAGTTTTCCTGTCTCCTTTCAGCATTTGAGTGACTTCTGCATCTGATTTGAAGGGTCAGCTTCTTGAATTTCATTATTCCAAGAATGTTTCTCTCCCCCTCACTTGAGAAGCCAACTCATAAGACTGTACTCCAGTCATTGCTAATATGTCAGCTACTCTAATTCCAATATTTCCCACCATGAATCTCCTCCTGGACCATAACCTTTTGTTTCTCCCAATTTTGTCTCCCATGGAAGCAACTCTCATGGAAACATCACACACACACACACACACACACACACACACACTCACTCACTCACACTCTTGCGCGCTCTCTCTCTCTCTCTCTCATGCTTACCTTTTTGCCAGTTTTCCAGCCTCCTGGGCTCACTGAATCTGCAGTCAATGATTATCTTCATTTTTCCTGAGCCCTCAGTGACTATGAGCCCTTCCCACTTGTCCTACCAAATTTAAACTTCTTATTAACATGACCCATCTGTTTTCTCCCCTCTTGCTCTTAAGGTGTGTGGTGATCACAGTAATGTCCCCGCCAAATATGACTTTGTCCTAATTCCCAGAATCTATAAATATGTTTCTTATGTGACAAAAGAAATCTTCTAGATGTGATTAAGTTAAGAATCTTGAGATGGAGACAGTGTTCTTGATTATCCAGGTGGACCCAATAGAATCACAAGTGTCCTTATAAGAGGGACATAGGAGGGTCAGAGAAAGAGATGTGGCAATGGGGACAGCAGTTAGAGTGATGCAGCCCTGAGCCAAGGAATGTGGACAGTCTCAAGAAGCTGGAAAAGGCAAGCAACGAATTCTCTTCTGGAGCCTCCTGAAGGAACCAGCCCCACTGACACCTTGACTTCACCCCCATGAGACTCGTCTGAGACTTCTGACCTCTAAAACGATAAATCATCGAGTTGTTTTAAGTCACTAAGATGGTGTAATTTGTTACTGCAGCTGCAAGAGACTCATATAAAATGCCAGCACTACTAGATAACACAGCAAGGGAGTGCAGTGACTCTGGTGCCTTGTGCCTTCAGGATTCTCCTCCACCCTTGGCGGGCCTGGGTGATACTACGCATCTCTGCACTTATGGTCTGCTGTCCTGCTCCACCATTCTCTTTCCCAGCACATCAAGAACCAACCACAGAGTTGACCAGGGGCCACTTGTAACAACATGAGCTTCTGTTCCCCTAATAGTATTAACAGTTACAGTCCTATGACTCCTTTCAGGGCCGCAGAGATGTTCCTTGGACCCAGTCAGGGGCAGAACTGCTGACAGCTTTGGCTGCTCCATGTCACCTCACTTTTGAATGGTGACAGAAAAGCCAGGGTGATCTGTAGCTGACCCTCTGGTCAGTTCCACTGGCTCAAATTAAAACTTGAAGAGAATTGGTCTCTGGCATATTTCCCCTTTGCAGATGACACAGAGAGGGTCATTTGTGTTTGTAAGATTAGGGCAAAAGCTCCCCTGGCTAGCAGCAGCATTTTAATAGGTGGAAACGGCAAGTTTTGACGGCTCATGTTTATTATGGGAGGGGAAAAATGAGTTTTATTATTGGGCTTTATGTGACCTTCCATGGGGCCCGAGGGGGATTCAATGACTGAGAAACACAGGAAAAACAGCAGGCAGCAAAAACAATGAACTAGGTCAGGAAGTGTATTTTTTGTTTTTAAAAACATTGGAAACATGCTATAAGTCCCTAATTAGTTTGACCTCCATGGTTAGATTTTTTTTTTTTTTTTACTCCAATATTTTCCTGAGTTGATTTTGGATTTGTTTTTCCATTGACAAGATTCTTTTTTAATTGTGTTGTCAAGTTAGAGAATAGGATTCTGCTTTTGGAAAAAGTGCTTCATGGCATGGAGATAACAATAACATTTCATAACTTGTGATGTTTTGTTAAAAAACACCCTGAATAAGCCATGGTAATAAGTGCTAGGCCAAGAAATCAGAACTTTGGTGCTTGTCGTGTAGATAGGATGAGAGATGCTGAATGAATAAGTAGACATACTAGAAATTAGTCCATAAGACAAGGGGATGGATGATATTCTTTATCTTTTTGCCTTTCTCTTCTTGCCTTTGTTTGTGGAACAAGCTACACGTATTTATTTATTTGTTTACGTTTTAGGGAAAATCTATTTGGTGCATTAATTCTGTTGTTTTCTTGTGAAATTGGTTGTTTCAAATCTCCCCATCTTCCAGTGCATTCAGCCACTATTCTTGGTTTATTTGTTAAAATAACCATTGCACTGGGCCAATCCATTACATTTATCTTTAATAACCAACTCTAGGGGTTTGTTTGGCCATCACTCTCCCTGTCAAGGGGCACAAATAACTTCTCTCATCCATTTCCTAGGGGAGAGTATCTTCTCTTCTTGTCTTGATGCGACAGTTATCAAACGAAGAAAGAGGAAAGTCTTCTCATTTGAAGTATGGCATTAATTCATGTGCGTTTTGCAGTAGGAGAGGCTATTGCAGCCTGGGGTCAGTTACGACTTCTTAATACTCTCTGTAAGACTGGATCTGAACAAGCCGTAGCATTTACAAGAAGGTCCTTTTGTGTGTTGTGACACGGACTGGTATCCCATTTATGACAAGAGAGGCCCATTTTCTAAGATTGGTCCGGAGAAGGACCCTCTTCGACCAAGCTCAAACACCTGATTTCCTCATGAGGTACAGGGGACTCTTGCAAACCCCTCCTTTAATATACAAACCTCTCCTTTGATGACCGATCTTTAAGGAAAGGGTTAGAACCTTCAGTCTGGGTTTTATTCGTTATCATATCCCCTGTGCCAGGCTCAGAGACTTCCTGTGATTATATTTGTTGCATGAACATTACGTATACACTAAAAGACAAGAAACACACACACACTCACACTCACACAGCAGTGAAGATGACCCAAAAGAGAGAAAACGAAGCTTGAGGGAAATAAAAATAAATTACCTGGTTTCCTACCAAACAACCCAAGATGTCGTTTGGCTGTTGGAACAATTCCCTTTCCCTCAGTCACGACTGACTATCGGCGACCTTTCCATCATGACGGTGGTCTCAGAGCCCACATTCTGCTCCGTCCCATCTGCCCCTCAGAATGTTGAGGGGAAGGGGACCAGTTTTGGCTAATCTTTCCTTAGAGCTAGTGCTCTGCTTCTGTAACTTGGCAAGCACAGACCCTTTTGTAAAATACCTTTATAATATTCCACTATGACATGAACTCCATTTTTATTTTATTTTATTTTTTTGGTAAGAACACTTGACATGAGCTCTACCCTCTTAACAAATATTTTTACGTGGACAATCCATTACTGTGTACAGAAGCTATCTGGAGTTTATTCAACTTGCCTGACTGAAACCTGATGCTCATTGATTATTAATTCCTCATTTACCCTCCCTTCAGCCCCTGGCAACCACCATTCTCCTCCTTGAGTCTATAAATTGGACTGTTTTATGTACTTCATCTAAGTTGATCTTGTACAGACACTATGGGAGACACTATGGAATTTCCTCAAAAAATTAAAAATAGAGCTGCCATATGATCCAGCAATTTCACTTCTGGGTTTTTAAAAGAATTGATATCAGAATCTTGAGCATGTATTAGGGCTCCTGCGTTCACCACAGCACTACTCACAATTGGCAAGATGTGGAACCAGCCTAAATGTGCACTCTCTTTTGTAATTTAATTACTTTAATTTACAGCGATCATATCTGTTGCATGAAGATTAACTATACACGAAAAAACAATGGAGACACACACACGTGCGTGCGCGCACACAAACACACACACACAGCATTAAAGAGGACTCCAAAGAGAGAAAACAGGGCATAAGGGAAATAAATAAAAATGAATAACCTAAAAATGAATACACTGATTTCCTGCCAAACAACCTAATTGTTGAGGGCTAAAGTAGTTGACTCTTCTTTATTTCTACTTTATTCTTTAACATTACAAATAATAGACTCCCTGAATTCACAAGTGAAATTAAATGTGATTTCATCAAATCTTTTTTCTTATTTTTGAAATCCTGCTTTTCTATCTCTTATCCACAGAATTTGCAAGTATCTGCTTGAGCATTTTCAGTGGTAAAGAATTTACACTCTCATGAAAGAGATCATTCCACTGTTGGTCGGTTGAAACTGTAAGAAAGTTCTTTCTCAACAAGGATCTGAAATTATTCCTATAGTTCCATCCAGTAGTCCTGTCTTTACTTAATGGTTCCTCTTCCACATTCCAGATTTTTTTAAGAGTTTATTATGCTTTCTTGTCTACTTTAATCTACACACCAGTTCTTATAATTGTTGCAGAGTTGACTGTGTTGAGGAGACAATGATAGGTTAGCGTTATTTTGTGATCCTGGCCCTATCTCCTTATTATTTATTTCATTCATTCATCCAAGCAGAAGATGATGGCAGAGAGGAAACGGAGCAGAAGTCATTGTGCAAGTCATGGAGGTCTTTGTAGGTCATTGTATCAGTCTGTTCTTGCATGGCTATAAAGAACTACCTGAAGATGGGTAATTTATTTTCTTTTTAAAGGCTTAATTGGCTCACAGTTCTACAGGCTGTACAGGAAACACAATGCTGGCATCTTCTGGGGAGGCCTCAGGAAGCTTCCGATCATACATGAAGGAAAATGAGGAGTGAGGTGTCTCACATGGTGGGAGCAGGAGCAAAAGAGAGCGAGATGGGGAGTGCCACACACTTTCAAACAACCAGGTCTCGTGAGAACTCACTATCATGAGGATAGCACCAAGGGGATGGCGCTAAACCATTCACGAGAATTCATGCCCATGATCCAATCACCTCCTGCAAGGCCCCACCTCCAACACTGGGGATTACAATTCAATGTGAGATTTGGGTGGGGAGAGAGATTCAAACCATATCCATCATTATGTGAACTTTGAATTTATGCAGTGACATATAGGGCCATTAGCAGATTTTGAGCAGGGGAAGGAGATATCTAACTCATGTTTTAATGGATCCTTCTGGCCACTTTGTTGAGGGATAGACTGGAGAAGGAGGCAAGGAGAGAAACAGACAAACCAGGTAGGAGGCTTCTGCAATCACCCAGACCCAAGAGGATAGTGGCTTGGACTTCAGTGGAGGCAGGGTTGCTGTTGAAAGTGGTCAGATCGTGGTATATTGCCAGTTGCACAGTTGGAAATTTCAGATTCCCTGTGACATGGGAATCTTTTATCCACAAGGTCATCATGCACTTTGAATAAGAGAAGTGAATTATCAACATGAGCTGCTGGGACACCATGGATCCATACATAGAGTATCAGTAGCTACAGTAGCTCCTACTAGTGCTGTGCCAGGCACAGAACTCATACCATGTCATCCTATGATCTACCCCCAGTGGTAGTTAATATTCCCTTATCACAGATGAGGAAACTGAGGTCAGGCTCAGAAGCAGTCCTCAAGTGCAATGTCTAGCAAATGGCAGAGTGGGGACCTATGCCTACTTCCACGCTTGAGATGTTCTTCTGGGGCATGGAGAACAGTGGCAAGGATCCCCTCCTCTCCTGACCACAGCTGCTGTAAACAGAGTGGGTGAAAATCGAGCTTTAAGAAAAGCTTTTAGCCCAAAGTAGAAAAGAGTGCTGGCCTGGGACTGGGGCCACTACATGCCACTTCACTCTGGGTGGAGAAAGGTGTAGCCGACTCTCAGGCTCATGCAGATGGCATGAGCTTCCCCAAAGGACTCCAAGAAAATTCTAGAAGGCAGAGTTGCATGTCACAGGCAGCTGGATCTCTGAGATGCATCTTGCACACAGCCCCAGAGCATCCCTGATTAAGAAGTGCAAACAGGTTGCTGGGAATATTTTCCTCGATTTAAAAATCACCACAGCACCATAAATGTGTAGTGTTTGAAGAAAACTTGCATGGTCCTGTTTGACATGACCCTTACGTTTCTTCTTCATGGTTAGGGCTGATAAGAATTACTTTCACTTTACAAAACAGAAGCCACAGGCTAAAGAGTATTACTTATCCATGCCATTGCAGGAGGTCTCCTACTAAACCAGGATAGAATTTTCTGACCCCCTTGACTCTCTTACCGCATCATGCTTCTGGGGAATGAGAGGCACAGAGAAGCCATCAGCGGGTGTTTATTGAGCACCTACTATATCCCAGATATTAGACTAGACAGACCAAGTCCCCATCTTCCTGGAACTTAATGGTAGCGTGTTGGGACCAGGAAGGGGTTGCCCTGAGTTCTCATCCTGGCTCTTATGTTAATTAGCACATGACGATTTGCTTACCCAGAATCTCATCGCTTCAGTTTCCTCACCTGTAAAATGAGGGGAATAAGACTGCCTCTGCCTTCCCATTGAGGCTTGCTGAGTAGTTTCAATGAGTCAGCAAAAAATGAAAAACACAAAAAAGCATTGTGACTTCTGATTCAGCATTTATGTGAACATGGGCTATCATTCATTACTGGAAAAATGCATGACCAGCAGACAAACCACAACGACCCAGTGTAAAGAATATCATTGTTTCCTTAGTGCACCTACTAATTTTACCGAAGGCAGCTGGCCTCACTGCCTGTGACTGCAAGAAGTTTTGATGTTCATTTTTGTGAGCTTGGGGATGAGGATGGTTTCTCCTATTGACTCAGGAGTGCAGCCACCAGAAGATTCATTACCCCAGCAGGAAAGAAAGGGGAACCCTCTCAAGTCCAGTTGGGGCAAACAGGCTGATGTAGATTCCTTGAATGTACCATTAGCTACTGTCATGTCACATTACACTTGTTTATGCAAGAACCAAGCAGCAGATAAGAGTGTTTAAATGCCTTTATTACTTGGCATCATGGTATTGGTAATAGTTCATAATGATGATTTTTTCCTCAGTGCAAAACACACTCTTAATCTAAAAATATGAATTATGCTTAGTGGCTCATTGAAAAGTGTTTCCTTTGCGTTGAGGGGAATCCTTCTTTTCTGTTGCTTATTTTTCTTTTCTTTCTAGCAAGGTTAATATGCAGAACATTATCTGATGGACTTTATTTTACAAGGTGAGAGGTTTCCCAGAAGTGCAGGACAAGGCTCATTAGTCCAGTGCAGAATAAATTGTCCAAAGTAATTTGAAGGGGCATCGTTAATAGCCCAGTCTTCTATGTACCTAAGATGAGGTCCCACCTTGCCGCTCAGATTAATGAGAATTGTCCAGCATCTAAACGAACTCTGCTCCAGGTTCAAGATGAACCCTATTAGGGCCAGGTCATGGTACAACATGGAAGGAACGTAGGGTTTGGAATTGTGAGACCTGAGTTCTAGTCATAGCTGCTCCGTCCACTGGCTGGATAGCCTTGGCTCTGAACTTACTTCCCCACTTGTGTGATAGAGATGACATGCAAGATGCCTTCCTCAAGGGTCATATTCCCTGCTGCCTCTGAAATATAAGGCAGTGTCTGCCTCTGTGTGGTCCAGCCCTGCCACCTCTCCTCACCCCGTCTCATTCCACTCTCCCATGCCCACTGAAGTGCCAATGATTCAAGTCCACATGCTGAAAAAGCGAACTGAGATTCCCTCCTCCACTCCCTCCGTTTCAAACTCAATTAAAAAAAAAAAATCCATCCAGTGTGCCACAGTGAGAAACTGATTAGTAATCATGTACATAGCCCTTCCTCTTATCCCTCTCTTAGAGCCAATCCAAATCCCAGCCCTGCCAACGTCACCCCTCAATATGTCTGCAATCTGTCCTTTTGTCTAGTTCCTCTGCTGTCACCCTAACCAAGGATATACCCCATTTTCTCTCTTGGACTCTTACAACAGCCTCATACCTGGCATACCTGGACCTATTAAATATATTTATGTGTGTGCATAAAATAGATCCCTATTTTATATATATATATATATTATATATATATATATATATCGTGGAAAGAATATAGGATTTGGAATTATGAGACCTGCATACGCGCACACACACACACACACACACAGACACACACACACACACACACACATATATATATATAGATATATACATACACACCTACCTTGTTGGCCAGGCTTGTCTCAATCTCCTGACCTCAGATGATCCACCTGCCTCAGCCTCCCAAAGTGCTGGGATTACAGGCGTGAGCCACCGTACCTGACTTCCTATTTGATATATTTTTAATGGTGTAGGTAAAGTGATCTTTTTCCCAAACAATGGACTCCTGTCACCCCCATTTACAGCCTTCTGTGGCTCCCCATTGCCCCATTGCCCCAAAGCAGCGTCTAACTCTGATGTGGTCCAGCCCTGCTCCCTCTCTTCGCTCTGTCTCATTCCACTCTCCCATACCCACTGTAGTCCACGGTGGCCTCCCTGAACATGCCACACACTCTCTACCTGATCACAGGGTCTTTGTTCATACTGTTGTCTCTGCCTATGGTGCTTTTCCCTGTACCTCACTTCTAAGTCCAGATGACTCTTGCTAAGCTTCCAGCTTCAGCTCAGCTGTCTCCTCCTCTGATAAATCTTTGCTGTGTCCCTAGGTGAGGCTAAGCCATTCTGTTACTGCCTGTCTCCATGTTCACTAGAGTTGTCCGTCTGCATTTCCTGCTGTCTCTGGTTGGCTGTCTGTCTCCTTCATTGTATTGCAGACTCCACGGTGTGAAGAGATGAATTCTGTGGCTAACACCAGGCCTGGTACATAGTAGCCACTCAATATGGCGAATGAATGGGATGTAAAAGTATGTCTTATATTTTTAATTCTTCGATTTAAAAAGCTATTCAGAGTTTGTCCCTGCTCCCCAAGGATTCATTTGACAATGTCTGGAGGGTTGTCATGACTCAGGGATGCTAGTGGCATCTAGCAGGTCAAGGCCAGGAATGCTGCTTCATATCCTACAGTGCAAAGGGCAGCACCTGTCGCAATGAATGATTTGGCCCCAAATGTCAACAGTGCCAAGGTGGAGATGCCCTGCTCTAGAAACTGCCAAAGAAGCTGTTGCCAAATAAAAGCTATGAGGAACGATGCAACAAATGACTCTTGATGTAAATTCCATTTCATTGGTCGTTTCATTCTGGGGCAATTTCGCTGCATATGTTTCTTCATATTGGAGCTTTTAATAATGTTTATGTCATATTTATTATGAAGGAGTTGTCTTTTTTAAAAAAAAAAAATACATACTCTCTCTGGAGGCTGGAGAGGGAGGATCACTTGAGCCTGAGAGTTCAAGGTTGAAGTGAGCTATGATGGCACTACTGCTTCAAGCCTGGGTGACAGAGTGAGACCCTGAATCAAAAAAAAAAAAGAAAAATCAAACAATGAATAATGACCCAAGTACTGTGTTGTCTCCAAGCCATGGACACCTTAATGCTTTCTTCAAAGTCTGAGAATACATCTGTTAGACTTCTCTGAACTCATAAAGTTTGCTTCCTCTTTGAAAGAACTTAGCGCCTTTAAATGCCTATCCAGATGTGATATGCAAGTAATATGTTCCATGTGTGATCCCAGTTTTCTGATAGTAAAAAGAAAAGTTGGAAAACTTTGGCTGACTTCAGTGCCTGCGACTGGGAGACCTTGCAGACGTTTTCAAGGTCTGCTGTGAATGTATGATTTAGACCACAGCTCAATTGTGACATTTAATCCATAGAGATAAATCATCACATGCCGTTGGTAGGGCTCTTTATGGATAAACAGGCCTAAAATAATTATCAGTAAAACTCCATCAGAGTCTCCATCAGAAAGTCACCACCATTTTTTTAAATGTAACAGACTGGGATGGTGAAACTGTTTCTTGATTGTGGTGCTTGAGAACAAATTAAATCAAAGTCAAAACAACATAACTAACTTTCCCTTGGCTGTCCTTGAGGCATGCCTGGTACTATTTTGTTTTGTTCCCCACCCCCGCCCCCTCAGGAGTGGGTTGGAGTTCTTACAGATTTGATTCTGACATCAGCCTCCCAAGAGAGGCCATGGTGTATAATGGTTAAAAGCACAGAGTCCAGAAGGTGACTCTCATTTATCAGCTGTGTGACCTTGGGTGAGTTACTTGACCTCTCTGTGTCTCAGTTTCCTCCTTTGTTAGATGGAGTAATGATAGTCCTTACCTCATAGAAATGTAATGAATATGAAATGAATTAATATCCATAAAGCATTTAGAACAGGGAACGTACTCAGCTTAATAAGGTACATATTTGATTAATAAGATAAAGGCTGCTGGGGCGTGGTGGCTCATGCCTGTAATCCCAGCACTTTGGGAGGCCAAGGCAGGTGGATCACCTGAGATCAGGAGATCGAGACCATCCTGGCTAACACAGTGAAACCCTGTCTCTACTAAAAATACAAAAAATTAGCTGGGCATGGTGGGACACGCCTGTAGTCCCAGCTACTCGGGAGGCTGAGACAGGAGAATCACTGGAACCCAGGAGGCAGAGGTTGCATTGAGCCAAGATCATACCACTGCACTCCAGCCTGGGAGACAGAGCAAGACTCTGTCTCAAAAAAATAAAACCAATATAAAAAAAAATTAAAGGTTTCACATAATATGTAGCCAAAGTCAGAAAAAAATTAACATTCTTGACTGCCCTTTTCCCATGAACTCCAGATCTACTTGACATAATATGCACTGATCTATAATAGTTTGGCCAAAGAGTAGAAATTAATGTGGAATTCAACTTAGGAGAATAAGCAAATAAAGATTTTTTGTTCCGTGTCACTCCAAGATTGCCAGTCATCACCCAACTCTTTTCCTTCTGCTTCCTCAAGATCTCTTCCATCTGCTTTCCTCCGTCCATCCTCCTGGCCATTCTCATGTGCACGCTTCCATCCTCTCTGCTGCAGCCATCTACCCCTCACCAGTCTCCCTCCTCTCCCCTGTGCTAGAGTGGACTCTCAAGCAGACACCTGATCATGCCACTGTCCTGCTCAAAACCCCTTCGATGGTTTAAGAAGCAGCGTGCAGCTAAATCATAGACCCTAGATTCCTGTATCAAACTGCCTACAGGAGAGCCTGAGGGACTTGTCTGCAAAGCTATTCTGGAATCAGATGAAACTGGAATATTTGGTCTTTGGTATTCACCATGCTCCATCAACCTACCTGCAGGAATGATTTGCAGCTCATGGACATTTTGGATCACAGGGTGGAAGGGAATTGAAGCTCCCCAGTGTTGCCTAAACCTAATGGCACCAGGTCTATATTGCTGACTTCTTATCTTCCTATGGGTTGATTTAGGAATTGAAGTATGTGAAAGGAATACATTTGAGATGGCACAGACAATAGCACCTAGGGCAGGGCCCGGTCACAGTTGTCTCTCCATAACGTTCTAAGTCGAGGTATGTTTGTTCATTGACCAACTACCTGGAGTCTTCATTCCTAGTACAACTGCTAAATTCAGTCATTCATCAGTCATGTTTTAAGGACAATGGATAGGAGACATTATTTAAAAAGCAATAATACAAAATACCGAGAGCTATTCGGCTGTCTTACACTAGAGCCTGTATATAGTACGTTCTGTCCCACAGATCTGTGTTTTTAAATATTTTCTCCATTTCACAATTATAATCCCCCAAATGACAGAATGGTTGTCTGACAGTATTTCTTCTGATGCTGAACATATTCTGTACGTTTGAGACTGTGCCAGAAAGTCTATGCAGCAGTGACAATGAAAGAGCGGAAAAATCTAAACTGCAGATATTCACAGAGGGTGGAGAACCTGCAGTAACTATTGGGAATGTTAATTATTTCAAATGGAGGAATTATTAGAGGGAACACATTTATCATGCATATTCTCATCACTAGCTTAGAGCACCTGACATCGTTTTTAAAGGAAAGGGTGAGAAGAAACACTATAATAATGAGAAACTATACAAGATTTGAAGTCAGAAAAATGTGGGTTTAAACTGCAGCTTCCTCCAACAGCTATGTGATCTTGGGAAGTTACTTCTCCAGGCTGAACCTCGGTTTCTTCAACTTTGAAGTCAGAATAATAATAGTAATACCTATATTCTAATGTTGTTTTATTGGAAAGAACAGTGTCTGGCACATAGCAATTAACCCAAGCAATTTACATAGCAATTACTCGTGAAAAAGAAGCTATTAATACTATTTATTGTTATTTTCCCACTGCTATTGCCCTTCAGCCAAAGAGCACCGGGAACACATCTGTAATTAATGAGTTGGGTTGATTGCTCATTGAGAGCAATGAGCTCAATGAGAGAGAATATACCACGGGGAAGTATGGAATGTCTTAGTAAGAATGTGTCAGAAAAGACTTAGAATTTGGGCTTGCATTATGAGCTGCTTTGGGGCAAGGGTCACAAGAGTGAACCATTTCTCTGAATTGGATGCTGTCGGGAAGCAGGGGTAGTTCTATGACCAGTGCTAAATCTCATCTGTAGGTAGGACAGCCTAGGGTGAGGCTACAACCATGGCTGGCAAAGAAGCAGCTATTGTTTTAGCCGGGAAAGGGGATGGCTTCGATAATGTTCAGGTCTGTCTGTGTTCAGCCATAATTACAGAGTGGCCTTGTTTATGGTCTGATTTACTGTGATCACAGAGTGGTCTTGTCTGATGATGGTGTTCTCTGAAATCATGTTTGACAGGAGAACACCAACACTTAACTAATGTCCCAGGCCAGCTCCTGGAGGTCAGTGGCTACTTTTCTTTTCCCCATCACATTTATTCGTGTGTTTAGTGAGTAGAGTACTGTCAATCCTGGGTGTCCCTTCTCTAATAAAGTCCAAATTCTATGTAAAAAAATTCTAGATAGGTCAATAAAACATAATAACTTAGGTGTCAAGTGTAAAGAAGAAAATAAGATAGGCTCAAAAGAGGAGAAGTAGGGCTGATGTGGTGGTAGAGGGTGAACCCATGATGTCTGTGCAGGCCAGGGTAGGGAGGCTGGCTTTCATTTTAAATGGTATCTGAAATAAATAAGTCATTGGATGATTTACATTTTAAAAAGTTTGCTTGGTCCCAGTGAGGATGGATAATGGCTTGTTGGGGATGGAGAAAAAGGGAGAGGAGGTTCAAGAAGTGAAGTAAAGCTTTCATCATTTAAATGTAGCAGCATTAGATGTGGTCACAGAGTTGTAGACTTAGGCTGAGGACACGGAAAGGAGTTTGGTTATTCATCTGGCCCAGTTGCCTCCTTTACATGTAGGAAAATCAGCACTGACCAGGACAGATGAAGTGGCTTGTCCACACCCAAATATTTAGTTAGTGCAGAGTGGACAGCTCCAAATGGGGGCCAGAGCCCAGAAGACAACTCCAGCCTTGTGCCCCCAACACTGTGGAATGGAGACTCAGTCAGTCATGGTGAGGAGGGGTCTCTGCAAACATGGCAGGTCTCAGTCAGAAGACAGACAGCAAGGGCCGGGCACGGTGGCTCATGCCTGTAGTCCCAGCACTTCAGGAGGCCGAGGCGGGCAGATCACTTGAATTGAGGTCAGGAGTTTGAGACCAGCCTGGCCAACGTGGTGAAACCCTGTCTCTACTAAGAATACAAAAGTTAGCTATGCATAGTGGCGCATGCCTGTAGTCCCAGCTACTCAGGAGGCTGAGGCAGGAGAATTGCTTGAACCTGGGAGGTGGAGGCTGCAGTGAGCCGAAATGCCATCTTTGCCAGCCTGGGCCACAAAAGCGATACTTCATCTAAAAAAAAAAAAAAAAAAAAAAGCAAGGGGAGGGAAATAATCCTGGTGCCCTTCTAGAACAACTACCTGGCCTTTCTTAATTGTCCACTTGGAGTGTTTGCCAAGGGAAGGAAACATGAGCCCATGACAGTGACCGACATGGAGGGTGGACATCCTGGAGAGCTTGCCCTCCAGCAATGTCCCAAACCTGTATTCATCCCTGAACATGACCACTGCAGTTCTAGGAAACCAGCTTTCTAATATACTTAAGGATGCATATCAAGATTTTATTATCTGTTCTTTCATTAGAGAGGTGTTTACAACAGCAGAAAAATTTAAAAATAAAAATGAAATGTTTTGAATAAGAAAATAATTAAATTATGGCACAGCCAGGGTCAGTAGTCATCTGGTTGACCATGGATGGGTCTCCCAGAGACTCCTCTCAACTGTCATTCATTGGCACACAGTCTCTACCTGTTGTTCAATACTTTGAATACCAGTCTGGTAATATGAAATAATAGGAATGGTCGAATATTGTATATCCACTTGAAAGATGACAATTCAATTACTTGGGAAAACACAATACATTTACAATTGGCAAAAGCCAAGCTCTAGAACATCAGCTTAATCTATATCTATGTTAGATGTATATAAAACTTAGGTTCCTACCAAATATTAACAGTGACTTTCCCTGAGTGGTAGAATTAGGGATGGTTTTAATTTTCCCAAGTTTTGGTCAATGATATTTTCTTAATTTTCAAAAAGGAACATTAATAGTTTTTGTGATAAATGAGAAAAGTTTCTCTACAATATTTTTTTGCATGCTATTCCTTAGAGTTGGGCAGCTTTTGGAAGCTGCGAGAAGCCCAGCTCCTGCTTTTCCTGATACGGTTTATGACTCACAGCTGCCACCAAGATGTCAGTTAGCTCTGTGACAATGAAATGACTGCATTTCCCTGAACCCAGATAGAAATGGTGTCTGGCAAGTGAGAGAGTACCTGGTGGAGCCCTGTGAGTAGATGTGATGATGACTCAACTCTGCACCCCACACTCTACTCCAAAAGGAAATGTTTCAGAGCATCAGAGGGCATGAATTCATGAATATGTACACAAGGCTTTGTTCAGGATAGTTTTTAATATAGAAGTTCATTCACACAACATCCCTATGAGGTAGGGATTATTGAGAGGGCTTTATCTATAAGGGGACTAGGATTGAGAGGGTTTGAATGATTTGGCTCCGGTCACACCATAAGAGCTGGGAGTGAGATGACAGAGTCTTTTTTGTCCACAAACAAAATGGCCATGCCTGTACTTGCAGTTGAACCGGAGGAACACACAGGCCAACTCTGATGCGAAGCGTGGTTGTCACCATGCTCCAATGCCACCTGCATCCTAGCTCTGGCTTTATTATTAATTGAGTGCCTTAATGGGCACCCATCATCTACTCTCCCTTGGCCTCAGTCGCCTCATCCGTAAAATGAGACAAGAAGGTATTTGAGGTAGATGAACTTCAGGATCCCATCAGCCTCAACGAGTACAGGATTCTATGTGAGTGTAGATGAGGTTTATCCAAGGACCTCCCCATCCTGCCTCCCACCTCCATGAGCAGCTATTCCAAAGCTACCAGTCTGGTGATTCAGCCAAAGACCCATCATTAAGGAACGCAAAGACATCCTTGGCTTGTATCTTTCTGGATGCTGATGCTTTTCTCCTGAATTGCATGTCACCTTGGAGAACCCAGTGATGGATGAGAGAGATCCAGCTTTGACCTGAAAAACTTTCACATTGCAAGTGTTTTTTTTTTTTTTTTTTTTAATAGATTTATAGTCAATACTTCAGCCTTTCTATGACAAGCTTATATTTTTCTGGACTAGATGGAACAAATGACTTTCCAAATGATCAGTGACACCCCAAGTTAGGGCTGCATTTTGAAATTGTTCTTTAGAATCTCTAATTTCATTGGGAACAGTGATATCAGAATGTTACCTTAATACTCTGCCAGAAAGGCATGGAGAAGATGTAAAATGTTTATAAATGAACATCCAGTGATGGGCACTTGGTAATTTCATTCCAAGATGTAAAGGAAGAGATATTATAAGGGACATTTCTGTTATTTTGTCAAATGCTATTATTTACTGAAAAATAAAATTTCACCCTATATGCTTGACCTTCAGGGACTTATTTTAAGATCATATGGCTTTTCCTAAACAGCTGAATTATTTAGTGAGATTGAACTGTCAAAGACTTTAAAATAAAGCCCACCAAAATACCAGCCACTCTGCAGTGCTACAGCTGTTCAGGCCTCAATCTGCATATTTCATCTCAGCAGACTGAAGTTTGCAACTGAAAAATAGCTCAGAAAATACTTATCACCTTCCATGCCAAACGCAGAAAGGAATTTATTCGAAGCTGAGAATGTGATAGGGTGGGTGACTTACTCCTACAGTGATGCTTAGAATAGTGGATGGAGTTCTAGCTGTGTTTCTGCTGCTTAACCCTGGGGAGGCCACGCCTCTGAGAAAGAGGTTGGGAGCCCCTTCCACAACAGGTGTTCAGGTGTGAGTGAAAGAATGTAAGGAGTGAGCTTGGAGCACTGCACAGATAGGACCCTCATTAGGAGCACATTGTCAGTGTGTGTTGAATGTTATGAAAAGGTTTGATTTATACATTTTTTTACCTAAATAGAATCTAATCAAAATGTTTAGAGAATTTTTAGCCCCTCACTTTTTCCAAAGGATTAAAAGCAGAATCAGGAATTCAAGATTATCATGTTGAGTACAAAAGCACTCAACAGTCTCCCTAAAGGAATCAGTGTCAGGCTAGGCTGGTGGCTCACACCTGTAATCCCAGCACTTTGGGAGGCCGAGGCAGGAAGATTGCTTGAGCCTGGGAGTTTGAGGCCAGCCTGGGCAACAAAGTGAGAAGTCCCTATCAAAAAAAAAAATATATATATATATGTGTGTGTGTGTGTGTGTGTGTATGTATATATACGTGTATATACACACACACACATATATATATATTTATATGGAGAGAGAGAGAGAAGGAGAGAGCGTGCACCAGGCTTGGTGGTATGTGCCTGTAGTCCCAGCTACTCAGGAGGCTGAGGTGGGAGGATCATTTGAGCCCCGGAGGTTGAGACTGCAGTGAGCCAAGATTGCACCACTGCACTCCAGCCTGGGCTACAGAGCAAAATCCTGTCTCAAAAAAAAAAAAAAAAAGAACCAATGGTACCTCCTATAGAGTCAGGTGGTGGTGTTGATTTTGATAATGATGGCAACGATGGTGGTGAGGCGATGGTGATGATCACGGTGATAATGATGGGCTGATGATGACTGTGGTGATCATCATGGCAAAGATGACAGTACTGAGGTTGATGATGGTGAAGATACCAATAGCAGCAATGAAGACGTGGCTGCTGATGTGACAAAGATGACGATGGTGATGGTGATGATGGTGACAGTGATGACGATGATGATGAGAATGATGACAATAGTAGTGATGATGATGACAACGATGGTAGAGGCCTGCATTGATTGAACCCTTGCCAGGTAACAGGTAATATATTAAGCACTTAGGCCCTGACTGCTCATTATCTTATTTAATCTTCAGCACCATCACATGAAGTACATGCTGAGATTTTCCCATTTTAAAGATACTGAAACTGAGGTTTAAATATGGTAAGGAACTTGCCCTAGGACAATACTTCTTAAATTTTGCTATACATTAGAATCACCTGGAATGATTTTTTTAAAATCTTGACCCAGAGGTTGAGTAACGTGCTCAAGGGCACCCACCTGATGAGTAGCAGAACCAGGCTTTACAGCCCAGCCACTGAGCACCAGAACAATGTCCTCATCTCCCTGCGCAGTCTCTTGTGAAGAGCCAGTCATAGTGCCCAAGGAATTTTCATGGTCATCATTGCTCATGTCCCTCCAGTGATTCTGTTTTTAATAATAGTAACTGGCGAGCTGGAGTGTAATGTTTTGAGTAGCATGGCCGATCTTTGTGGAGCAGTGTGCTGAAACCAGCTTAAATCTCTGTCTGCCAAGTTAATTTCTTTCATTCATAATATTCTGTTCTAAATGAAAATATTCTCATGGTTATTTTTGCTGAAGGTGTAAAATTCCAACCAATATTAGCTGCTTTTAAAGTGTCTGCCGTAGTTAGAAGCCTGAGTCCCTAGAGATGGAGATAGAAGTCCATGGTGCAAGCAGTTTCCCAAATCAGTAAATCAGCACTTTCCTCTGATGAAGAGGGAGTTCAAGAAAGACTCCAAAAATGGACCAAAATGCCTCTGTTCCCATGCTGCAGGTAGGAAATTAAAGCTCTTAAGAAATGATGGCATTGTTCATCCATATTCAGAAACCACAGTGCTGGGATTTTTTTCAAATGAGGCCGTGCTAGTTAATTAAGACTTTGCCTCTCAGGGATTATTTATATTCTTAATTTCTGATATTTTGCATGGCAGGGGAGTCTGAATAAACTCACAGGTGTGACCTCTTTCCATGCCGGCTCCTACTCTCTCATTTAATCCTCATACAACACTGACAGTTAAGTAGTAGTTTTCCCATTTTGCAGCTGAGGAAACTGAGGCTGCGAGAGGTTAAGTACCTAATTTATAAAAGGTTTGCATCGTTTTCCCCTACCCGAATCATTCTTCTACAAAAGAAGAAAAGTTATTTCAGAAAGCTCCCTAAGTTTTCCCTAAAATGAATTTCTGGCCTAGAAAATCAGATCCTGCTGTGTTCACACTTGGCCTCAATTTCCTCAGGCTTCTGGGTCATTAAGGAGGGGCTTTATCACCTGGCTGCAGGGCGGAGGAAGCCAGGATTCCGGACCGATAGCCTCCCACAGCTGCATTAGTATTCCACAAAGGCGCAACCAAAAGATAGCAAGGAACTTTCACACTTGGCTTTAATTTCTCTCTGCACATTTTGTTAGCGATAAAGACCATCATGTTTTTCCTTTCTCCACCTTCTTTGTTTTTAGAATTCTGAATAGATGTTTTCATCACTTGGCTAAGTAAAACTGAATAGCTGAGATTTCCAAACTTCAGTTAGAAGATCTGATAAGCATCTAAAAATTGTCCTAAGGAAGGGGGAGAAGTGTTTAGCTTGGAAATATAACTCGGAGTTCCCAAGTAGGTGCTTGCTTGGGAGATACTGAAGTAGGAGGAAGATGATTCCTACAAACCAACCCAAACAACAGACAGTTCAGAGATCTTTGTGCCTCTTAACACAAAAAGGCAACTGAAATATTTCCAAAGCATTATTCCCATCCCTCCCCTATGCAACTTTTTTACTGGGTATAGAAAAACATGAGGAAGGCTAGGCACGGTGGCTCAGGTCTGTAATCCCAGCACTTTGGGAGGCCGGTGTCGGAGTGGGGGCAAATTGCAGGAAGTCAGGAGTTCGAGACCAGCCTGGCCAACATGGTGAAGCCCCATCTCTACAAAAAATACAGAAATTTTCCAGACATGGTGGCACATGACTGTAATCCCAGCTATTTAGGAGGCTGAGGCAAGAGAATCGCTTGAATCCAGGAGGCAGAGGTTGCAGTGAGCCGAGATCATGCCACTGCACTCCAGCCCGGGCGACAGAGTGAGACTGTCTCAAAAAAGAAAAAAAAAAAAAAAGAAAAAATAAGAAAGTACATTCACTAGATTTAGAAATAGGCCCTTAGGCATAGACGGTCAGCTGAGCCTTTTTTTTAAAAAAGGAAGTTGCTTAATGAGATCGGTTTCCACCACTCAGTGTTAGAGTTTTGTGCCCCCAGTTTTATAAAATAATGTAAATTATTCCCAGCCGCAAAGACAAGAAGAAAGGACAGAAAATGAAAATTAGCAGGGTACAGAGGTCCATTCTTCTGAACAGTGGAAGAAAAACCACACAGGGATTTGGTACCATTAAACTCCGGGGCTATTTTGTGCTGGTTTCTCCGTCTCCTCTCTTTCTGGTGGTAATCAAAGGAACAGGAGCTCCAGATGGGAAGGTCTTCCCTGTAATTAATTAAACAAATTCAGTAGACTCCAGTTATCTAGTCTGCTACAACATGTAGAAATGACTGGGAAAGGAGCTCCTGGGCAACTGGCATTACTTCCATAATGGCTTTATTAAGGAGTACATGTAACAAATCGAAAGTCTTTAAGCTTATCGTTTTTGGGGGTTTTTTTAAAGTTAAATCTTTGTAATAAAATAAAAGCTGGGGACTACGTTTACCTGTATCTCAAGTGTTCTGCTGAACCATTGATTTCGTTCCCTAGAGTGATGCATTACTGCCACCTAATGGTCGTGTACCTGCATTGAAGGGGTTAAGAAGGAAATGATTTAAATAAACTTATCGCCGCTGCTCACCCCTGCCTTAAAAAAAAAAAAGTACTTTTGGTCCCGATGCGGTGGCTCACGCCTGTAATCCCAGCACTTTGGGAGGACAAGGCAGGCGGATCACCTGAGGTCAGGAGTTTGAGACCAGCCTAGTCAACATGGTGAAACCCCATTTCTACTAAAAATGCAAAAATTAGCCAGGCGTGGTGGCCGGTGCTTCTAATCCCAGCTTCTCAAGAGGCCGAGGCAGGAGAATTGCTTGAATCTGGGAGGCAGATGTTGCAGTGAGCTGAGATCACGCCACTGCACTCCAGCCTGGGCAACAAGAGCTAGACTCCGTCCTAAAAAACAAAAAACGTTTGATGGATGAGGCAGATTAGTTACTGTGCATCAGGACTGTGGAAAAGCCCATGAGTTAGACAAGGGATGTTGCCCTCACCTAAAGGGCAGATAAACACCATTGGTGCTGTTTGAGCTGGGAGGTGCAGATGACACCGGATCTTTGGGAAGATGAGTTTCACACCTGTGTACAGGAGGAAGAGTGTGAAAACAGGTCAAGAGGATCCTGAAATAAACCAAGTGTGAGAGTATCAAGGTGGCAAAAGGGTAATGGAGGCCAGAATGAGAAGTTAGAGATAATCATTTTTTAAAAATCAATTATATTAAATATCGACTGTGTGCCAGGCACTATAGTTAAAATGAGATAGACCAGTTCTCTCTCAAGAAGCTCCCAAATCAGGTAGCCCTTGAGGTGATTCACTCTGTGGTCTCCAGCAGTTGCCCCACCTCTCTGGCCCCCAGTCTGCTCCGTTACAGGGAAAAAGATTGCTCTGGGAGTTTTCAGAAGCCCCTTCGACTCCCAACGGGAACTTGCCTGCAGCAGGTACTTCCAAGAGAGTGATAGAAAAAGGACAGTGTTGAGCTGAGATGGTAAATGGTCCCCATCTTTTATTTATTAGAGAGATATAACTTTTAAGTCACAGCTGTGTAGGTGATAGTGGAGCTGAGTGAGCTAAAGATTTTTTTTTAATCTCATGGTCTGAGTCTCGCTATCTGGAGCGGGGCAGGAAATGTGGTATCACTGATACATAGAGAAATCGGTAAGGAGGGTCTCATTTGCAGATAAAAGGAGGTAAAACCAGGGCAGGCTTGCGGACACCGTCATGGCAGCTAGACGTATAAATGCAGAGATCCAAGATACCAACTTCAGCTTGGAGGGAGAACCAAGAACAAAGGAAGAGGGTTCCACAGTTCTGTGCATGACACTGGGTCAGATCTCTTCCCCAGAACAAGATGCTCCATGTCTGTGTGCCCCGGAACAAGGTGCTTAATGTCTCTGAGCTTCACGTCACTGTTGTGTAAAGGCAGCACTATGATAGGGGCCTCTTCATAGAGCTGCATGGAGTGTGTTTGGTTTAACGTGAAAAGAGCGACTGGCCCTGTAAGCTTCAGCAGATACTAACTGGTATTATTATAGCTCCTCCTTCTCTTCATGATGATTTATAGAATTGCTAAATTTTTCCGGGGAAAAGCAGTAGAGATGGGAGTAAGAGGATGCATTCATTCCATGCCAGCAAGACAGCCCAGCTGGGGAAGATGAACTTGAGTGGGGCAGGGGGAGGAGTGAAAGGAATGGAAAAATGGAGATTTGGGGAGGAGAGGATGGACTGGTTCCACACTGCTGAGACTCCAAGAAGTTTCTGAACAAACGTTGCAGGACTTGAGGATTAGGAGGGTCCTGGTGATTTTCAAAAGAGCAGCCAGTGAAGAATACAGGATTCTTCGTATGGAGACAAGAGATTACAGAAGGAAGTCAAGTGAAGCACCAATATGCTCCTAGATACCGAATTTCCACAGCCTGGCAATCCTCAACAAGAGGGAGACCTGGGTTCATTTTAGACTCAAGAATAGATCAAGGGCAACGTGTGTATGATCAGCAGGCTGCAGCTTCTATATTAACCTATGTTTCAAATGTCTTACATTCCTCTGGACAAAATAAACCAGCCCGGATGGAATTCGTTGCCACAATGATCTATAACGATCTATGATATGTCTTCTCAGTTATAATGTCAAGCCCTTGGAGATAGGAGGCCCTCGATGTTTCTTTGAGACCTGAGATGAGAGGATGATCCATGAAAGTAAACGAAGAGGATCATGATAAAGATCTGATGGTACCAAGAGGAAAATAACTGACAGGCAGGTCTCATGGAGGTCCCTACCGCTGGGCAAAGGAGGCACGGCTCCCTTTCCTGATCACACATCTTTGTCATGTCCTTCGGGGCCCCACATCCTGTTCTAATGCAAAGCGGGAAGATGGCGACTTTTTGATGTTTCTCTAAATACTACTCAGTGAATCAAAACAATTCTCTCCTTTAGTCACTCTGAGCCTGAATTTCCAATCCTTGGAATTTTGCTTCTACCAACAGTTCTTTCAGAGTCATTTACGGTTCTAAATACACAGGATACAGTTCCCATGTCACCTCCCTTCCTAAGACCATGGAATCAATAATTATGGTGGAGACAAGGACCTGGGGCCAAATGATAGTTTCAAGTCCCTGTTCTGCAACTTGCCAACTGTGTCATCTTGGACAAGTCCTTTATCCTCACTGTGCCTTGGTTTTGTAAATAGGGACATTAACGCTGGGACCTCCTCTGCTGGGTTGTTTTGAAGAGAAAATGAGCTAATGCAAGGAAGGGGGAGCTCAGACCACAGACTCATGCAGGGGAAGTGCCGAATAAGTGGCAGCTGCTGTTTTTGTTGTTATTCTAAGAGGAACTCTAATAGAAAAAAAGAGCGTTTGATGACTGAATCACCAGTCTTCACTAGCAGGGCCAGGCAGATAGTTCCCCCACCCTGACCCCGCGGCCAGCTGCTCATCACTGGGGATGCAGAGATCAATGCAGACATCCCAACTCTGACCCAGCAGGGTGCCTACTGGGGAAGGCAGATATGGATAAACCACAGCAGCGCCCTGTGATTGATTCTTTGCCAGAGGGGTGGACAAAGTGCACATTCCCAGATAGCTCCTGCAGGGACGTTACATTCTGCCCACAAACCCACCTGTGAGGCCCATAAACCTGGATGTTCTCTCTTCGCTGCTTAGGCTCTGCCCCTCAAAAAAGGAGATGAGAGTGTGGTATGCAGCTTGTTCTTGCTTAGGCTCTGCCCCTCAAAAACAGAAATGTGAGTGTGGAGTGCAGCTTGTTCGATGAGTTAGAAGCACATGGTCCCTGGGGTTGGACCAGCAACCAGCGACTCAGTCCCTGTGAGACTCTGTTTGCTCTTCTGAAAAATGAGTGGGGTTGTAGGGGACAGTTTTCTACCTGATGAGCTCCTCCTGAGGATCTGTGTAAGGGGTAGTATCTGATTCAATACCAGGACTTTGTATGGTTTATAGGCAGCTCAAATACAGCTGTATCTTACTTTATTAAATCGAAGGGAGAAAAATGTGAAAATCAAGTTGTTTGTTAAATTTGATAAAGAGGGATGGGCGCAGTGGCTCACGCCTGCAATCCCAACACTTTGGGAGACCAAGGCGGGCAGATCGTGAGGTCAGGAGATCGAGGCCATCCTGGCTAACACGGTGAAAACCCATCTCTACTAAAAATACATAAAATTAGCCAGGCATGGTGGCGGGTGCCTGTAGTCCTAGCTACTCAGGAGGCTGAGGCAGGAGAATGGCATGAACCCGGGAGGCGGAGCTTGCCGTGAGCTGAGATGGCGCCACTGCACTCCAGCCTGGGTGACAGAGCAAGACTCAGTCTCAAAAAAAAATTGATAAAGACAGTTGATGATGTAAAACAGTGGTTCTCAGCCTTGTGTGTTCGTCAGCATCCCCTGGAGGTTTTGTGAAAATCCAGATAACTGAGCCATACCCCCAGAGTTACCAATTTCACAGGTCTGGGTGGAGTCAGAGAATCTGGATTTTTAACAAGCCCCCACCCAGTGATGCTGCTGGTCTGGGGACCACACTTGGAGAAACACTGACTGCAAGGAGTCACATGTTTGTAAGCAAAGGGGAATCATTTCTTTTCTCTTTGTATTACTCTGTTCTCACGCTGCTAATAAAGACATACCCGAGACTGGGCAATTTACAAAGGAAAGAAGTTAAAGGGACTCACAGTTCCACATGGCTGGGGAGGCCTCACAATCATGGCAGAAGGTGAGGGAGGAGCAAAGTCACGTCTTACATGGTGGCAGGCAAGAGAGAGAGCGTGTGCGGGGCAATTCCCCTTTATAAAACCATCAGATCTCATAAGACTTATTCACTAGCAGGAGAATGGCATGGAAAAGACCTGCCCCCATGATTCATTACCTCCCACCAGGTCTCGTCCACAACACATGGGAATTATGGGAGCTACAATTCAGGATTTGGGTGGGGACACAGCCAAAACATACCACTCTTTTTTTCTTTTGTTTTTGTTTTTGTTTTTTTGAGACAGGCTCTCCCTCTGTCACCCAGGCTGGAGTACAGGCACCACCACAACTCACTGCAGCCTCAACTTCCTGGGCTCAAGAGCTCCTCTCACCTCAGCCTCCTAAATAGCTGGGACCACCAGTATGCACCACCACGTGCAGTTAATTTTTTACTTTTTTGTAGAGATGAGGTCCCACTCTGTTACCCAGGCTGGTCTTGAACTCCTGGGCTCAAGTGATCCTCCTGCCTTGGCCTCCCAAAGTGCTGGGATTACAGGCATGTGTCACACAATGCCCAGCCCATTTTTTTTTTTTTTTTGTACTGATATATTCTTCCTCCTATTTTTTCTTTTCAAGAACATTTTTATATTCAAGGTTAATTAATTTAAAATAGAGCCTTCAGTGCATCTGGTAAGTGTGTGAATTGGACCCTGCTCAGGGATTTTGCTCTTCCATGTAATCTTTGCTTTCCCTGTGGACCCCTGAGTATCGGGACTGATATTTCTGATTTTTCCTTTGTGCCAAATTGAGCTTCATCTGCCCGGTTGGCCCTGATGTCACACACCCTCCCCACTGCCCGAGATCACAGGACAAGAGATACATTTCAATTTGAAGTTCTGAAAATATGATTAGTCTCAAAACTGGAGAGAGAAAAGTTATTGGAAATATTTTCATAAAAATTAATGTTTATAATCAACCTTGTGACAGTGGGTAGTATGTCAGCAATTCAGATAAGGTTGTGTTTGCTGTTTTGTTGTGCAGAGGATTTAGCTGCCCATAATCAGTTTCGTGAAACCTTACTCCTACATGATTCATTTTTTCATTTATTCACTCATTTGTTCAGCAAGTGTTTGTATCGATTACCTACTTGGTGCCAAGTTCTATACTAGGCTGTGAAAACAGACGCAAATATAGACATCCTCTGTTCAGGCAATGAGAACTTTGTAATAAGTTTCTTATTTTTGAATGACAAAGGCTTTTATGATTTTAGCATCGCATGGCACCTCACTTTCTCGGTGAGTTTTGTGTTTGGTTGATGGTTTTGTTATTGTTTTGCTTGGGGATGGTACTTGTTTCCTGCCCAGCAGTTCTTGTAAGTAAGTAATAATATAGAATAACCAGATTTGTTGGGTTCCTGCAAAGACAAACATGATATTTAAAGAAGCTTGCAATTAAATAGAGAAAATAAACATCTAAAAATAGATGTACAATGAGTGCGATGAGGAACAAGAGAAGTAGCTCGGTGAAAGAAATAATGTAGGTGTTTGTGATGTCTACAGAAGTATTCCTGGATGAGGTGATACTAGAGGTGGATTTTGGAAGGAGAAATCTCTTTCTTATATTGTTAGTCTCAGTCAGTTTCCCCTCCTGTGGTTCCAGGAACACCAGTATTTCATTAGACTTAGACCCACTGTAAGCAAAGGGCTTAAGCACAAGTCCCTGGGGAGAAACTCAACTCTGCCATTTTCTGGCTGTGTGCCTTTGGAAATCACTTAAGTTTTGAGCCTATATGATGGAATGCTACTCAGCCCTAAAAAGGAATGAATTAATGGCATTCACAGCAACCTGGATGGGATTGGAGATTATTACTCTACATGAAGTAACTGGGGAATGGAAAACCAAACATTGCATGTTCTCGCTCATCTGTGGGAACGAAGCAATGAGGATGCGAAGGCGTAAGAATTATACAATGGATTTTCGGGACTCAGAGGAAAGGGTGGGAGGGAGTGAGGGATAAAAGACTACAAATTGGTTTCAGTGTACACTGCTCCGGTGACGGGTGCACCAAAATCTCCCAAATTACCACCAAAGAACTTACTCAGGTAACCAAATACCTCCTGTTCCCCAAAAACCTATGGAAACAAAAAATTAAAAATAAAATAAAAAACAACATTGATCATGGAAAAAACATGAATAACATTACACCTCATGCAAGGTTGTTGAAAGAAACAAAAGAAAATAATATTTAAAAAGCACTTAGCATCGTTTCTGACATGTTATAAGCACTTAATAAAATCGTAGTTGCCTTAGTTATTATAATTATCACAATGGTGATGGGTGTCATATGATACAAAGTGAATGGAGTCAGGGCTGGGGAATTGAGTCTATCTGTGGTGTGTGCATCTGTTTAGTGGTGGGATCCTCAGATCCTTGCATATATGAAGGCATTGTGAATCTACTGTATGTGGGCAATGTTCTCTGCTGTATTTCCGAACTTGTTTAAAAAGGACACTCTTTATACACCGTGCATCTGTGAGAACTGGGACTCTGCAGATCACTTATTGGTTCACAGCCTCCCCAAATCAGCCTGCTCTGTTCTGGGGACCATATGTGCCTGATAATGGCCCTGCCTTTGTAGTGCATGGTCAAAAGCTTGCCGTGAGTCTGTAGGGCCAGCTCAAATGGTGCCATGCTGCGCTCCTGCCTTCCCAAGCAGGGTGTGCATGCAGGCACCCTCTGAAGTCCAGGTTCTAGATATCCTCTCATCTTTATCTTTGCAACTTTATCCTGGCTTCTGAGGGGCATGGGTGTATCATTGTCACTATCTGTGGAAGAACTGATTCAGTCTGTATGCTCCGTGAAACACTAGGAGATTCTCCAAAAGAAGCCTCAATTAGCAACTGCAAGTATGCAAAACAGGTATATTAAGGGGTGATGACTCACCTCAGAAAAGGAACCTGTGTTTGTAGAAAAGATTAACCAGGAGACGTCTTTAAATTACATCCATCTCTGGGCATAGCTTGTGGGTGTCTCAGAAAATGATTGAAAAGTAAAATCTGTTTTGTATGCATGATACACATTCCCAAAGAAGCCCAAAAGAAATCAAAGTGACAGTTTGATTTACCTTTTTTAATTTGAAAAATACCTTTTCAATATTGACACTAGAAATCAGCCCTAATTATTATTCCCCTCTGATCTTGCTACTTTGTCTTTCCTTCTCATCTGTGTCCACTTGATTCCTATTGCATTACATATTTTACTTTTTATTTAATGTATCATAAGCACATTCCAGATTGCTACATGGTCCTTATCATTATAATTTTTAATGACTGTGTAATGGTCCATCAAGTAGCTGAGTCTAATTTATTTGGCCATTTTCCTATGGCTAAACATCTAGGCCATCGATTTTCTGGCATTTTTAGCTGTAGAAATTGTGTTTTAAGAAACCGTACGTAGAACCCAAATATGTTCTATTGATTTTTTTTTTTTTTTTTTTTGAGATGGAGTCTTGCTCTGTTACACAGGCTGGATTGCATTGTCACGATCTCAGCTCACTGCAACCTCCGCCTCCTGGGTTCAAGCGATTCTCTTTCTTCAGCCTCCTGAGTAGCTGGGATTACAGGCACCCACCACCATATCCAGCGAAGTTTTGTATTTTTTAAGTGGAGAATGGGGTTTCACCATGTTGGCCAGGCTGGTCTGAAACTCCTGACCTCAAGTGATCCACCCGACTCAGCCTCCCAAAGTGCAGGGATTACAGGGGTGAACCACCATGCCTGGCTCTCTACTGATTATTTGTGAATACTTTAGCTTATTTAACTTTCAAAATAATCTTTAAAATAGGAATCATTAGTATCACACTTTCTAAGTGAAAATTGATGCTCAGAGAGATTGTAGAGTTTGCTCAAGGCTGGATACCTAGCAGGCTATAGACCTGAGACATGAACCCACGTAGCTCTGACTTCAGAGGGTGGATTCTTCATCAGTGAACAATACAGCTTGGACCATGTGGAGTGAGACAAGGAAACTGGCAAGGCCCAAGCAATTCACTGAACCCCTGTAAACCTGCCCCTGATGAATGGCAGATGGATATTCAGCCAATGACAGCTGTTTCTGAACATCTAAAATGCAGGGAGCCTGGTGTGCGCACTGGCCCACCTGAGGCTCTGGGGGATGAACACCAGGTTCCATCCATTGCTGCCCTGTCTCTGGTTTAGAAGCCGCCTTCTCCAAGGACTTGGATGTTCATTCTAGTGCACCTTCTGGATTTTCTCCTCTTCCCTAATATTTGCTTTTGTGTATTTCCACGCGGGAGCTTCAGCCATTGTTACACGTGGCTCCTTCCTGTGCTCTTCTCTGCTTCCAGCTGTGCTTTCCTCAAAGGCTTTCTGGTATCAGTCAATCCATAGATCTCTAAGAACCTCGAGTTTTGCAATTTATCCTTCCTCAGAATCCTATATGCCAGTGACATTGGCGGAGTGGGTGCACACCTGGACAACTGTTCCTGCTTTCCACTTAAAGCCCTGTGCTTTAAGTGACAAAGGGCAGCATCCTTTTCTGTTAGTGGCACAGCTTTCCCTGTGGACAAGTCTCCCTTTCCTTCTCTGTGCTAGCTGGAAACAAATCACCAATTAAATTTCACCTCTCGCAGCTCTGGAAAAATGACAGGCTAGTGCTTCCAATTAATTTCATCAACAGTGTGGAGTAAGAGGCATATTGCATCCTATAAAGACAGCAGGGTTAAGGGTAGGAGGCTCCCACTGCCTCTTACCCTGCTGTCTGTCTTCAGGGAGGCTGGAGTTGTTCTGAGCCTTTCTCGCCTGCATTCCAGCATCCAGCCCTGACTTGCTTAGAGGTTGGGAAGACTGCATTTCTTCATCCACCAAACAGCAGTGGGGAGTCACTTGTGTGCCAGGCACTGTGAGCCTCCCACTGTCGATACGACAGCAAACAAGGCAGACACATTCCCTGCTCTGGAGAAACTGCCAGACAAAAATAAGGATGTCAGGATGTGGCAGTTGCAGGTGTCTCTGAACATTTCACTAAATCGAATGGACCAGGGCCAACGGCATGGAGACAGAAAAGGGATTGGTTGAGCACGGTGAGGCCCCGTCTTAGGTAAAGAGGATACAGAAATAGATCGACATGGTCCCGGGCTTTGGAGAAACCCAAACTGGTGAGGAAGTTACCTAAGGGGTCAGTTGCAGTACAACATGACAGATGTTATGGCAATAGAATGCACGGGGAACCCTGGGTTCAGGGGCAGGGGCATTTTGCACTTTGTGGGTTCAGAGGCAGCTGCAAGGAAGAGCAGATATTTGAGTCAGTTTGAAGAGTGTGTCAGATGGGCTAATGGAAGGAAGGACATTTTTAGATGCTGAGAAGTCTAGGGTAGGGTATGTTTAGGAAGCAGTGAATGATGGGATGCATCAGAAAGATACCCTAGGGGGCCAGACACAGTGGTTCACACCTGTCATCCCAACACTTTGGGAGGCCGAGGCAGGCAGATCACTTAAGGTCAGGAGTTTGAGACCAGCCTGGCCAATATGGCAAAACCCCGCCTCTACTAAAAATACAAAAATTAGCCAGGCCTGGTGGCACGTCCCTGTAATCCCAGCTACTCAGGAGGCTGAGGCAGATGTTGCAGTGAACTGAGAAGGTGCCTCTGCACTCCAGCCTGGGTGACAGGATAAGACTGGGTCTGAAAAAAAGAGAAAGATCCCCTAGGGAATGTCCCTGATGGAGCTGAAATGCCAGGTAAGCAAGAGGCAGGTTACTGGGGGTCTGGTGTGGCTTGATTTTGACTTTGGGCTTCATCTCAGAGGTGATGGAGGATGGAGTCCAAGCCAAAACACCTGGGCACCAGCCCGAGCTCTGCCGCTTCCCTGGTGTGGTCTTGGAGAGCTCCCCGGCTCCTTTAATCACTGGGAGTAGTAAGAGCACTGATACCTTTGGGTTGTCTTAGGGATTAGACCCAACAATGCACATAAAACCCTCAGCAGGTGCCTGGGCTTTAAAGGTTTGATAAATCTTACCTCTAATTGTTATAGCTTAGAAGTGTCTGTGTTAGTATTGATCACCATGGTGGGCAGTGGGCAGGGTGGGCAGTGAGGGGCTTTGAAGTCAGAAGGACCTGGGATCCATTCTGCCTTGTCATCACTCATTACATAGCCCCAGACGTGTGACTTACCTCCCTTACCCCCTCTGCTTTTCAGTTAAGGAAAGTGTGTGTCTGCCACCTAGCCACATGTTCACCACATAGATCCTCAATAAAACACAGGTGTTGTTGTCATCATTGTCCTCCTCCTCCTCTTCCTCTTCCTCCTCCTCCTCCTCCTCATCATCTACCTCTGTTATCCTCAAGAACAACAACATCCACAGTAACAATAAGCAGGGGGATCACCTAAGGCCGTCTCTGTTTTGGAGAGATGAGTTCAGGGCTTGAAGCTGAAAGACAGGGAACCAGCAGACCAGGCCATGCAGGGCTTGTGGCTAAAAGACAGGGAACTAGCAGGCCAGGCCAAGCCAAGACAGTGGTCACTGACCTACTCCACATCCAAGATCCCTGAGGTAAAATCTGAAAATACACATGCTAGGAAAGACATTTGTCTTTCCCTCAGATTTCTGATTTGACAGGTCATGGCACCCCAAATTTGCACTTTTAAAAGCTCCCCAGGGAATTTTGCTTTTCCAGCAGACATCTGAGAACCTTCATTGAACATACGCACTGATGCTGGCAAAGCCTGGGCATAAACAAAAGAGGGTCCCGCAGGCAGAATGGGAGGTAGCTCTGGGTCTCTTAAGATGGCCCTGGTGTGCTAAGTGCACCAGAGGTTGGAACTCACCCACTGTTGCCATTACAGACAGAGAGCTCCTAACAAAGAGCTTCCAAGAAACCCCAGGGTTTTCCCCATCTGGTAGGACGTCTCTGTCTTCCTGTGCCTGCTCCTGCTGGATCCAGGATCCCGGGCTGACTCTGAGACCTTGGGCTGGCTCCACCTCCAGATCTGCTGCTTCTCCTGTACTTGACACCTGGCTCTTTGGGCTGTTCCTTTGTTGATCTGTTATTCTTTACTTTTTAGTTGCCTTTGAATTATCAAACTAAGTCATTCTTGTAGCAAAATCTCAAGCACAGAAATGGCTAAATTAAAATGAGCCTTCCACCTCTCCTAATTCCTCCCCAACACTTCCCACCATCATCACCATTAACAACTGTGTGTAGTCCTCTTCTATTTTCCTTTTCTGGAATATAAATGTGTATCTACAGACAGGTCTTTGTTTTGATATGATTTTACAAACCTATGGAGTTATAGAATGGAGTTGATCTTATAACTCATCTCCCCCCACTACAAACAATCTTGTGGTCATCTTTCCCTGACAATACAAATTCTCATTATTTTTCATTTCTAAGGTAGCCTTGTAACTTATTTACTGATTTCCCATTCGCAGCCATCTTCCTGTTGTTTTGCAAACCCGGGCCACCCAGCAACAATCTTCTTTATATACTGTCTTTTCAGGCTGACACTTCTCAGTCCTATTGGATGAATTCCCAAGGGTGCGATTGCTCATTTCTGACATTCCGTCTGCTGATCGTGGGCCACAGCACTGATTTTCTCTTTCTCTGACTCAACCAAGTCTGATGAGATTTCAGTTTCACTGCACCATTGCCGCAACGAGAACACATCCCATCATGCACTGCTTCCAGATATTGTCAAGAGAAGGATATATTATTATGCAAAAGCAGTATCTATTTACAGATGATGAAATGACCATTTCTCATGGAGATTGTCTTTTTATTTAACATCTGAACTGTCAATCCCCAAAAGAAACACTTGTTGTTTTCCTTTATGACTAATCTCATTTAAGTATCAAGATGGCCAACGGCACAATACCGACTTTTTGTTTGGTTGTTTTTTGCATATGGCAAAATTATATATGAGCTTCCCATTTTACAGGTTTCTAAGAACATCTTAATGTAAATAACAGAACTCAGAAAATCTATTGGCATTTTGTCCAAAAATATTTTGTTAGCATTGGGATGCAGCAATGCCATTGATTAGAAACCCATGTGGACCACCTTTTAATGCTTAATGAGCCTTTCGTCTTAGTGTGCATTCCAGTGGGAGAGAGGACAGAGTAAACGTGATTAAATTATCGGACAGAAACACATGACTATAAACAATTAACTCTCTCATGTTTCATGAGCCTTAACCTCACACTTCAGAATGTTTATTTCCTTTATTTCAACATGTTTGTTTACTTTTCTCCATGGACTTTAATTAATTTTGCCTTTGGCTTATAAACAGGTGAAACTAAAAACTTTTTTATTTGCATTTTTATCTTGAAGCAAGCTAACTAATTAAACTTTGCAATTTGGTTTCACTATGCTGTACCAGAGCCCTAGGAAAATGGCTGACAGATTCATAGATTTGTGACTGTTTTTCTAATGAAGAAGTGGAAGGAGATTTTGAAAATTTTGATAGTTTCATGTAAATGCTAAAGGTAAAACCTGTATTAAGAGTCACTCCATCGTAGGAAGAAAAATAAGCAAATGATTCAACTACATAAGGAGGTAAAAGGAAGGATCTAGAAACTACATACCAGTAAACTTCCCCTGTGTACCACAAAAAGTGTAGAATGAATTCAGACAGAAATAGATTATGAGCATTATAGTTTTCAATAGTGTTACTCAACTGGTAGAAATGAGGAATGTCCAAGGCATAATGCACATTGATTTCAGCCTGATATGCAACAAGTTCTTCCATGAGATGTTAGGGCTTAAAAGGCAGAGATTCAAGACACTGTCTTTAAAAAGATACTCATAGCACATTTAATGGATAAAGGATCAGTAACAGGATTATATAAAGAACCCCTAAACTCAATAAGAAAGCAAAAAAAGCAAGTAAAAAATAACTAAGTGATATAAATGGTCATTTCACAAAATAAGAAACATAAATGACTAATAAATGTATAAAAAGCTGTTCACACTCATTAGCCATTGCTGAAATTCAAATAACAATTAGATGTAATTATATATAATTTTATGTCTGCCTGATTGGTAAATATTAAGTTTAGAAATGCCAAGCTTTGACAATAACAGGAAAACAGAGACCCTTGCTGACTGTTGTTTGGAGAGTAAATTGGCACAACAACTTTGAAGAACAGTTTGTCATTACATACCAAAGTGGAAGATGTGTAACCTATTCCTAAGATAATCCCCGCAAGGAATTTTCATTTATGCCCCTGGGCACAGAGACAAGAACACTCCTAGAAGCATTGCTAGCAATAGAAAAATAGGAAATGGCCTACATGCTCATTGATGGAAGCATAGCTCAGTACCTGGCAGTGTGTGCATCTGGTGAACTGCAGCAGGAATGGTGGATCTCCAGGACATGCATGATGTGGAAAACACAGTTTGCAGAAAAATACCAACAGTTGATTTCATTTATATAGAGTTCAAAAAAAAAAAAAACCATGAAAAACTAGTAAGTTTAGAAACAGATAAGCAGTAAAACTATGAAGCCAAACAATGAATTATAGATTTAAAATTGCAGATAGCCTGAGCGCAGTGGCTTGCACCTGTAAACCTAGCATTCTGGGAGGCCGAGGTAAGAGGATTGCTTTAGCCTAGGGTTTTGTTAAAGATCAGGATGGTAACGTAGCAAGACCTTGTCTCTACAAATAATTAAAAAAAAAAAAAAAAAAGTTGGGCATGGCAGCCCATGCCTGTGGTCCCAGCTACTCGGAAGGCTTAAGCCTGGGCAATCGAGGCTGCTGTGATCACTCCACTGCACTCCAGCCTGGGTGGCAGAATAAGACCTTGTCTCAAAACAAAACAAAACAAAACAAAACCCACAAAAAACAAACACTGCAGATAGCCATTTTCCTAAGAGGAAAGGTAGCAGGCTAAGATCACAGAGGAACACACAGGATCTGTAGTGGTATTGTAATGTGATATTTCTTCAGCTGGGTAGTGGATACAAGTGTTGATTGTACTGTTTCTTCTACCTTGCTATATGTTGTATATGCATATGTGTACATAGGTACATATACACATACATGTATACATACATATTCCTATGTATGTATAAAATATATAGCTTTTAAAGGAAAAGACAAAATATGAGCTGTGTAACATTTATCAGGCATGAATTTTATCTCATTCAACATTTATATCAATAATTTATTAAAATCGTGGCTCATCCAGAGCAGGTGAGGGATGACGATGATTGAATCAGGTTTTCTGAAAGGCGTGGATAAGCTCCAGCCATGAACTGATTATTTAATGGAACAGAGGTGAAGATAAAATCTTTCCCTTGAGATTCTTAAAAACCAGTTCACTAAATTGGGGTGAGACCCCTGCCTTTGTTAAACAGCAATTCATGCGAAAACAATATTGGGGTCTTAGTTAACCACAAGTTCAAAAGGAACCTTCTGTACAAGTGTCCGCCCGGAGAGCTAATTTCCACTCTAGGAAGACTGATCATCCTACAACAGCTAGCATGCATCAAGCTGTGTCTTGTGTAGTTTGCTCCCAACGTCTTGATTTGAATAGAAAGTTGACAAATCAAAGCATGGTCAGAGGATGGTAACTAGCAATGTAGAAGATTAGCTTGTAAGTTTGTAGCTCATCGGAGGGGAATGTGGAAGAGCCATAGTGGAACTTAGAGGTTTCCAGAAGATCGATTCTGGCTCTGTGTACCCAAGATCTCACCAAAGCCAGAGAAGCCCCAAAAAGCAGTGGCCTGCCTTGTAAGGTGTGAGCTCAGGTCCCTGGATGTGTTTAGGCAAAGGCTGTACACCTCCCTGTCCCTACAGGTGTGCTGAAAGGTGGGCTCCATGGCTCCAACATCCCTTCCACTTCATGACTGTCATGAGTCTATAAGAGTAACCAAAGAGAAGTCACTGGCAGAAACTTGGAAATCGTTTTAACAGGGGCCAAGAGGGAAATATGGGGCAGCGCATGACTGACAGCTGTGCTCTGTCACTTCTGCATCTGCCTTGCAGTTCTTCAAGCAGCCGTGAGCCCTGGCAGGCAAACCTGTGGTCTATTCAGCAGGACCTGTCTCTGCTGCCTTAGCCCCTAGGAAATGGATGCAATGCTGTGGCTCCATTTTCAGCAGAGGACAAGGAAAAGAACTTGGGTTTGAGAGTTTCACAACTTGAGATTGAATCTCCCTTTGCCTCCTTTCGATTATATAGTCTCAAATGCATTTCTACCTTTCTCTGAATTTCAGTTTCTAGCTCTTTAAACAAGGGTCAAGGACAGCTTACTATTGCAGAAGGTGGTAAGATCGAGAAAGATTAGAGGCCAGGTACAGTGGCTTATGCCTGTAATCCCAGCACTTTGGGAGGCCAACGTGAGCAGAAGTTTGAGGTTGGGAGTTTGAGACCAGCCTGCCAACATGGCGAAACCCCATCTCTATTAAAAATACAAAAAAAAAAAAAAATTAGGCATGATTGCACATGCCTGCAACTTGCTACTCAGGAGGCCGAGGCAGGAGAATTGCTTGAAGCTGGAAGGTGGAAGTTGCAGTGAGTCAAGATCATGCCACCACACTCCAGCCTGGGTGACAGAATGAGACTCCATCTCAAATAAAAAGAAAGAAATTATAACACCTGGTATATATTCCTTTCTCAATGCCTGACCCTGAAACATCTCTATTACTATTTATTCACTTACTCATCAATTTGTCCAATAAAAGTTTATGTAATACCTAGATCCCAGGTACCTGGTGGCCTCCGAGCCATTGGGAATATGCTTATGGAAATACACCCTTCTCTTGAGGAAGCTATAGTCTTGTAGCTGAGACTGATCACCCAACAGACAATGGCAAACCCACTGTGCCAAGCTCCAGGTAGAGGATAAAACCATGAAGACAAGCAGAATGGAAGAGGAGGAATATGTGACACTGCCTCAGGAAGCAGTGTTGGGGCAGACTTTCTAGTGTCCTAAAAGATGAGCAGAAATTGTTTGAGATGAAGCAGGAACAACCTGGGGCAGGTGCATTGAAGATTCTATTGCTGAATGAACAGTAGAGGCCGAGGCCCAGGCTCGAGATAGCACAGCCGGTCTGGGAAGGTTCAAGCTCAGCGCATCAGGAGGATGAGCCAGCTTATGCTGTCATAGTAAACTACCCAAAATGCAATGATTCACAATAAAAACAGTTTATTTCTTCCCATTATCTCTATCCTCCAGGGGTTGGCTGGGGGCTCGGCTCCATGTCACCCTCTCTCTGGCATTCAGGCTGGCAGTGTGGCCACTTTGCAGAACCGCGGCAGTGGCCGTGCAGAGGGAAAGATGGCATACCACACTACACACAGGCTCCAGAAGCTTTCACATGAAAGTGGCATGCAGGCCGGGTGCAGTGGCTCCTGCCTGTAATCCCAGTGCTTAGGGAGGCCGCAGCAGGAGCATCACTTGAGCTTAGGAGTTCAAGACCAGCCTGGGCAACATAGTGAGACCCCCGTCTCTAAAAAAAGTTGTAAAAGCTTAGCTGGGCATGGTGGTGCGCACCTGTGGTCCTAGCAACTTGGGAGGGGCTGAGGTGGGAGGATCACTTGAGCCCAGGAGGTCAGGGCTGCAGTGAGCAATGATCACATCTCTGCATTCCAGCCTAGGTAACAGAGTGAGACTGTGTCTCCAAAGAAAATGCAAAGAAACTGGCATGGAGCACTTCAGCTTCTGTTTATAAGCCAAGTAAGTCCCAGGGCCACACCTGAATTCAACAGGGGAAGACAGTGCAATTCTTCTGTGTGGCCAGAAGGAGAACTAGAAGTATCAGTTGACAGCACTAAGGACCACCACCACTTTCAGTGTAGCAGGAGAAGGGGGCCGTCTGGAGGGGGAGAGGGTGGGAAAGAAACATCAGCCAGATTAGGAAGCTCCTTTATGCTATGTTCTAGGGGGATCTTGTTGTGTTGTTTTGTTTTGTTTTGTTTTGTTTGAGACAGTCTTGCTCTGTTGTCCAGGCTGGAGTGTAGTAGTGTGTTGTCAGCTCACTGCAACCTCTACCTTCCTGGTTCATGCAGCCTCCAGAGTAGCTGAGATTACAGGCACACACCACCACGTCCAGCTAAATTTTGCTGGGCATGGTGGCTCATGCCTGTAATCCAAGCACTTTGGGAGGCCAAGGTGGGTGGATCACCTGAGGTCAGGAGTTCGAGAGCAGCCTGGCCAACGTGGTGAAACCCCGTCTCTACTAAAAATGCAAAATTAGCCAGACATGGTGGCACATGCCTGTAATCCCAGCTACTAAGGAGGCTGAAGCAGGAGAATCGGTTGAACTTGGGAGGTGGAGGTTGCAGTGAGCCGAGATCACGCCATTGCACTCCAGCCTGGGCAATGAGAGTGAAACTCAGTCTCAAATAAATAAATAAATAAATAAATTTTGTAGTTTTAGTAGAGATGGGATTTCACCATGTTGGCCAGGCTGGTCTCGAACTCCTGACCTCAGGTGATCCACCTGCCTTGACCTCCCAAAGTCCTGGGATTGCAGGCATGAGCCACCGCAGCTGGCCCTCCTCTTCTCATAAGGATACCCCAAGGCAGGATGTAAGGCCTACCCTAATCCAACATAACCTCATCTTAACTAATTACATCCAAAAAGACTAATCTTAACTAATTACATCCAAAATTCTGAGGTTCTGGGTAGACATGCATTTGGGGAGGACCCTAGTCAACGTAGCACAGAAAGTGATAATGTATTTTTGATGGAGTTTCACCATGTTGCCTAGACAGGTCTTGAACGCCTGACCTCAAGTGATCTGCCTGCCTCGGCCTCCCAAAGTACTGAGATTACAGGCACGAGCCACTAGATTTTTTTACTGTATCTAGCAAGGGCCATTGCAGGATATCAAGTCTGGGAATGACACAATTAGTTTCTCATTTCTGAATTGTTGAATTGGATATAGCCAGAGTAATATTCATTTGTTCCACAAGCATTTGGGTGGTGATAGAAGGCGGCAAAGTCCCCCCATCACATTTGGCAAAGAGGGTTGGGGGGATTCATTAATCAACGAGCTAAACAAATGAACTTGTAGTGTTTCAGATGGTGATAAGTTGCAGGAGTAAAAATAAAGATGGGATAACAGGAGCTGACAGCCTGTTAGAGAAAGCCAGAAGTGTTAAGGTGTGAGGAGCAAATGGGCTAGACAGCTACGAAGGAGACAGAAGCAACAGAACTTAGTGAGCTTCTAGAATTACAGGAAGGTCCCTGAGATAAAATCTGTAGCAATGCCTAGGGCAGGAGACTTTGATAAACATTATTTGCCTCTGAGTTTGGAGTTGGAATAGCTCTTTTGAAGCACTCTGTCCCCACAGACATAGATGTAACACCAACCCTTTCCAGGAAAGTGGGTAACAGACAAGCCACTCAGCTGGTTTATTAACATGGAAATTTTCACAAGGGCTAAAGATTCAAGTCAATGGAAGCTGCCTTTTTAATTGATAAGAGCAGCTCAGCAGTAAAGGAAATGGGAGATCCTTGATGCCTGTGTCCTCCTAGTATTGGGGAATTCTTTGGAACACTCAAAGCCGACCTCCCCATCAGCTCAGAGAGAATTGATGGTCTGTGCATGTCCTTGTCAGGCTTTCTGTGGGGTAGGATGAGATTAGAAGCAAAGTTGCCTCTTTTACTCCTCTGGTTTCATTCTTCACTCTGGCAGTCAGCACAATTCACAGGTGTATCGACTGAGGAAGCAGCTCACAAACTCTCTTCTCTCTTACTTCCATGCCGGTTTGGCACCGTGAACTTGAAATCACTGGCATTGTTCTCTTTACCCTGCTGGAATCACAGACACCGCAAGTTGAAAGTCACCCAGAGGCGATCTGATGGTTCCCTTCCTCTAGAGGGAGGAGATGTCTCTTCTGCCCATCCACAGCAAGTGTTGTTCAACCTGCACACATGTGCTGAACCACAGCAGCTTGTGGTCTCTCGAGGCAGGACCACCCCCACAACCCCATGGTCAAGCAGCCCCTGCAGTTGGCTGTGTTCTTCCCCAAGACCCGTCACCCGTCCTAGCTGGGAGCCACATGGCGTTATGCTGTTTCCGTTTAAGCATGAGGTCTTTCAAAACTTGGAAGGTAGCATGCTCCCATTTTAGAACTGTTGTGTCAAACCCTGTGAACCTCGGTAAGGAAGACACCAGGTTCAAGAGGCTGATGAAGAGACCTAGAGCCAGCAAAGGAGGCATGGGGTTTTATTAGGGGCTTACATCCAGGAGAGAGAGTCTGCTGGCAACAAGCTGGACATTAGAACTGCCTTATATACAGAAACAGTCCAACAGCAGAGGTCTGGACAAGATTTCACCTTCCTGTGGTCCACTGTTAGGCCAGATAACATGACCACAAAGCCTAGCAGCAGTGGGCTGGGCAGGAAAACAGCAAACATCATGCAGGTTATATAACATTTTCACTTAACACCCTCCCCCTAATGACCTCCACCTGGCAACCTTCATTTAACCCAACACTCAGGGCCTCAGTCTGTATAGCTCATGTTCCATGGAGTGAAACGGAGTGGGGGCTCAGATGTTTATCATAGACAAGGAACAAATCTCCTGGTCGACCTCTCCTGGATTCCTTAGTTCGGAACACACATTCAGGTGCATCTGCCATCCAGGGTCGTCCCAAGTGTATGCTTTAGTCACTGTTCCCAGGTGCATTTACCTTACAGGAACACACCTTCACCTCATGTCAGCCTAGTTCCTTCCTTTCTTTGTATCATTCCTGCCCTTTAAATCTAAAAAGAAGATTATGACTTCCAAGCCAGGCTGATCTGATAGAGGGGGAGGCAGAAGCAGATACTAGAAACAAACAAAACTTTGGACCAAAATCCCGGTTCAAAGAAACAAAAGAAACTATTCTGTCATAACTACCCAAGGACTACTAAAAGGAAAAACTGTGTTACATTTTTTAAATTCCCTGTGAAGTTCCCCTCTATAATTTTTGTGTTCTTGTGAGGCAAAAAGTAAAACATGTTTAATTTTATTTGACTTTATGCCATTGCTTTTCAACAAGCAAATGTTAAATGTGTTAAGACTTGTACTAGTGTTGCAACTTTCCAAGTAAAAGTATCCCTAAAGGCCACTTCCTATCTTGATTTTTCCCAGTAAATGAGGCAAGCAATTCTAAGATCTTCCACAAAACATCTAGCCATCTAAAATGGAGAGATGAATCATTCTACCTATACAAACAAGCTAGCTACTAAGAGGGTGGTTGGGGTATGCTACTTATAAGATTTCAGGGTGTCTTCCAACTGAAATCTCAATGTTCTCAGTATGAAAAACCTGAAATCACATGCCTATGTAAGGAAAGTGCTATTCACCCAGTAAACCCAAAAAAGCAAATGGATAATGCTGGCCATTTTGCCTTTCTCATATTTCCTTGGGAATCTGCAAGAACTGCCCCTTTCCCCTCCCCCATTAAGACCATTTAAGTGTGTGGTAAACAACTACAGAATACTAAATTTTGTATTTAGAGTTTGGCCAAAACCAACCATGAAGCTGAAAAAAAAAAAAAAAAAAACTTCCAAGCCAAGCCCAATTACTACAACCAGTCTTTATACGGCAATACCCCACCATCTAGACTGCCCACTAACTTCTCTCCTCCTGATAGTCTCTGCTTTGTCTATTTTCCTTGAAAACCACAGGAACCAGCTGGATCCAGGACTCCAGCCACAATCCAAGGGCCGGGGTAGAGGGTTCTAAAATGTTTCCATAGAATTTACTTCTCGATACAAGAAAGCCATATAAGCCGTAATGGCTGACCTTCCAGAAAACCACTCTTAACAAGCCCCGGCGCTCAGTGAACTCAAACGCCTCTCTCTGCTCAAACGTTTTGTGGTTCCAAGAGAAAACAAATACACCGTGCACATTTTTCTTTCTTTAAAGATTGGAAAGAAATGAAGAAAAGACTTGCCTTGTCCATGTTTTTATAGAAAAATATAAAGCATGTGTCCTCTGTGACAGATTTCTTTCCCTCTAAATCCAGCAAGCCCATGAAAGAGCTTAAGTGTGAGCGGATGTCACACATTCGTCTTCCCCAGCCACTTTGCTGCGTTTCTGAAAAGATAACATTGATGCCTCGGGTGCAGACATCTTGAGATTTAGGAACTGGCCCCTTACAGTTGTTTGTGAATTGAGCCTAGAAAACGTGTCTGTTTCTAACTGACCCCAAGAACAGAACTGGCAACGCCTTTGTGCAGAGGAGCCCTTCTCCACGGGGCTGATTCTCAAGAAATATGTTGAAACTTTCTTTGGGCACAAGACACCTGTGTGCTTCTCATGTTTGGGTCCAATCCTGTTCCTTCTGCCATCTGCTGTCTGTGTCGTTCTTGGCTGCAGAACACAGCCCCCAAGCAGAGACACTGAGTCCTCAGTCCCCAACCCTGGTGCCACCCACACCGGCTGTGTAACCCTGAGCCGGTCACTTCTCTTCTCCCGTTAACCACACAAGGATAATAATGGAGTCTTCCTGGGGTCAGATGTGCACACTGGTACTCAGCACAGTACCCTGGGCAGCATAAACAGTTCATGTGACAGGATGAATCAGGGCTTTCTATAATGAGGGTTTCTGTGGGGTAGGATGAGATTAGAAGCAAAGTTGCCTCCTTTTCTCCTCTGCTTCCATTCTTCTCTCTGGCAGCACAGTTCACAGGTGTATCAGCTGAGGAAGCATCTCACAAACTCTCTTCTCTCTTACTTCCATGCCCTTTTGGCGCCGTGATCTTGAGATCACTGGCATGATGAGATCGAGTCCTATTCCCTGGGCCTTGTCCATGTGATCTGATTTGGAAGCAGGGTCTTTGCAGGTGTGATTTATTGAAGGGTCTGGAGAGGAGAGTACGGTGGATTATCCAGGTGGGCCCTGAATGCCATCACAGGTGTTCTTAGACGAAAGAGGCGACAGGAGAGAACACAGGCACACAGAAGCACAGGCGAGGTGAAGGCAGGGCAGAGAGATGTGGCCACCAGCCAAAGAATGTAGACAGCTGCCGAAGCTGCATATGGTACGGAACAGACCTCCCCTAGAGCGTCCAGGGAGCACAGCCCTGCCCACACCTTGACTTCAGACCTGAGGCCTTCAGAACTGTGAGAGATCAAGTATCTAAGACCTAAGCCACCCAGTTTGTGGTATTTGTTACAGCATCCCCAGGAAAAGGATTTAGTGAGTGAAGGGTGAGCCATTAGCATCAGCAGAACACAGAACTGAGGAGACAAACCCGGCCACACTGTGTGAGGCACAGGGCAAATCTTTCCTGGATAATAAATCATTCAGACTGCTGTCTCTCTGCCTCTCCCTTTCTGTCTCCTTTCACCGTCTCTCCTTCTCTTCTTTGTTCCTGATGAAGTTGATCTGCCTATAAATCATCGTCCTGTATAAACTTTTTAAAATTTTAAGTTCTGGGATACGTGTGCAAAATGTGCAGGTTTCTTACGTAGGTAAACGTGTGCCATGGTGGTTTGCTGAACCTATTAACCCATCACCTAGGCATTAAGCCCCACACGCATTAGCCCAGTATAAGCTTTGGTCTCCCTTTGGATGCCAGCTGATTCCTTTCTTCCATTGCCCGTGGGTTTCTGACTGCCCACAATTGCTAAAGCGAGTTGTATAGGCTGCAGAAACAGGTGCACAGGACTCTACGGCTTTCCCTGGTGTATTTTCTCTGCTGAGGTCAGACTTTTAGATGGCAATACTTTTTAGTTTTGCTGGGCCAGGAGTGTGTCCAGGAGGTGGAATTCAGCAGAAGCAGAAAGTTCAAGGGTGTGGAAGATAGCAGTTCAAGTGGCAGCTGCAAAGGGCTTTTCAACTCAGTGTTTTTTCAGCTTGACTTGCAAATAGAGCCTCGAAATTCTCAGCTCTTAAAAATCTTCAGTGTGTCCAGTCTCATAGCAGGAGGGAGAATTTGAAGATGGCCAGTGTTGCTGTTTTTCAGGCCCTAATACTTCTTTGTGCTCAGTGAATGGGCAAGTTATTCTAAGGAAGAAAATATATTAGAGGCTTCAGCGCTATGTAATAATCAAATAGGTCGGGGGGTTGGCAGGCCTTCCACAGTCATTCACACAGGAAAAACATATTGAGGCTGGCCCCACCCTAAATCTCAGTGGAGAATAACTAAAACTATTCAAAAGTCACCTTACATCCATGGTGAGCCACATTGCCCTGATACCAGATGCTTTCAGGGCAACCTCGATCATGGGTTTTTGTCTAGTGCATCTTCATGCTGCAAGAAAATTCTCTGTTTAAGTGTCTCTGTCTCCCAGCAAAGTGTGGCCAGTGGAAAGTCCAGATGTGGACTTTTCAGTCTAGTACCCACAACCCTAGCACAGGGCCTGCCACAAAATAGGCCCCCATAAAGACTGGAGTTGAACAAAATGCGTCGTTTGCAACACGTAGGCGGGATTTCTTCTTTCCTGCAGCGGAGGATGGGACTGACCCATAAAAGCACAACTTATATTTGAAATGTATGAGATTCTTGGATAGTGCAAAATACAGTGTGTGCATTACACACTGAGGAGGCTGCTGCAGCGTATCCAAACCCCTAAGGTAACATAGGCTGGGAAACTTTTAAGAGATCCTTAGAGAGTACCACCTTTGTTTCTGCAGTTTTCATAAATTTCTTTTACTTGGTCATAGTCTCCGGGTGATACTTGGTGTAACAGACAACTATTACGGTACAAGATATCCGCTTCAGATCTGTGCAGCCCTCCTGAGCCCTTAGTTGGAGTGAATCAAAGCCCCTGCACACACATACACCTGTGTGTACCCTCTCAATTTGACATTCACCCATCCCTCTGCTTCCCTCCTGCAGAACCCTCTGCTGCTGGTGTTTTCCTGTTGGTTTGTTTTAGTTTGCTGCTTTTTTAAGGAAAAGGTGTCTCACCGTGTTGCCCAGGCTAGTCTCGAACTCCTGAGCTCAAGCAATCCTTCCGCCTCTGTCTCCCAAAGTACTGGGATTGCAGGCGTGAGCACCACACCCAGCCCATCTCTGCTGCTTCTTGCTCATGGCATCATCCCTTTGGCTATCAAAAGATAGCTTTCCTGGCCATCCCTTCGCAGAGGCCATAGTGGAAGTTTATAATTTGATTTGGTTTTTTCCTTTAGCTTTGTCCTTTCTGAAATTCTTCATTTTAGCTTAAATTCCTCTTAGAATAGAGCACAGCATTCCAACAGTGCTCAAGAATGATGCATTGCCTCAAAGTTGCCACCTGTAATATGTCATATGTCATATGTGTAATATGTCCACCCTACTCATTGGTAGGAGGGAGAATCTGATTCTTCTACCTGTTCTGCTGCTCCAAATGATAATAGCAACCACCACAACCACAGGCTCAGCAGATAACATGCCTAGCCCAGAGCTGCATGTCCTCTGCCTCTCATTTGCCCATCACAGATACCCAACAAGATAGACACCACTAGTACGGGCTTCCTGTTGTGGCTGGCATGAATTGCCACATATTTGTGGCTTAAAATATGCAAATTTATCTTCTTACACTTGGGCCGGAAGTCCAAAATCAGTCTCATTGGGTTAAAGTCAAGGTGTAGGCAAGGCTGGTTCCTTCTGGAGGCTCCAGGCTCCAGGGGAGAATTCACTTTCTTGATTTTTCCAACTTCTAGGGGTCACCTGCACTCCTTGGTTCCTGGCCCCTTCATTGGTCTTCAAAGCCAGCAGTATAGCATCTCCAGATCTCTTTCTTTGACTTCTGCTTCCCTGGTCACATCTCCTTCTCTGACTCTCCTGTCTGTCTCTTGCAAGGACCTTGTTGGGCCCACCCACATAATCCAGGATAAGCTCCTCATCTCAAGATCTTCAATCACATCAATTAAGTTTCTTTTACCCTGTAAGATAACATGGTAAGATATTCACAGATGTTGGGGATTAGGATAGAGGGATGTTTGGGACTGTTATTTTTCTAACCATACTTTTATGACTGCCTTTGTAACTGTGAAGTGACTTTTGTAGCTCAGAGAGGCTGCCCATGTGCCCAGGCTCCTCAGTGAGTGAACTGAAGGCAGGATTTGAAGCAAGCAGGATTTGATCTTGGAACCTGGGCTCTAAACCACTACTACACCATATGCTCACCCAAGCAGTGCCTAAATGCCTATCTTCATTGCCAGGCTCTCAACAACTTGCAAGGAAGAGTCATATTTTAATTATCTCTTGAGTCTCACCGAGTGCATGGGAGAGACCCTGGGATGTTGCTGAGGCTTAATATTGAGTTAAAATGGTGATTGCCTCCCTTGTACAAATCTATTTAGACAACCTAGGGTTACTTTATTGTTGTTTTTAAAAAAAAGAACCATTTCACACTAACCTAGCTTTCATTAAGACTTCTCTTCTGCTTCTTTGTCAAAAGTGGTGCTTCTGGGCCATGCCTCCCCCATCTTTTGATAACAACAACATTCTCAGAGATCACAGTGTCTTAGGCTGAGTGTTACATGTAGTGACTCACTTAATCCATGCACCAACCCCATCAGGTGAAAACCATTACTTACCACCATTAAACCTCACGCTCACAGTTGTCCAGAGAGGAGCAGCTGTTCAGTGGCAGAGCTAGAACTGAAACTGGGGACTCTGTCTCCTGTGAGCATGCTCCTAACCCTCTGAGTATTGTGAGTCTGGATGGGAGGCCAGTGGGGATTTATGTCAGATGGTGCCCTGTGGTTGTAACCAATGAAAACCAACCCAGACTTTCTTTAGCAAAGGGGAATTGATGAGTGGATCTCTCCCCTAATAAGAGGCTGGAGATGTCAGCTTGGGGAGAGCAGGAGCCATGATGACTCTGGAGCCCTGAAGCCGGCCCCAGGAGTTGGCTTGTAGCAGAGGCAGTGGAGTCAGTGCACTGCCATTCAGGGGCGGGACTCACAACCCAGATCCGAGGGAGCATCAAGTGCAGCTCTCTTGAGTCGTGTCCATTGGCCCTTGGGGTGTGGGGAGCAGGTGCCTTTGCTCTCTCTCCTGCCAGGTGGTTTCCAAGAGACGAGCATTCCAATCTGGAAAAGCAGTATTATTGTAGGGTAGAAATGAACACATGGGGAAGACCATTTAAAACCACGAATGAAACAGAGTCTTCATACAGAATGTGCCAGAAGCTCCCGGATCAAATCTCCTTTCGCGCCTTAAATATTTATTGAGCACCTACTGTGTGGCTGGCCCTGTTTCATTCAGGGGATATGAGGGTGAATCAAATGTGCATTGTTAAGTTTCATAGATCGAAGTTATCCCTTGAGTGGTGTCCTCATGGCTTGGAAGAGGTATTACGGCTGTCAGTTGTGACATCCACAGTGGAGAGAAATGAATCCCGGCAAATGGAGATGACTCTCCAGTTCCATGGGACACAGATGGCCTGGGAGAAGCTACCCCAGGCTGTGAGCCCAGACAGTCCAGAAGGCCCCCTCTTAGATCTCAATCCCAGCACGTTTAATTTCAGTTCTGTGTGACCCTGATAGAGATCCTTCATCAAGTTTTATTCTTCATAAAAGATCTATTTCCATAGACTCATAAGGCAACTCCTTCTAATTTAGTGTTATTTTATAAATACTTTCATTGCTCGCATCAATCGCAGGCAGCCGACTTCCCAGCCATAAAACAACAGCTTGCAACATCACCATGTTACCCAATATGTATTTACTTATCAAGTTGGAGAACACATGTTTGCAAAATCAGCAACATTACAGCTTTACTAGCAATTTGCTGGCACTTTCTTCCCGTTAAACACGGAGTCTCGATTGTGTGGTATTTCAACATCCTGGCTCATTTGTATCCTGTAACTGCAGTAATCACCAGCACCCTGCAAACCTCGTGGAGTTCCTTGTTGATCATACCTGGAACTTCAGCCAGGTCACTCACCTAACAGGTGTGGTTCTGGAATCATCAATCATCTGTCCTGCACTACAACTCAAGGATATAGGTCCTACATGTCCCTTGGGCTTCCGGACCTAGCTCGAAGATGCCCCAGACAAGCTGTAGCGCAGGGCAAGGTGCTCAGTAGCCACTCTGTAGGGAGAATTCTGGAAAATTATTCTACCTGCAAAATGCAATGTGAAATACCTAACTGACATGAACTGTGTGGAGTTGAGTAGGGAAGTGGGGAGAATAAACCACACTTCCTGGGTTTGCGTCTCAGCTCAGCCACTTACTGGCTAGATAACTGTGCTGATGGGCAAGTGGTTTCACCTCCCTGGGCCTCAGCTTTCCTCTCCATAAAATGGGCTAATGACACCTGCCTCACAGTGTTTTGGGGATGATTAAATGCTTGCAATGCCCTGAGTCATCTGCAATGGCATGAACCCTCATCAAGGTTAGCTCCCCTTCACTCTTGCACCAACTTTCATATTCATTCAGGAAGATGCTTGTGTGTGTCCCTCTGAGTCCATACTCAGCCACTTGTCAGTAGTGATGATGGAGTGGTTATTTGACTTCCCTGAGCCTGATTCTCTTTCTTTTAAAATAGAGATGATCTGATTACTGATTACTGATCTAGCAGGGCTATTAAAAGAACCATTTCTGGCACATTGGTGCACCGTCCACACGTGTATGTCCTCCTCCATGGAATTAGTGCAAAAGGTCTCCTCATCAGCGCCCCCTATATTTTACACAGTCATAGGTGTCGGCCCATTTTACAGGTAAGGAAATTGAGCCTCTGTGAGATTGTGTATGTTGCTCAGATCATATCTCCAGTAAGGCGTCAGAGTCTCCATCTGTTCACCTCCTATCATTCCAAGGATTCCACTCTCAATGCCCCACACCAGGCTGGTAGAATAAACATCTCTGGGGGAGAGTCTCAGTCATCAAGAGTATTTTAAAATATCCTCAATGAGCAGCCAGGGTTGCAAGACAACAGCCCCAGGCTATGTTTGCTCAACCGTATTCTCATGTATGGACCACATCTGGTGGGTCCCACCAGAAAAAAAAGGGATGGGGGAAATTTAGCAGAAGTATTTCATTAAAAAGGAGGATGTAGCTTAGAATACAGCAAATTAAAGCAGAAGTCAAGGAAATAGCAGTTCTCTAGTGTCTAAAGCAAGGTCAAGAGCTGGGAGCCAGAGGAGGAATAAACTGTGAAGCCAGAGGAGGAATAAACTGTGAAGCCAGCACAGGTCTCCCAGGACAGGGAACCCAGAGCTTATGGCTGGAGAAGGCACTCCCAGAGAAGGTCCAACCCTAGCGCAGTCACTGTTTGACTTCTGCCCAGGTACATCTTGCTTCTCACCCAATAGGAAAACAACTGCTAGAGGAGCCAAGAGGTCAATGAGCAGGTGCAGTTCTGGGGCCATAATGATGAAAAGGAAGGCATGTGCATTGTTGCCTGATCACCTGAGTATAGGCACTGAGGCCGAGACACTGAGTGTCCAGGTGCTCCCCTGTATTTCCCAGGCCTTCCACCATCTGACTCCTGGCTCTTGACCATGACTGGCTGTGTGATTTGCAGAGCCCATTGTAAAATGAAAACTCAGGGTCCCTTGTTCAACAACAATTAAGAATGTCTAGAGGGTGACAACAGAGCACTAAACACAACAGAGGGGCCACCTGAGCAAAGGGCTCTGTGCAACTGCACAGGTCACACGTTCATGAAGTCCACCTGCTCTTGAACTTGCCTTAGACACCAGGTCTGGCCGCTGAACTGCAGGCAAGAGTGCTGTGTGTCATTTCTAACTGAAGCATTCAGTCAGTCAGCAGGTGAGTTTGCATCTCTCTGCCCCTCCTGCAGCAATCAGGAAACCACATGTTCCAGGTGGCATGGCTATAAGACTCAAGGGTCTGGATCCCTAAGCCGCCACTTGGAGAGGGTCTGCCCCTTGAAGGGAACCCGCAAAGTGGACTGAACTTGAGTGAGAAATTAACGTTATGTGCTAAGCCATTGAAATGACAGGGTTGGACTGTTATCTCAATCTAGCCTAACCTAATATAGTCTATTTTTTGTTTGTTTGTTTTGTTGTTGTTTTTGAGACGGGGTCTCTCTCTGTCGCCCAGGCTGGAGTGCAGTGATGTGATCTTAGTTTATGGCAGCCTCCGCCTCGCAGGTTCAAGCAATTCTCACATCTCAGCCTCCCCAGTAGCTAGAATTACAGGGACGTGCCACCACGTCCAGCTAATTTTTTTGCATTTTTAGTAGAGAAAGGGTTTCACCATGTTGGCCAGGCTGATCTGGAACTCCTAACCTCAGGTGATCCACCCACCTCGGCCTCTGAAAGTGCTGGGATTATAGGCATGAGCCACCATGCCTGGGCTATGGTCTATGTTTTTAAAGAGCACATTGCTGCGCCTTTGCCCTTAAATAGATATAAATGATAGGGACAATAAGCCCGTTGTTCAGAATTAACCTAGGGGTTCATTAATATTTAGTGTCAGTCAAGCATCAGTTACTTACCTGCTTCCTACTCCACCTTTATCTTACCTTAAGCTGTAGAAGAATAAAAATCATAAAAACTCATCTTTATTTATTCACTTATTCATGTATTTATTCACTTGTGCATTTGGCAAATGTTTACTAGACTCTTACTACATGCAAAGCATTATTTTGGTGCCTTTGAACATTTTCGTATTTGTCAGATATAGAGCAGCATCCTTGACCTCTACCCACTAGATGCCAATATCACACCCCCTGCCCCAGTTGTAACAACCGAAAGTATCCCCAGGCATTGCCAGATGTCCCCTAGAGGGGCTAAAATATCCTTCATTGAAAACCACTGCTGTAAAGAGGACTAGACTTGCCATTTTAAAATCTCTTAAACTGGCTGGGCGCAGTGGCTCACACCTATAATCCCAGCACTTTGAGAGGCCAAGGTGGGCAGATCACTTGAGGTCAGGAGTTTGAGACTAGCCTGGCCAACATGGTAAAAAAACATGTCTCTACTAAAAATACAAAAATTAGCAAGGTGTGGTGGTGAGTGCCTGTAATCCTAGCTACTCGGGAGGCTGAGGCATGAGAATCACTTGAACCTGGGAGACAAAGGTTGCAGTGTGCTGAGATCGTACCACTGCACTCCAGCCTGCACTCCAATGACAAAGCGAGACTCTGTTTCAAAAAAAACTCTTATATTGGTTAAATGAACAAAAATACACACACGGTGTCCTTTTGTTGTTTTTAGGAGTTTATGGGAAAATATATTTGAGAGTTACAACTACTCCAGGCTAATTCAATATAAAGATTTTTTTATTATTGGTTTGGAATATTAAAGATAAAGTTTCCACTTAAAATTGATTTTTTAAGTGCTTTTAGGCAAGATCATTTAATTCAGCATAGAGTATCCTATGTCTTTCAAAAAGAACTTCATAAGAATGATAAATAAAAAGATAAAGTGGAATTTTTAAGGGGTAATTTTTAAGAATTTTTTAATATTTAAGAAAAATATTACTTTAGAAGTCTGGATAAAATGAAGAAATTAGGACAGTAAAGTGAATCATGATGGGGGGACCCCAGTTTTGGCCATGTGTTACCTAGTATGTCATAAACAGTTCTTCAGCTTCGTTAAACAATAGCTCACCAGAAAGAAGGGCAGACACTGGAGGTTAAACTGCAGTGAATGAAAACCTGAAATAATCACAAGATGGTCCTGTTGCCATTATCTCTTTATCAGTATAAAAATAAACAACCTTTGAAAACAGATGGAGACAGTCATTGCTCAACTTGTCATAACTTATTACATATTTGACTGTCAATTTATACTTAAAAAACCAACTAGCTCCAGGGAGACAAAGTAAAGTGGAGAGGAGAAGCGAAGCCTATTGCATTTCAATTCAAGCCTGTGGTAATTTCAGCGGCACGGAGACACTTAGGACTGCTTTTAAATGAAGTCAGCAACTGTCCCAGAATTTAAGGCATTCTCATTTTTAAGAGCAGAGTTGTGTTCCTATGGGATGGCACTTCCTCGACTCAAACCTGCATCAGGAGTATATATATATATATATCTCATGCCCATTTATTCAGTGCTGTTGTCCATAGGGTGAGAGCTCTCTGAGCCAGATCATTCTTGGACAGATGAAATTTCCTGTTCCAAACAGGGAGGTGGGAGGAAGAAGGGCAAGATGTTTCCAATGGATGTACCACTTTTTAAAGTTGTAATCTATCACTGGAGGACTCATCAACAACATTTAATTCATGCCTTTGGGGGAAGGAATGGCTCTACCAGTAGCCAAGATCAAAAACTGGTGGGCCTCAGACCCAAGCCGCCGTAACCTCTTTTCTTTGGCCTTCCTAGTCCCACTCAATGATCTTTTATTTTTTAAATTTGAACGAGTGTCTAACCTGTAAACATTTTGACAGTTTATACAAAAATTCGAATTCCCACCTTTTCTTAAAAAAATCAAAAGGACTGGCTAGTCCAGGCTCCTATTTTAGTCGTGCAGTAATTCCTTTGAGCTAAAAGGCAGCTGCTGCCTTAGGCAGGAGGCACACGCTCCAGTTTGCCACCATCCCCCCCTCCCAATTGTCTTGAAAGCACTTTACTCAAGTGAAGCTACTTGTATGGGCACTGGGTGAGTAGGTGAGCTTCTCACTCCTGGCCCAGCTCCCACTCTGACCACAGAGATTCCCACCTTTGAGGCCAGTGGGACTGGGCTCCTATCAGAGGACCGACCAAAGGTCATAAGCATCTTCATCAAAACTCACATTACCAAGCACTTTCTGGATCAGATGCACAGCTGAGCCACTGTATGAAAATGTGGGAGGGGTCCTTGTGCTGGTGAATGACAACCCCTGGATAATTGGGCAACTGAGGGATGGGCTCCCAAAAGGAGCAGGAGTTGCAAAGCCAAATCTCCCAGACCTTGCCTTAGGCCTAAGCCTGCTTCCGTCTTCTCCCCAAAATCGGACTGGAATCACCTCTTTTCTCTGCCACTCTGCAGTTCCATCCTCCTACCCCCAGAGTATAGGGGCAGGGATTTCTTTAACAGTCGTCACACCCAGAGCTGAGAGCCAACCCCCTCCTCCCACCTGGCTGGCCAGTAGAGTGTTTTGAAGATGAGCAAAAAAAAGGAAAAAAAAAAAAAAAAAAAACTGGTTGATGAGGAGTGGCTTCCAATTGGACATCCCCTCAAATGAAAATAAAGTCAGTCTGAAACGCAAATGTAGGCCAGGGGGAAAATGAGACATTATTTATGATTCATCACATGGGTGGCTTTCCAGGAACGCATGCCCTGCCCAACGTGGGCTTCCTCTGGATCCCTATCAGGCTGGTTGGTTATCTTTCATCAACTAGTCATTCGACACTTTCCCTATCAATTGCTGTCTACTCAAGAATGTTGACATGACCAGACGAAGGGGATGCGTGCGTGTGTGCATTCAACAGAAGTGTCTAGGCTTGTCTAAGGGAAGAGAGGAGTTGTTTCCTCATGAGATTTTAAGTAACTTCTGCTTCTATAGATCCTGAGAGTGAGTCCTAGAAGTAGTATGTCTTAAACCCTAAGTGGTTGGGTCCCACAAGAATTTCCCTCATCATCATTGCACTCAGCAGTAGATCTTCACAGAACGGAGTTCTAAATTGTGAGAGTCAATTAAAATAACAATAAAACTTACATTTATCCATTACTTACCATCATCCAGGTATTGGACTTCATATAGATTAATTTGTGCATTCTCAAAGGGGGCAATATTACTTCTAAGTGAGAGAAAATTGGTCATCAGGAGAGATGGGTTTAACATATTAGATGTATTAGCTATTACAATGGTTTGTGCCCTGCAAGGGCCATAGCACATAAATAGATATACAGTATATCTATAGAATTAACATTTTGTGATGGAGTGAGAGGGTATCAAGTAGAAAAAAATATCTAAAAATGTTCTTGGGGGAAGGTGTTAATGGAAATACAAGAGGTTGAGAGAGCATTGATCCACTCAGTGCCTCCAACAACCCATGAGAGAGGAGCTGTTTTGTCAATGAAAAGTTGAGCTGGGGCGTGATAGCTCACATCTGTAATCCCAGTACTTTAGGAGGCCAAGGTGGGCAGATTGCTTGGCTTCAGGAGTTCAAGACCAGCCCAGGCAACATGGCAAAACCCCATCCCCATCTCTATGAAAATTAGCTAGGCATAGTGGTACGCACCTATAGTCCCAGCTACTTGGGAGGCTAAGGTAGGGGGATCGCTTGAGCCTGGGAGGTCAAGGCTACAGTGAGCTGTGATCACACCACTGCGCTCCAACCTGGGTGACAGAGGGTGACCCTGTCTCAACAACAAAAAAAGTTGGCATTTAACTGCCCAGAGAAGCCCAGCGGGTGAGGCCCGGGCTTAAAACTAGACAGCCCAAGTCCTTAGCCGGGCCACTGGCTTGGTTCTGCTCTGGTTTTGCACACTGAGGTCTCTCTCTTTGCTGTTGAGGACTGTTAGGAGAGAACTGGCTTATGTCCATCTGCTTGGTCAGGAAACAATTTTAGATTGGTGGGTTTGGGGCGGTCAGTTGAGTGAATGGTCATGGGCTGTGTCCCAGGCACTAAAGTCACATTTGCAACAGTTCTCACATCGGCAGTCTGCTGTGCATGACCAAGAGACATGTCTACATCTGAAAGCAAAACTTGGCCTGCAGGGTGACCATCTCATTCTGGTTTGTCCAGGACTGTCCTGGAATCCCCTCAGTCCTGGGAGAACTATCTGGTTCTCATTTGGAATCAGGAGGCCCAAAACCTTCAAACTGAAGGATCTTCAATGGAAATTTAGTTTCCAATGAGAATCATTCCAACTAGATATACCCCAAAATGTTAGAATTTAAAATAGCAGCTGCTACATCTGTCTCATCTGGCTAAGCACCCTCAGCTGCTGCTGGTCTAAGGCTTATCTTCTGATACAGGGGCAGACACACAAGTAACGTGGTGCAGTGCAGGATCCATGACCACATTCTCTTTTGAAAGCTCAACTGTTAGATCATTTGGTCACAGAAACCATTGTTTGGGTGGAATTAGAACTCACTACCTCCTCTAGTGAGTTTGATGCTTGACAGTGATGTGCCATTTCGTCACATCAAAGAGGTTCACCTGGTGACATCTGCCATCTCTGCTCAAGTTTGCTTTAACATCACACTTCTCCCTAGAAAGCACACAGTTGCCCTAACTGTGCTATCAGAAATTCAGTGCTGAATATAGATCTGAACATCTATGTTTCAATACATGATTCACTTATAGGAATAGCATTTTGTTAAAAATGAGTCTGACACTTTTTGATCAGGCAAAGGAAATGTTTAGGGATGGAGTCAAAGAAATGTTAAGAACAGAATAATTTTGTCACTGTCTTTTGGAGCGTCCCCATCCTTGCGGCCGGCCGAAAACCCTCCGTCACTGTCAGATCTGCACTCTCCTTTCTCAAGGGCTTGGCTGTGCTTGAAGTCACAGGAAAGCAAAACTTCAAAGCTGGCTTTCAAGGTCAAGAAACCAGGCGGCACTTGCTTTAATCAGAGAGCCACAGTCAAGAGGAAGGGGCTACCTGGCCACAAGGAAGCGATCATGCTTGCTAATCAGCCTGTCAGGCTGGCGGCCTTGTTCTTCGACAAAAGAAAATGACGGCCCGACTTGAGACTTTCAACCAGCAACCTGGGATGTTTTTTCCCCACTTTGGAGGAGCCGCTGCTAGTTCATTTGGCTCAGGGAGTGACAGGGTGATTATAATTTATTTTGACACTCAGGAGAATATTGTGACAGGGGAAAAGTCAGAAATGTACTGTGTGGAAGCCCCAGTGCGTGTCTATCATATAATTATCCTTTCTCTGCTGTCTGGAAACACAAGACAAGCCCGGATGGGAAGCTGCCTGGGCTGGTGAAAACAAAGTGGTGGACATGGACTCCAGTGTGTGGGACTGCATAAGAGGAGAGGTACAGGCATCACCCACAGATAGTTGGAGCAGGTGCACTGATGCCCACCTGCTGCATGTCAGCCTTGGGCATAGCATTGGTGTGTGACCCAGAATCCTGTTCCAGCAAGGACCTCCAAGGCACATTGAACAGGAAGCTCAGAGGCGGTTGTGAAAAATCTCCAGGCGCGTTGCTCAGTTGTTCGTTCTTCTTTGAAGACAAGGTACTGGTGGCTCTGGTCAGTGTGGAATGAGGCAACACTACGGTGAATGGCAAGAAGGCAATTCAACTCAAAGAACAGTGATGAAGACGTACTACGTGTCAGATACTGGGCTTACAAAATGAACAAAACAGTCTATACCCTCCAAGAGCTCACATCTAGGACCATGTGGCCCATCACAAAAAGATAGACAGTTCTGAGATAAAGAGGTTCCATCAACAGCAAAGTTTGGCGAGTGCGGCGAAGTCCACCCTCTCTTGGAGACTGACGCTGTAAGCGTGCTTAATAAAGGCACTGAAAAGTCCTCCAGGGAAACTCTGCTTCGTGGTGTTTGTCACATATTTCCCAAATCTGTTTCTCTACTGAATCTATGAAGCCAGAGTTCCTCGGAACCCATTTAGGGAATGCTGGTTTAGGGAGTTTATCCAGCCTTTGCAGAACACAGAAGGAAGGAAACCATGATCCAGCCTCCAGGGGTGGTACTGGCGAGGGCCAAGCATTGCACTCAGCAGATAGGCTGAGGTTCAGAGTAAAGCCTGGTCTTGGAGGCAGACTAGAGGACCACGTGGAGACACGCTGTGGACTACAGAAAGTGTGTATGCGGCCAGGCGCGGTGGCTCAAGCCTGTAATCCCAGCACTTTGGGAGGCCGAGATGGGCGGGTCATGAGGTCAGGAGATCGAGACCATCCTGGCTAACACGGTGAAACCCCGTCTCTACTAAAAAAAAAATACAAAAACTAGCCAGGGGTGGTGACGAGTCCCAGCTACTCGGGAGGCTGAGGCAGGAGAATAGCGGGAACCCGGGAGGCAGAACTTGTAATGAGCTGAGATCCGGCCACTGCACTCCAGCCTGGGCGACAGAGTAAGACTCTGTTTCAAAAAAAAAAAAAGAAAGTATGTATGCACATGTGTGTGTGTTGAGGGTTGTTGTGATAGCCGCAAAAGAAACCCAGATCTGCACGCTAAGACCATGGACAGGGTGGACAGGAGAAGGGACCTTGTGAGAGAGAGGGCTGTCCTGTCACCCTTTGTCCCACATTCTTTGCAAAACTTAATCCTAGTCTCCTGTATTTTAGGCCTTTGCCTGTACTGCCATAATTGGCTCAGAACCCAGGACAGAGTTTGATACTACAGGGCATCTTCTCTGAACACTAATGTACTACGCACTGTACAAATAGGTCATCCCATGAAATCCTCACAACAAGCAAAGAGGAATGTTGAAAATGGGGAAACTGAGGCTCAGAGAGATGAATACTATGGCCATGGGCACACAGCTTCTAAAGACTTGAACCCAGATATGTCACCTCAGAGTTGTTGTCTTCAATGCCGCAAACCTATTTACATGACTTAGGCACAATGCGGTTCCCACAGAGGTGCGATTTCCTCCAGAGTAAATCCAGTGATGCATTCGTGTCTGGGTTAAGACAAACACAGGCCTGAAGACCGAGTTCAGTTGTTCCGTAACCATGCATTAAAATAAAAAGCATTTTCTGTGTATGCTTGGGACTATTCCAGGATAACTTTGTGTTATATCGTGTTATCAAATCTGTAAACAAAAAGATATCCTCAGTGAATTTCCTGGTGAAAACTAAAGACGCATCAACCTGAGAGGTCTTCTTTTTTTCTTCCTCTAATCATTTTAATGCATATGTCAGTTGCAAGCCATGATGACTTCATTTTTATACCCTCTATGACTTCAATTAAAGGCAGATTAAATAGGGCACAAATCCAATCAATCAAGCATTCATTAGACATTAACTAGGTGCAAGGCCCTGGGTCAAGTGTACTTAACTGGAGACTGGTGTGGAATTGATGGGGTTAAGGCTTCTTTCTATGTCTTTGGCCACACGGAGCTCCCTACAGCAAATCCCTGCGTAAGATCGCAGGCCTGAAATCTGCCTCTGATTTCTGATGGGGATATTCTCAAGTTTGCCTAGATCAGGAAGGTTAATATGTGTCACATTTCACGTCAGTTTCCGTAGACTGCGAGTGACTGCCTAGACCACTGTTTGATATCACTGATTCCGCAGCACGGTCAATGGGAGACAGAGCCATGTTGTTCCTGCTGTCTTCCAGAGGCCAGGGGGCTGCCTAGGTCAAGAATGTTCTTTTAGGGCACTGAACCTTGAAGCTTGCCCTGAGACCATTTCTCAGGGCAAAGAAACAAGGTGGATAGGAAGTGCACCTTGAAGCATGTGGCTAGATGGCACCGTTGGTGAAATTAACCGAGACTGCTTAACAAATCAATGGAACGTTGAGGGTGGCCAGATCTTCCTTGTTTATCTGATCAATCAGGCCTAATGGCTGATAATCTAATTCCAGTGGTGAGGGAAAAAAAAACTGGCTTTGATGTTTAGAGAAGCATTGTTATGGAAGGGAAAGCAATACTGGATGGTGGTAAAACCAGATGAATTCTATCTTTCCTTTAGGCCTCAACTGTTTTCTTTGTATGGGTATTCCTGCTTCTTTGATGAACATACATCAGCTGCTTTGATCTCTTCCGGTTAGGTCATACTTTGAGTCCAGACAGATTCAAAATCAGAAGATGGGGACTTACATTTGTAGAAGAGTATATTGGGATAAAAAGTTATGGTTAGGCAGGATGCCCTAAGCCAAATATGATAGCAATACAATTGCTATTGTCAATCATCGAAACCAGCAGGCATGTTTTTATGGGTACTTATAATTATACTCTTTGTAAATTAAATTTTAATTGCCAAAGCAATACATTCACCTTATAAAAGTAAACAAAATGTTATAGATGAGGCCAACATCTTTCCCGATGACCATGCCAAATCCCAGTCCCCTGTCTTCTTCTCCACATTTAACCACCATCACCAGAAAGAAGTTCTCCTTATAGACCTTGTTCTATGCACTTATAAACTGTACCAGTAAAACATGTGAATACAGTATTGTGGCATGTTCTGTGTGTAAGCAAGTTCACAAAAATGGTATCACTATCATCCTGTGGGTAAGGAAAGTTAAAATGTGCCACATTTCACATCAGTTTCCATATACTTCAAGTGGCTGCCTGGACCGCTGTTTGAGAATAATGATTCCATGACGAGGTCAATGGGAAACAGAACCATGTTGTTCCTGCTGCCATTCAAAGGCAAGGGGCTGCATGAATCAAGAATGTTCTGTTCTGGTGCTGAACCCTGAACATTCTTCAACCTGACATTTTTACTAAATAATATATCTTGAAGAGTTTCCCACATTAGAACCCATTAGATCTACAATCTTTTTAGCTGCTGTAAAATATCTCAGTGTGAGAATACTATCATTTTAACAATTCCCCTGTTGATGAACAGCTAGGCTGTTTCCAAATTTTTCACCTTGACAGATAATTCAGCTAGAAATTTGTTTGCACAGATCCCTTTTGGACACATGCAGTTGTTTCTGAAAGTAGATGCCAAGGAGGTGAAGGCATTGTGTTTACTCTTTGCTGCCCGATGGTCCTTGACAGCAGATATACCAGTTTCCCTTTATATCAGCTGCATGTGAGGAAGACCCATTATCTGATATCCTTATCAATCGTTGACATAACCTAACACTCCACATGCTTATTATAGAATCAGGTCCTGTTTGTGTGACTCTTGCTTGTTTGTGAGTGAACCCAACCGTGTTACCCTCATTTTATATTGGAAGTCCCTAAAATAACACGGCTGCTACATAGTAGGTACACATTAGGTTTGCTCTCATTCCCTTTAACTGGAATGTCTTTTTGCTTTGAGGTCCCTTCTTCTTGTTCCTGCCTACTCTCTTCTTCGGTGTCTGCATCAGACACCTTTATGCAAACCCCAGGCTTGATGAGGTTGTTTGCCTCTGTATTCATAACACCCTCTTTCAATGTGCCTGATAGGTCTTGTGTCTTGTTATATGTTTATCTCTTCTACGAATTTCTGAGTTCCTGCACACCTGGGAGCATGCCTCTTTGTACTCTTGTTTCCCCAACACCCAGCCCAGGCACATAGAGTTGGCATTCAATAAGAGCTTTAAAAATGAAGGCCATGGCTAGGTGTGATGGCTCATGCCTGTAATTCCAGCACTCTGGGAGGCTGAGGCAGGTGGATCACCTGAGGTCAGGAGTTCAAGACAAACCGGGCTAAAATGCTAAAACCCCATTTCTACTAAAAATACAAAAAATAGCTGGACATATTAGTACACAACTGTAATCTCAGCTACTCAGGAGGCTGAGGCAGGAGAATCACTTGAACCTGGAAGGCGGAGGTTGCAGTGAGCCGAGATCACACCACTGCACTCCGGCTTGGGTGACAGAGTGAGACTGTCTCAGAAAAAGAAAAAAAAAAAAGAATGTCCCTGTCACAAAGCCACATCCACAGTGGCATGAAAGCCCCTGAAAATAAACAGTGTATCAACAGAGGGAAAAATTAAGTGGTCAGTCTGTTGAACAGCAAAGATTTTCTTTATTTCAGGTCTTTCCATGGGATGGAGCAGGGAAGGAAAGGAGGAAGAACAGCTGAAACATAGCAAAGCTTAGGAAATACCTTTCTTTTTTAATCTGGAGAGTGATTGGCACACTGCTGCATTGCTGTTGCCCAGGTGGGGAAGGGGCTCTGACCGTTGCTGACGCATTGATAACCATTCCCTGCCTTTCTGTCCTGCTCGGATAGGGACCACGGTGATGCGGATGACAGCCTTTGATGCAGATGACCCAGCCACTGATAATGCCCTGCTGCGGTATAATATCCGTCAGCAGACGCCTGACAAGCCATCTCCCAACATGTTCTACATCGATCCTGAGAAAGGAGACATTGTCACTGTTGTGTCACCTGCACTGCTGGACCGAGAGGTGAGCTGAAAAGAATACACTTTCTTTTTCATGAGAACAGAATGTGGCTTTCGTGCAAGGGATGATGTGGGGCTCCAGTCAGTGGCTTTTTATACTGTAAAGGCAGAAATCAGGGGTTTACCGTGTTTTGGTGGGGAAAATCTATAAAGGGAAATGGGATATTATGTGACCCCAGGAAACACGTGCTCTGAAAGGCTAAAGCGCTTGGAACTGTTTGTATTCACTCAACCTGATACCTGTTTCCTCAACAGCCACTTATTCTTTAGGCCCTGGTGATTCCAGACTCTGCCTCTAGCCCCTGCTTTGATGCTAGAAGGGAGAGGGAAAGACGAGGGAAGGAGGGGAAGGGAAGGGAGGTGGCTTTGTCCAAGACCACAGAGGCTGTCCCTGCTGCAGAGTCAAATGGCCGTGACTCCCTTCTCCAACCCTTTGCTGCAGGCGTCCTGCATTCCTCCTTGAACCCATCCCTTCCCCCATCTCTGTTCTCATCCCTTTCAGCTTTCTCTGTGAAATCTCCCCCATCTCCTGGGTCACATGTCACAAACCGGTGACCCCTGGACCAGTCAGTCCACATGCCTGCTCTTTGGTTTTGCCCACGGTGTTTTACAGCTTTTAGAATTAGTTGCCATATCAAAATATTTAGATTTCATATTTCTGTTTTAAAAATGCCAATTTCCAGTTTTTCTAGAAATCAGAAATCCTGGAGACATCAGGTCCACTTTCCACACATGCACCATCGGTGACGTGAGGTGTGATGCTCCAGTGGATCCAGGGTCTGCTGCCCCCTTCAGATGGGACATGTGCTCCCACCTCGATTACGTTTCCACCCTCATAAGCCCCTCTGGCCCTGCCCTTTCCTGAGTTTGAGGTCCACCCTGTACCTTACCATAAGCTACCTTAAGTAGAAGACCCTCGCGGCCCTCCAAACTCAGCATCCTTAAACCAACTCGTGGATTCCTACCCATTCTTCATTCTCCATCCACCCTAAGCCTGCTCCTATTCTGCAATTCCCTGCTCCTGACATCATCCCACAGGCATAGCACCTTGGAGTTGTCCTTGACCTTCTGCAAGAACCATCTGCTCTGTGGTAACTGCTGGGCTTCATTCAGGGGCTCTGTGCATTTCCCCCTCAGTGTTTTCGATGAAATAAATCCATGGTTTGGAATGTCGTTTCCTCTGCTTTCTCCTCTCTTACATGCTGTAGTTTGTCAAGAGATTCTGGATTACATCAACCCTCCCTAAGAAACTGTCCTCATCCACCTGATTCTTCCACATTCTTGTTCTTCCTCCCATCTCTGACTACCCTTGCCTGTCGCCATCCTGTAGAAATTGGCATGTGCTAATTGAGGTTGTCATTTGTCTCTGAAGAAGATTCTCTTTCTCTTGGTCTAGGCCTGAATTGTCCAGTACAGTAACCACTAGTCACATGGGGTTATTGCAATTTTAAAGTATATTAACTGAAATCAAGATGTAAAGATCAGGTTCTCGGTCACATGGGCCACACTTCAAGTGCTCAGCGGTCATATATGGTTGGTGGCTATTGTACTGGACAGGGCAGACCTAGAACACTTCCATCACCGCAGAAGGTTCTATGGGACAACAATGGCCTAGACTGTACATTTCTTGACAACAGAGACTGTGATCATATGCATGTTTGTATTTCTACTGCCTAGCATGGTTGAAGCACTCCTGAAAATCCTAATTATATGTTTGTTGGCATAGAGGGAAAAAAAGGAAAAAGACTTGGAAATAAAACTAAGATCTTACATAAGCAGTGAGAAACAGAAGCTCGAAATAGGTAATTATTGAAAGGGAGAGGGAGAGAGAGAAAGAAATTTGCGTTGAAACTCTGATTGTCCTTTGGAAAATGTACTTGTTTCTAGTTAAAGAATAGGGTAGTAGTAGAAAAAGTAATGAGTCCATTTCCTTCATTTCATCTTGCATTTGCATTCTCTTTCCAACCCTCCTTTTTTTTTTTTTTTTTTTTTTTTTTGAAGCAGAGTCTTGCTCTGTTGCCCAGGCTGGTGTGCGGTGGCACGATCTTGGCTCACTGCAACCTCCACTTCCCAGGTTCAAGCAATTCTCATGTCTCAGCCTGCTGAGTAGCTAGGACTACAGGTGCCTGCCACCATGCCTGGCTAATTTTTTGTATTTTTGGTAGAGATGGGGTTTCACCATATTGGTCAGGCTGGTCTCGAACTCCTGACCTTAGGTGATCTGCCCACCTTGGCCTCCCAAAGTGCTAGGATTACAGGCATGGGCCACCATGTCCAGCCAACCCTCCCTATTTTTGTGGCTGATATATTTTCTTCTTTTGGAGGCCAGAGATGACTTCCCAAGGCTCTCTGTTGCCCACTTGGCATGTGCGTGCACGTGCGCACGCGCGCACACACACACACACACACACACACACACACACACCAGCTTTCCTATAATCCTTAATGCTCCCGAAGCTTCTCGCAAGTTCCTTTCACAGGAAAAAGATTTAGCATGGTGATTTCTCCATTTCAGCTTCTCTTTGTTCTGAGAGAAAATATTTTATAAGTCTCTATTTATAAATCAAAGTGATAATGTAGTAAATCATCCCATTTTAAAAGTTTATTTTAGGGGACAAATGTGTTTCCAGCTCATGATCTTTTCATTTGGGCTTTCATTAAGTTGTAATAAGTATGTAATTATGGGCGTTGAATTAAGCATTTCTAGTCACAAAACATAAACAGGCCCCCAAAAAAGATCAACGCAATTTAACCAAAATTGGAAAATAAATGAAAATGAATAAAGAGTGTCACTCTTCCGTGAGGGTTTCCAGAGTTCAGTGCTGATCCAGGCAACATCAGTGCAATCCAAAGGAAAGAAATGTCCCTAAATTTAGGCAAGCCTTGGCTATTTCCTTGTGCTGTGATAAGCTTCACTTCAGCGTGTTTGCTGAGGAGGTGGAACGTGACTCTAAGTTCTTGTCTTTGAGGGTAAAAAGCTTGCACATCAGATGTCCGATGGAGTTTCCCAGAGTTTGCAATGTTTTCCTCTCACTGAGATGCAGCACTTTTTGTAGGATTCACATGGATGTGATAGTTTCTTCAGCAGGTTTGTGGGATTTTATTATCATTATTATTTCTGAAGACTTTCTGAGAAGGCCTGTCTTAGGTGTGGTTTTAAAGTCTACTTCTCAGCCTGCTGGGCAGAAAGAACATTTAATACAGCAATTTGCAGCATTCACTCAAGAAAGTATCCCATTTGGGACCCTATGGACTTTGAGATGATTCAAGCTTATTTTAAGGTGTGTTACCTTGTGTCCCGTCTTCACTCGCAGTATCTCAAAATGCATGTTGGAGCAATATATCTAGTGAGTGCAGGCATTTCTGTCACAAACTCCTTCGAGAGCAGGAGCTGCAGAAACCACACCCACCCACTCCCCTCAACCGCACGCACACACACACACACACACACACACACACACACACACACACACCTCAGCAGCACCTCTGGCTCTCACCTGAACGAGGGACAAAGCAAACGTGTGTTTCTTGGCTTTTTGGGAGTGGATGCTCTGGAAGCCCATTGGGTGACAGGAGCTCAGTTGACACAATAACCATTTTTCATCTTTATTTTCCATTTAGTCCATTTCCTTTCTTAAGTGCACCTACCAAAGAGGACCCCAGCAGCAAGTGTTTCACCACGGGAGAGACATATGATGCAAGATGAGTGGGGAGGTGGCAGGCACTTGGAATTTTCTTTGAATCTGCTTACCTAATCATTGTCCCTGCCTTTTACTTATTTACTTCGTAACAAGGCTTGTAACTGAGGATAGTCACGTAGGGCAGTGGAGAAATGACCCTTACTTTGTTGTCACTTTGGTTGTTATCCTTTCTTCTTCCCACCCTCCTCCCCTCCCAGGATGTCTCACCTGGAGCCAACTGAGGCAGGTGCCCTCATCTAATCTGCTCCTCTCCTTCTCCAAGGATTGGCAGCCACTGTTCTTGAAAGAGTCCACGGCCTCTCTGCCTGCACTCACCATAGTCAATGGTCAAACATGCAATTTGCGGGGTGACGTTTGGCTTTCCCATGACATATTCCCAGTGCCTAGCACATGAGAGATGCTCAAAGAAATATTTGTTGAGAGATGAAAGGCGGGAAGGATGTGAGGAAGAGAGTGTGATTCACACTGGCTTGAGAGCAGGTAAACTGGCCATTTCTTCCCCTTCCATAAGCTCAGCATTAATAGATAGCAAGTTTCCCCAAGACATGTGCATTTTCCATTACAAGCTCATCCATTTACTTGTTCGGAAACCCTACCAGAACATACGCTTCCGGAAGAAAGGGACCTTGGATTTCTGTTCTGTCTCTCTATTCCCATTGCCAAATATAGCACCGGATAAATAATAGGCACTGGGTCAAGATCTGTCAGGTTAGCGGGGTGGATGAGTGGATGACCTGTGCTCCTTAAGTTTATATTATCTCAGAACATTCTGCAGGATCCACATTCTAGCATGGATATATAAACAGAGGAAGTTACTTTATTATAGTTGAAAGCTTAGTCTTACCCTTGTGCAATCATCCAGTAATCTAATTTATTCACTTTATGTTTACCTTCTGCAGGAACTGCTTTAAAAAACAGTGCCTTGGTCCACTGGGTGAATAGGATGGACGAGAGGATCTGTGCCTCTTGCTTAAGTGTTTGGGGAAATGTTTGCAGAAAATAAGAGCCATATATTCTAGTAAATGAAATTGGGTTCATTTGGGGCACTGTTTTATTATTTTCTATAGCCATACTTAGCTCCTTGTTTCTGGCATCTCTGTCTATGTTTTTAAACTATGTCTGGCTGCACTACGAAATAAAATCAGATAAAGGTCTCTAACGTTTGATAAATGGTTTATTTAGTTGATCATCTTGGCTGCTAGACTGAAATTCATCTGCTGAAATCTGCCAACTTTCTGAACACAGCCACAATTTGCAACTACTCAGAGTAGCTAATGGTCAGGGTTTTTTTTTTCTTTTTTAATGGAAATAGTTTTCAAAATAGACTCTTAAAAAGCAATCTTAACATTTGCATTGAGAAAGCATCATTAGTCTTTTTAAGGGGTTTGAGCGGAGCACTTTTCTATCTTGTCGGAATTTGCCTTTACCTTATTATCTATTATCTTCCAGATAATCTAGGGAAAGTGGTAGCCTGCCCGTGAAAATGTACATACAATAAAAGATATTAGGGCTGTGAATGTAATTTATTTTATATTTTCAGCTGGTGAAGCATTTTCTGAAACTTTATAATGCTCAAATTTTTAGGCCAAATGTAAAAACAGGGAGAATTTCTTTCTTTCTTTCCATGGTAAGTGTTACATAAGGACTTAGCCTTAGATTTATGTGTATTTACTTGCTATGAGACATTCAAGAGTCCTTGAATATGTCAAAGAAGAAAACTGAAGAATGTTAGGAAGAACATCCTGTGCCATCTAGTCAGTGAATTTGGATGTGTAGCTGCAAGTCCAAAGAGAACTATATGTTTGGTCAAAAATGATCCACCTTAAAATATTGTCATATAGCGTGCACCTCCAGAAACATACTAAAGAAATCTGTGAAAATGATGATATCAAATCAAGCTGCCAGAAAAGAACAATGGTAATAAAGGATAGTATTTCCTCCAAAGCCTTCAGTGAAAGATAGAGGTAGTAGTCATACTCTTAGGAAAATAAATGTTTTTAGGCCTTTCTGATTTAATGCTAATACTTTTCTCATTATCATCATGTTGAAAACATTGGCAGTAATTACACACAATTCAATCATGCTGTCAGGAGTATTATCTTGCTTTTTTTGGTGGGTGGGACCAGAATTATTCAGGTAGTAGCATCCTCACCATTTCTTCGAGCTATTTACTCATAAATATTTCTGTTAGGGTAATTTTCTCCATTTTTTTAATCACTTGCTGCTGTGAAAATTGAGAAGGAAAAAGTAGATGTAAATAAATTGCCTTATTATTTTTAAAAGAATGCCTTATTCTTGCAAATGAAACACAGCTAACCACCCTATGCTAATTGCACTTGCTCTGTTGTTTCAGCAAATAAAGTAAAATAGGACATTCAACAGGCAGGATGCTAAGTCCTGGGGTCTGAAATTTAGTTCCATGAGTGCAGGCCTCCTGCTGATGGCAATGGGGATTGGTGGGGGCGTTAGAGATGGGAAAGGCCAGAGTCTTTATCTTGTGGCCTCATTTGCTCCTCCACTCTGGATAAATTCTTAAAGAAGACCTTGATGAGTCTCAGGACTCCACTGGTTACCCTAACCACTTCCCCCATCCCTTTAAGTGTGACCTGTCAATCCATTAAAGCTATGACCATGACTGACCTCCATTTCTACGACTGTGACTAGCCTCTTAGTATGACCTCAATTTAGTCGAAACTTGGCTTAAAGAGAAATGGGCCAAGGGCATAGCCTACCTGTGGTTTTTTTGTTGTTGTTGTTTTTGGTTTTTTGTTTGTTTGTCAGCTATGAGAACTCTCTAAACCTCAACTTCTTCATCTGCCACAATGAGAATAATCACAATCACAATCTCATTGGCTTATTGAAAAAATCAAATTAGATGTGCCAAGTACTAGCATGATACTTATCTATAAGCACTCTGTAAATATTAGTAAGTATTAGATGTTTTCATGATTGACAACGAAATTGGAGAAGCAGAAAGAAGTTGGAGTTTCTCCTACAGGAAGTGCATTTACACTTTGCCCACATGGCAGAGACTATGGCAAGTTTTTTTAATTGCATGAAACACCAAGGTAATCCAGCCCACAAAATTCAGTGATAAAATAAGTATTGAGCACCTACAAATGTCTGCCGAACTCATGGTGCTGGATATCAGGATGCAAAGATTGAGCTGCCTGCGTTGGAGGGAAAGCAGATATGTCAACAGCACACACATGCAAAGATATGCTGTTCAAACCAAACCTTGATGGAGGAGAGAAAACCTGGAGTGCGGAAGCAGAAGGAAAGGCATCGTGGGGAACGGAATGGCATGGAGAAAGGCATGGCATATTCACATGCTACTTAAAGACTCCAGAGTTGAGGCTATGGTATAGAGAGATACCAGAAACGGGCAGGGAATTGGAACAAGGTTGCATAGGGCTTCTAATGTCATTCAAAGGATTATAGCTATATCCTACTGTAAATGGGAAACCACCATTATTTAAACATTAAACATAGCTCTGTTAAACACAGCATTTTCAGAGCTGTGGCTTGGACAGAAAACTAGTTAAGCTAAAGGAGAGATCATCAGTGGCAAAGTTCGGGCATTTTGGAGACAGTTTGAGACTGACAAGTTGATGCTCAGAGATTTCTAGCCTGATGGAGAGATGAGATGAGGAGTTACCACCTGAATCTAAATTCTGAGCTTGTTAAATAGATTAATAAACATCCGTCCATAGGTATTTTCTTTCTTCTGTTCTTGGGCTTCTGAAAGTATCAGACAATCAGTAGTTACTGGACACATGTTGAATCAAGAGACACTTAACTTTATAGTGAAGAAAGAGTCATCTTTTTAGATTTAACAAATGTTTAATTCTCTAAGATATTTCTTTTCTTTTTTGTATTTTATATGGTAAAGATAACTTAATATGCAGAGTGATGATGAATTTAGAGTACTTCTCTTTTTTGTCATTTTAAATTTCTTTATTTTATATGAAGTACCCTAAAAAGCTAAAGAATGTTTTCATTTTTGGAAAAAGTTGTTTTCAAGAGCTGTTAATTTTTCTTTATCAGCCAAAAACTATAATTAGTATGTTAAAGCAGGTTTTGCTTCATCAACAGATTTTCCAGTTATTGAACTTAAATAACATTGTTCTAAACCCCAAATCCTCTAACTCCCTGTTATCAGTGAAAGAGGTAACCTCTAATTTGGAAAGAACATCTAGTTCAGTTCTGGTTTCAAACCAGCAGAGAAAAATAAGAAAAATGTTGCTCCTGCCATATGGAGAATGACCATCATTTAAGGAAAGAAAAGTTGGTTGAGAGTCTTTGGGAAGTAACTGTTTTGTACTTCCTTTAATGTCCTCGGGGTCCAGCACAGGAACTGGGTGGTTAGAACAGCTGCAATATGGTTCCCCTGGAAAGCAGTTTGCAGAGAGGCAATCAAAAGCTACCACACTTAGATTAAGGCAGACTAATGATACACCATTTCAAGACATGATGACATCTCAAAATGCCTGGGATCCACATTTCTTTCACTTTTGTTTTAAGGGATATCTCATTTGCTGTACCTTTCCATAGGATAAAAGCTTGTCGATCACATTATTTAGTTGAACACTTTGCAGTTCTAAAAGCCATGGTCAATCTTATTGAATACATGGCACTATGATCTCACATTCAGCAATGAAACGGATTTCAAGTTATAGGATCATCTTTTAGATTGGAGGTTAGCAAACCCTTTTTTTTTTTAAGGGCCAAATAGTAAATCTTTTAGACTTTCTTGGCCAACAGGCAAACTTGAGGATATTATTGTCAACAAAAAGAATCAAACTCTATAAAATTTGAAGAGATTTATTATTTTATTCTGAGCCAAATATGAGTGACCATGGCCGCTGACATAGCCCTCAGGAGACCCTGAGAACATATGCCCATGGTGGTCAGGCCACAAATAAGCTTTATATGTTTTAGGGGGACATAAGGCATTCGTCAATACTTGTAAGATGTGTGATGGTTCAGTCTGGAAAGGCAAGACAACTGGAGGGGGCTGTGTTTCCAGATTATAGGTGGATTCAAGTATTTTCTGTTTGGCAATTGGTTGAAAGAGTTTAAAGGCCTGGAATCAATAGGAATTATCTAGGTTAAGATAAGGGATTGTGGAGACTGAGGTTCTTATTATGTAGATGAAGCCTCCAGGTAGCAGGCTTCAGAGATAATAGATGGTAAATGTTTCTCATCAGACTTAAAAAAAGGTGTCAGACTCTTAGCTGATTCTCTCTCCGATCAGGAAAAAGGCCTGCGAAGGGGAAAAGGGATTTTCTACAGAATGTAGTTTTTTTCCCCCATAAGAGACAGCTTTGCAGGACTATTTTAAGATAGGGCAAAGAAACATATTTGAGGTTAAAATATTTTGACTTCCTTATCTGTCATGTGATGTCATTGCCAGAGTCAGGCTGGAAAGTAAGCTACATTACGCAGGGTTAAATGAAATCCCTCTGACGAGACTTTATGGTTTGTAGAGCGTGACTCCCTAGATGTCTTCGATAGGAATTTGGGCAAGTGAAGGAAAAAGGTCAGAGTTTAGTCCTCATTATGTAGGTACTTATATAATCATTTAAAATGTAACCATTACAAATTATAAAAAGCATTTTAAAGCTCATGCATCATCAAAACATAGACAGCAGGCTGGATTTGACCAACGGGCCATAGTTGGCCAACACTGGTCTATTAGATCATTGGCCAAAATGCTCAGGATAGTGGCAGTTTCATATACTGACTGCAGCATGTTGTCATGTGTCTGTATCTGAGGTCCCCTCTAAAAATATTAAACCACACTTATTAATCATCACCTTGAAGTTTGATTAGAGGGACAGAAACTCATCATGGGTGATGGGTCTGATTTCACATGTTGACAGCACAGTTTATTTCTCCCACAATTAAGAAATAGGCAACCTCAGACAGACACTAGGTAATTAAATCTAAGCTCAAAATTTGGTTGCAGTAATTTTTAAAAAGTAGTTCAATGTAAAAAGAGTAAAAGAAAAAGTACCATCTAGACATTGACTAAATATTGAAGGGAACCATCTTGGAATGGCTATTTTCCTTATGTTAGAGCCCTGATAGGTGAGAGAAGAGGGGGCAAGGGGAGCTGGAGATGGGAACAGAAGATTTCCCAGATGAGGGGCAATCGTGGCCTCTGTTAATATTGTTAAGATTGCAGGGAAAGCATTCCAAAGGTTTTCAAAGGTGTGTTAAGGTAAATCTTGTCAAAACATCCCCACTTGAAATGATAAGTATTCTCATTTCTTTAAGTGACAGAGACATAGCAATGGTTTTCCTTGGCTAATGTGGTCATCACAGACACACTGACCAGCTGCTTACCTTTGCTTTCACAAATTCCAACAGGCAACTTAATAGACATATTGTGGTGATGTGTTTCTAAGACAGCCATGGGAAATAAATCTGTTTCTACCTTTGTGAAGAACAGCTATAGAAATGACCACTGAAATTCAATGAATGGCATTTCTGCTTATGGGCCTTAAAACTGGGAACCAAAATTAAATTCCTTTAGATATTTTCTCTCCTGTGTCTTCTAAATTGTGTGGGCTGATTTTTTCTCCATGGAAGACTCTCAGAGTCCTAAATTCAAGTTTTCTGTCTCCTTGGGCTCTAGCACTGTGGAATAAGCAAGAGTCAAGAGACTTCTCCATTCTTACTTCCTCTATATGTTAGAATATCTAATATGTGTGAGACGGTTTATGTTGTGCTCACCACTGGACAGCTGCAATGTGAACAATTACAGCATTTTTTCATCCAGGCATTACATTAGGTCCGTAACACTCACAGGAGCTCTGTAAGGCTGAAATTGCCACATCCATTCTACTAGGAGGGTTATGGAGTTTCCAAGTGCCGACCTGCCTTGCCTGAGTCACCCACTGGAGAGCCAGGGTACTGGATTTGACCCCATAGCCGCTGCTCTATCCACTCCCTTGGACTACTAAAGAAAAGGATGGGACATATTGATGGAAAAATCTTGACAGATGTCTAAAGGACAACTGTGTCTTCTATCAGACGCATTTCAGGGATTCCTGTATTCATTGCTTCTAGACTTTTCACATATTTGGGAAGCTTTATTCAGTTCCCTCAGCTCTTCCGTTAGAAAGCCCATGTGGTACAGTGGCTCAGAGCTTGGGCTTAGGAATTCACAGAACTGTGAATCTGAGCTCTGCATCTTATTACTTGCGTGGCCTTGGGCAAGTCACCTCACCTACCTGAACCTTGGTTTCTTTGGCTGTAAAATGGAACTCATAGCATGGCCTGTGTGGAAGACAGAATAATGGCTCCTCCTCTTCAAAGAAGTCCTCATCCTGCTCCTGTCCTTTGTAGGGACATGGATGAAGCTGGAAACCATCATTCTCAGCAAACTATCACAAGAACAGAAAACCAAACACCGCATGTTCTCACCCATAGGTGGAAATCGAACAATGAGAACACTTGGACACGGGGTGGGGAACATCACACACTAGGGCCTGTTGTGGGGTGGGAGGAGGGGGGACGGATAGCATTAGGAGATACACCTAATGTAAATGATGAGTTAATGGGTGCAGCACACCAACTTGGTACATGTATACATATGTAACAAACCTGCACATTGTGCACATGTATCCTAGAACTTAAAGTATAATAAAAAATAAAGATTTAAAAGGAAAAAAAATTACCAAAAGAAGTCAAACCATGGGAAAATTACATTTTATAAGGCAGGGAAAGAGTTGATACTCTCATAATATTAAGAAGTATTTGATGGCCTGGTACATTGGCTCACACCTGTCATGCCAGCACTTTGGGAGGCCGAGTTGGGCAGATCACCTGAGGTCAGGAGTTCATGACCAGCCTGACCAACATGGCAAAACCCTGTCTATACAAACGTACAAAAATTAGCCAGACATGGCAGTGCATGTCTATAATCCCAGCTACTCAGGAGGCTGAGACAGGAGAATCACTTGAACCTGGGAGGCGGAGGTTGCAGTGAGCCAAGATCACGCCACTGCACTCCAGCCTGGGCGACACAGCAAGACGCAATCTAAAAAAAAGAATTATGTAATATTTTAAACAATAAATGTCTAAGGATTTTAATCTAAAAAAAAAAAAAGAAAATTTTTCCATTAAGTGCTAAAGGTTTTATATAGTACCTGAATATTAAAAAAGGATTTCTAAAAGAACACCTAAAAAGCACCAGTGACACAGCTTATTCTGCCTGCATGTTTAGAATTAGAATAAAGCTTTTAATAATATTGTCAAAAAAAAAAAAAAGTCCTCATCCTAATCCCCAGAACTTGTAAATATGTTACCCTACAGGGCAAACGGGACTTTGTAGAAGTTATTAAGTCAAATATATTAAGATCTGAAGATTATTCTGAATTATTCAGTTGGGCCTGATATAATCACAGAGTCTTAATAAGGGGGGAGGTGGGAATGGCTGAGTTGGAGATTTGAAGATGCTGTACTGCTGGCTTTGAAGACGGAGCAAGGGCCCACCATACAAGGGCTATAGACAGAGCTTCTGGCAGCTAAAAGAAAAAAGAAAAAAAAAAGGCAAGGAGAGAAATTCAGGAGGATTGCAGCTCTGCCCACACCTTGATTTTAGCCCACTGCGACTCACTTTGGACTCCTGTCCTGAAGTGTAAGAGAATAAAGTCACGTGGTTAAGTCACTAAGGACATGACAATTTGTTACAGCAGCAATAGGAAATGGATGTAAACTTTATTATATGGTTTGGGGGCTTGAAAGAGATAACATGTAAAATACAGTAGCTTTTGGCCTTCAAAGAGCTGATGTGTGAAATACATTAGCTTTTGGGGGGCTTGAAAGAGATGACATGTGACATACATTAACTTTTGGCCATGAAATACATTAGCTTCATGGCCATTAGCATTGGCCATGAAAAGCTCTTGACCAGTAGTAGCTGGTGTTACCAATAATAAAATAATGATGAGACTTGAGATGTCACAGGAGTGTTCTAACAGAGGCAGAGTCCACTTGACCAGATCTTTCTCCCGCATCTCCATCAACTGCGGGGCCTCTCTGGAAGGTTGGGTGGCTGCCATCCCACCCAAGCAGCCTGCTTGAGTTGGTAAAAGTACATGAGAGTGTTCCTCTCAGGGAGTGGCCTTGCACTGGCCCTCACAAGGGCACAGCGGAGCCCATTTGTTCTGCTTCAGTTACATAAATCCAGCCTTACGAAGGCTACACAGGGAGAGAGGCTCCTTGTCTCCTAGATCTGTACCTTGTAGGTGCTCAATACACATTGGTAAGAATGTTCACATCATCAGCTAAGCAAGGGGTATAAAGTGAGGCTTTGAATCACTCCGGTAAATGCAGTAGTGTTGAGAAACTAAGAATTGGTGACTTGTACCCTTTTTTCCCCTCCCAAATTAGAACTCCTAAGAGATACTGGACAACTGGAGACCAAACCATAGGTTTCATTACCTATGAAGCTGATTAGGAAAGCCTTGAGTTTGTACCCAAATAAATTTGCTAATACTTTTACCTAAATTAGAGAGATTTGGATGGGATGGGGTAACAACAGGCCACTTCTACCTGGGTGGAGCCCATCTCAGGATGCCTCTGCCCAGCAGGAGGGTCAGTGAGAAGGACGTGGGAAGGGGAAGAGAACCAGGAGAGGGAAAGGAGGAAGGGAGACATAGCTAGGGAGATGCCACTCAGCAATCAGTTACCTCCATTCCTTTTCCTGGGGTGGGGTGGAGGTAAAGGGAAGGGGCAGGGAGGCCCCCAGCCCACAAGCCACTTTTGTACAATAGGAAAAGATGCCTAACCAGTTACGATGAGCTTTTTTCCAAATGTTCGTTGGCTACATAAGTGTCCTCTTTTGAGAAGTGTCTGTTCATATCCTTCTCCTACTTTTTGGTAGGGTTGTTTGTTGCTTTTTGTTCTTGTAAATTTGTTTAAGTTCCATGTAGATTCTGGATATTAGACCTTTGTCAGATGGATCGATTGCAAAAATTTTCTCCCATTCTGTAGGTGCCTGTTCACTCTGATGGTAGTTTCTTTTGCTGTGCAGAAGCTCTTTAGTTTAATTAGATCCCCATAGTCAATTTTGGTTTTTGTCGCAATTGTTTTGGTGTTTTAGTCGGGGGGGAGGGGTGGGGGCAAGGGAAAGGACAGCATTAGGACAAATACCCAATGCATGCGGTGCTTAAAACCTAGAATATGGGTTGATAGGTGCAGCAAACCAGCATGGCACATGTATACCTATGTAACAAACCTGCACGTTCTGCACATGTATCCCAGAACTTAAAGTAAAATTTTAAAAGAGAAAATAAAAGATGCCTATTCCTCTGAACGGATGTAGCCCATGCCAAGGGCAAAGCTTGGTGAGTGGAACAGGCTGGATTTTAATCCTCAGGTCCCTGCACCCTTGGTGAAGCACAGGGCACTAGAGAAAAGTGTTCACAACCTCCAGCCCCTCCACAAAGAAGCCTGAGTTTGAAAATACAGTTCCAACCCCACCCTTACTTCTCTTCTAAAGATCTGCTGTGCATGAAGCATTTTGGAGGAATTTCTTAAGCCCAGAGCACAGCAACTTTCCTATGAAAGGGAGAGCAGAGGTTAATGCCACCAGAAGACACTCAACCTGTCAAATGTCCCTAACACTAGGACGGGCAATGGGGGGCAACTGAGGCTTTGCTGACAACTTTTTCTCTTGTGAGGGTGGAAAGCAGGCCAGATCTTTATGACCTGGACTTCACGTTTTGGGGTTCTGGCAAGATGGGACCCACTCCTGGTGCTGTACCCATTCTCAGTGCCAGTGGGGCTGGTATGGGGTCATGGTGGGTGGCGGGAGATAACAGCCTCATCCTTGACAGGAGACACCCAGACAGAGCAGCTCAGGCCCTGACAGCAACTGGTGTTAGGGCAGATAATGAGATTACCTGGTCTCTGCTTGGTGGCAAGAGTAGTGGCTTCAAGGCATTTTTTAAAAAAATAACATTTGTTTATAGTCGTGTTTCTTAAAGCAGAAAATATATTCGTACAAGCAAGCCATTAGTGTCCTGCCTAATAAGTCTCATGGTGACGTATCAGTGTAATTAGTTTTTAAAGTCTGCCTCAAGTAAACATCAAAATTTCCTCCTTTAAATCCCCTTTCTCTGTAAAAATGATTAAGGGGAGTGCAACAAAGGATGGGAAGGGTCCCAGAGCGCTGATGCCCCATCATAGTCACCCTGCTGTGGTACCGCCTCTGTTTTTGCCTCTCACTCTCATACAAAGGATGTGCAGAGGAAATGTGATCCTACCCAGCCTCAAATTCTGGATTTGGACTTGAATTTTGTGCTCTTATTTCTACCTTAAGTTAAAATCTAGCCTCCAGATCCCAGGCTTCCCCTCCCATTGCACCCAGAAGAAACAAGAATTGTTTCCCAGTTCTAACTGTCATATTGCCTAGCAGATGTTAGCCTACAGTGAAGGATAATTCAATCTATCCTCACCTTCGCATATGATGGACAACCCTAGGACTCAGAAGTGCTTTGCTCTTGACCTGGAAAGGCCAGTGGAAACCCATGCAGATTCCTCCCCCAGGACCCTCCCAGCCAGCCTGATGTTGAATTCATGGGAACTGGCCTGCATGTGAGCACCAAAGGGAACACATTTGGTAAACTCTGCCAAAGGAGCACAGTTCTTGTAAAGCTGATGAGCTTTGTGATCAGTTCTTTTTTTTGAGTCGGAGTTTTTGCTCTTGTTGCCCAGGCTGGAGTGCAGTGGCGTGATCTCGACTTACCGCAACCTCCGCCTCCTGAGTTCAAGCGATTCTCCTGCCTCAGCCTCCCGAATAGCTGAGATTACAGGCATGTGTCACCACACCCAGCTGATTTTGTATTTTTAGTAGAGGTGTGGTTTCTCCATGTTGGTCAAGCTGGTCTCGAACTCCCGACCTCAGGTGATCCACCCGCCTCGGCCTCCCAAAGTGCCTTAATCCAGTTTAGAGAGATCCAGGAAGCAGATCGTGAGCTACAGATATGATGTGATTATTAAAAGTAGCCTCCATTGCCAGTGTTGCAAACACATCAGCATACTCTTTCCTTCAACATTCCATAATGTGGGAGAAGCTGAGAGTCAGAGGGAGCATTTACTGTCCAAGTTCACACATTCAGGGAATGGGTAGAAGTGGAATTCACACCCAGGTCAGTGTGAGACCAAAGAGGTTGTCAGAATGGTTTGCTGTTCCACTCATGACAAACAGGATTTGAAGTTGTTCCAAACCAAGGCAGACCATCAGGCCATGCAGGAATAAAAAGGCAAAGGGGAGGAAAGAAGATGCTGTCTTCATCAGGGCCTGAAGCAAAAGGCTGGTCAGAGTGAAGAGTATAAGAGGATAAGCTCCTCTGTATCCTCTCAAAGATTTGGAGCCACTGATCTCTCTGGGGGGTGGGGAATGGGGCAGTTCCTGGGAAATGGACTTATTGGAGGGAATCCAATTCTGCTATGAATGCTCCTGACTCCTGCACTCAAATCCCAGCAGATGAAAGGGAGGAGAGACTGGCAGATGCAGTGCCTTCCTTTATGTCACCTCCTTGATCCAAACTACAGTCTGACCCATGCTTTCTGGCTTTATATCCTACCGCTACGTTCCTAACTCACCCTCATTCCAATGGCATCAGCATTTTCTTTTCTCTTCCCTCAAAGATAATGCACTTCTGACTTTTGCATATTATGGCAGCCAGCCCCCAAGAGGGCTCCCAGTGATTCCCACCTCATGGTATCCATGCTCCTGAGTGGTCCCCTCCCACATCGAATAGGAAAGACTTGTGTAGCCAAACAGGACATGGCAGAAATGACTTTGTATGAATTCTGAGCCTTGTTTATTCTTGTTCTTTCTTGCTACAGGCAAACCAAATGCCATGTTGTAGGGAAGCTCAAGTAGCTTCATGGAGAAATCCACATGGCAAGGAACTGAGGCTGCCTACTAACAGCCAGCATCAATTCTTTAGCAGTGTGTGTGAGCCACCTTGGAAGTAGACCTTCTAGCCCCTGTCAAGCTTTTAAATAACTGTAGCCTCACTAACATCCTGACTGAACCACACAGCTGAGCAGCTTCCATATCTCCAACCCACAAACACTGTGTGCAGTCATAAATGTTTATAGTTGCTTTAAAGTACTAAGTTTAGAATAATTTTATCCAGCATTAGATAACTAATACACATAGTCTGTTTCATCAGCTAAAATTGCTGCTTATTTCTGTTACCCTCCAAACCTGGTGTGAGTAGCCCCTCCTCTGTGGACTTTTTCTCATCTTCTTTGCATGACTAAATCCCTCCTTCTTCATTTTCTCACGCAGATTGTTTAGCATTCTATTAATGCAGCTATCACAAGGAAAAGCAATACTTTTATTATAGTCTCTCTCCTCTGTCAGTTCCAGGCTTCTTGAGAAAGTCTGCAATGTATGCATTCTTCAAAGAGGTATTGTTACGAATAGGGGCTCAGAAGATGGTTGAATGAATGAAGAGCATGTGTTAGAACCTGGGGAAATTTAAACCAAATGCATTTAAAGCCAGTGACATTTTCAAAACATATTTGGTTAGAAAGACTAAGTTCTTTAAAGGGGTTTAGAAGCAGTATTAATGGTACATAGTCTTTATGCCATTCTTAACAATAGAATAATGATAATTGGTTGCTACTTTGGAAACAAATTAGAGAGCCCAAGAAACATTTCCAAAGGCAATTGGAATGCTTAACTGAGCTAGATTGTTAATATCTAATGCCAGCCTGCCTGCAGGCATAGCACCCTGAATTGCCTGACCTCGTCTATTGGTACATGCTTAGATATCCTTGGTTTTAAATAAAAATCATTTTATCACTTAATTTAAAAGTGTTTTGCTTAGTAAAAAATTTACGAGATCAGGTGCAGTGCCTCATGGGTGCCTCAAATCCCAGCACTTTGGGAGGCTGAGGCAGGCAGATCATCAGCTCAGGAGTTGGAGACCAGCCCGGCCAACATGGGAAAACCCCATCTGTACTAAAGATACCAAAAATAGCCACCTGTGGTGGCAGGTGCCTGTAAACCCAGCTACTCAGGAGGCTGAAGCAGGGGAATCGCTTGAAACCAGAAGGCAGAGGTTGTGGTGAACTGAGATTGTGCCACTGCACTCCAGCCTGGGCAACAAGAGCGACATTCCGTCGAAAGACAGAAAGAGAGGAAGGAAGGCAGGAAGGCAGGAAGGAAGGAAGGAAGGAAAGAAAGAAGGGAGGGAGGGAGGAAGGGGAAGGGGACGGAAGGGAAGAAACGGAGTGAGGGAAGAAATGCAGGGAGGGAGGGAGGGAGGGAAGGAAGGGAAGAAAGGGAAGGAAGGAAAAAGAAAGAAATACATTTAGTAAATGGAGTCTTTCAAATCAGGTTGGCAGTTTCTTTCCCCTGTCCCCAGTTCAGTAACTGACTTTTTGGGGTTCTAGAGGAGAGCAGTGAGAAGATGGGGTAAAAAATTAGAGATAACTTGCGCATTGCCGCATGCCTGCTTCTGCAGTGTGGTCTGTGCACCCACCCTACAATGCTTGGGTTAGATCATAGAGCAGTGACTGTTGATGACTCACCCAGATCCCCAGGAACCCACCACTTCCATACAGGCTGTCGGCCTCTTAATCCCTGCAGCTGCCTGCCTAGACTTTCCTCTGACCATAGGAATGTGCTCAGTCTTACTGCCCAGGGAACAGCCGTCAGCCTTTGAGTGGCAAGAGTTGGTGAATTACCATCCCTTCTTCACCCTTTGAATAGGACAACTTTGAGATGTGTTCTCCCCAGTCTCCCAGATGACCCCAGTGAGTTTGAACAGCAGTTGCCCACAGTGATAACCTGCCCATTGCCACCTGTGTATTGACTCTTTTACATATTCTGTCTCACTTCTTTCTCCCCCACTTGTGCTTCTTAAGATTGTATCCTGAATAAGCTATTTGCACTCACATAGGCAGAGAGCTAGCTGGATCCATTATTCTCTCTTGTCTTCTATACTTTAGGTATCTTGTGACAGGCACAAGGTACCATGTAGGGCTGAGGTGTAATGACCCAGCTGATCCGTTTGTACTTTGTCACGCTGCTAATGGGTACCTGGAGTTGAGAGTTTATGCATAAGTGTGTATGTGTCATCATAGCTGTATGTGCACCAGTACCTGTGGGGTCTATGTAGCATGCACACATCACAAAAACCCTCTGTCCTCCCTTCTCATGCCCCTATTTGAAGCCAAGATTCCATAATCCCTCCACTCAATCCCCTTCTTCCCCAGCCCCCAGGGGCTTCCCATACTTAGGGTCACCCTTTCTTATCTCAGAGTTTCAAATATGTAAGAGCTGATGCCCACCTTGATGGTATTCACAAAGTGTAGCAGGGAGGCAGTCATGGAAATGACTGTTTACAGCAGGATGATATGTGGGACATGCCATGGCCAGGGAAGTAACTTTGTCTCAAGGGGATCAGGAAGATGCCCAGGTATGGGATAACTTGAGCAAAAGATTTTTGAGCACTGATCTGCAAACTTTGTCTGTGAAGGGCCAGATAATAAGTATTTTGGGCTTTGTGGGCCATATGGTAGCTGCTGCAACTATGCAACTTTACTTTTGTAGCACAAAAGCAACCATAGATACCATATAAATGAATGAGCATGGCTGTGTTCCAATAAAACTTTATTTACAAAAGCAGATGGTGAGCCAGATTTGTCCCATAAGCTGTGGTTTGCTGACCTCTGATTTAAAGAGTGGGAAGAAGATTTCTGGAAAGAGAGAAAGGAAGACTATTTCTAGCAGAGAGAAGAAAACACATAAAGTCAAAGAGTGGGAAACCAGAGGGAATAAGACAAATTTGATTTATCAAAAACTCCTTTTTGGTGGTAGTAAATAATACTGATAATAAAAACTAAGTTTTATTAAAGGCTTATTATGAGTCAAGCTTTGGGCTAAATATTTTTTGTGGATTCTCATTTAATTATTGCTCTCTGAGTTTGGCACACACGAGGAGTAAATTAAGCTCAGAGAGGGTAGATGACTGGCTAAAGGGCACACAGCTGCCAGCTGGCCAGGTGGCAAGACCCCGGACAGAGGGTTGGGAGTGTGGTGTAGCTAGCGTATCTCCTCTATGTCGATCGTTAGCCCTGCTTTAATGGACTTTCTCAGAAGTGTTTTTGCTTGTGTTTTACAAGTGGGATGTGATTCCTTGGGTCAGCCCAGTAGCCCTGTGAATGGATGACTGAAATGAGTCTGACGGTTTTTTCTCCTGGGGCCATTTTGTAAGAAATAAAAGCAAAACAGTGAGATATTTAAATTCTTCAGGGATATTATTTTTGAATAGATAAAGTGAAGAACATTTTTTATTCATATTAGAAGTGATAGTTGGATGTGTGTAATTTTTTCTGCTCTCTGAGATGGAGACAGAACACAGCACAGATCTTAGAATGTAAAATATGAATTTAGATGACATTTCAAGAAAACTGATAAACACCACCATTCCACAATTGGACTTAACTTGCCTGTGAAAATCCTTCTGCAGCCCACAAAATGATAGAGATAAGTGGACTACGTCTAATGGAATATTAAAAATACACAACACACCAATGAAAGAATAATTTTCTTTTGCAAAGTTTTCATTTCTCAAAATGCTATCAGGAAAAGAGAGATATCTTGACAGCTAACAGTAACCCTTGGAATAAGGATATGTTAGATGAGAAGGGCTGCAGTAGTTGTGAAATCTGGAATCCACTCCTGGACAGGAGACCCAGGGATCAAGACTCGAAGCTGATGTTCTCAACACCAATGTTTCATCTCCGATGTACCACAAGGTCCTTGTCCACCTACTTCTAGATAGAGTCAAACTGTCGAAGCCAAACAGGGTTTGGATTTCTTTCACCACCCATCTGTGCAGATGATTAGTTTGCAAAAGTACGTCTTAAAGAAAAATAAATGCAGAGAACTAAGGGAGAACAGTTACATGTACTAAAGGTCTTTCAGAAAATCAATAATGTAGGTCAGTGCATGTTAGGGTTTGGAATTTCACACAAAATTTACCCTTGAAAACTTTAGACTGAGAGAAGACTACCATGCCTGTTCTGTCGTGTAACAACATCTAAAGAACTGCACACATTGGTATTACCGTCTTACCACACACACACACACACACATGCCCACATGCACACGCACACACATGCACGCACACTGCACACATTGGTATTACCATCTTCCCACGCACACACACGCATGCACACACAGACACGCACACCCACACACACACACACACACGGACACACAGACACGCACACCCACGCACACACGCATACACATGCACGCACACACACGCACTAATGCATGCATGCACGCACACAGACACGCACGCACACATGCACACACACATGCACACACACTCGCACACAAAAGAATGGTTCGTGGCCAGGTGCGGTGGTTCATGCCTGTAATCCCAATACTTTGGGAGGCCTACACCGGCAGATCGCCTGAAATCAGGAGTCTGAGACAGGCTAGCCAATGTGACAAAATCCCATCTCTACTAAAAACACAAAATTTAGCCAGGTGCAGTCACAGGTGCCTGTAATCCCAACTACTTGGAAGGCTGAGGCAGGAAAATCACTTGAACCCGGGAGGCCAAGGTTGCAGTGAGCTGAGGTCACGCCATGCCACTCCAGCCTGGGGGACAGAGTGAGACTCCATCTGAAAAAAAAAAGTTTCATACTTTCACTCACATATACAGTCACACACTCGCACATACACCTACACATACAGTCACACATTCCCATAGAAACAAGTGAGTTATAATCTCAGAGTGAACAAAATTGAGTAAATTTTACCATATGAACACATTTATTATGCTTGTCTCTCTAAAAGGCAGTAAAAATTCTGATATGAGCATCACACAGGTTAATGTAAGATAGTAAGAAGAAGAAAAAAGTACAATTATCCTAGAAGTCCTATTGAAGAATGAAATTGCAAAATAAAAATGGAAGGGGCAAAGGTAGGATACTTAGAATGCTTACAATGGGAACCCGAATGTTTAATGAGAAATAAGCCCAACACCCATGGCGGATAAGGACTTAGGCTTTGGGATCTATCCCTTCCTAGCTTTGTGGCCTGGGCAGGTTATTTAACCTCTCATACCCTCAGAAGGGGCTCATAAAAGCAACCACTGCATGGGGCTCTTGCCTGGTGAGTAGTTCCAGCACACGGTTAGTCCTCAGTAAGTGTTAGCTAATAGCATTGGAAACTCGTTTTTTAAAAAAATAAATGAAGGAGCCGGGTGCAGTGGCTCACACCTGTAATCCCACCACTTTGGGAGGCCGAGGCGGGTGGAGAACGAGATCAGGAGATCGAGACCATCCTGGCTAACATGGTGAAACCCGTCTGTACTAAAAATACAAAAACTAGCCAGGCGTGGTGGCGGCCTGTAGTCCCAGCTACTCAGGAGGCCGAGGCAGGAGAATTGCGTGAACCCAGGAGGCGGAACTTGCACTGAGTGGAGATTGTGCCACTGCACTCTAGCCTGGGTGACAGAATGAAATGCTGTCTCAAAATAAATAAATAAATAAATAAATAAAAGTAAAAATAAAGGAAGGGCTGGGTGCAGTGGCTCATGCCTATAATCCCAGCACTTTGGGAGGCCGAGGCGGGTGGATCACGAGGTCAAGTGTTCAAGACCAGCCTGGCCAATATGGTGACTATATCTCTACTAAAAATACAAAAATTAGCTGGGTGTGGTGGTGGGTGCCTGTAGTCCCAGCTTCTGGGGAGGCTGATGCAGAAGAATTGTTTGAACCTAGGAAGTGGAGGTTGCAGTGAGCTGAGATCTTGCCACTGCACTCCAGCCTGGGCAACAGAGTGAGGCTCCATCTTGAAATAATAATAGTAAAGAAAGTACATGGGAAAGGAGTATGTTCTACATGAACTTTCACAGGGACACCGATCTAGACCAGTGTGGGCCAGAAGTAGCCACATCCCCTGGGATCCTGTTAGTAAAACACATTCTCAGGCCTCCCACATAAACCTCTTGATTTGGAACCTTGGGAAATGGCGCCCCATAACCTGTGTTTTCAACAAACCCTCTAGATGATGCCATAATTTGAGAACCTCTGATCAAGCCCAGCAAGTTTTTTAACCCTGGTCCTGGGCAATCAGCTAAATCCAGAAAGTATTTCGTAGATTGGGAATAAATAAAAGAAGAAAGAAAAAGGCGTAAGTGTCTTTGGGTTGAATCTCATTTTAAGCCCCAGAATTATGCTTGTAAAAACAATTCAAGAATTATCTTTGAGCCTATAATGCCTGCTAGTCCCAAGAGAAAATAGATTTTGAAACAAAATAAGTTGAGGTTGGATTTGCTTTTTTTCAAGCTTCAAAGCATCAAGCAAAGATCAGTGTTCCCATCTGAATATGATGCTGAACACACAGCCCCGGACTCATCCCCTGACCACACAGTGATGAACAGAGAGACAGGCATCATGGGACCTGAAATGGCATTTTCTCCAAAATATTAGAACCTCCTTAGATCCCTTAGATCAATGGTGATTGTGGGCCTGGAAAACTTCTCCAAAAAGTGCAGGCTGCTGTGTTGGTGTATTAGTTTGTTCTCATGCTGCTAATAAAGACATACCCAACAATGAATAATTTATAAAGGAAAGAGGCTTAATTGACTCACACACAGTTCATTGTGGTTGGGAAAGCCTCAGGAAACTTACAATCATGGCAGAAGAGGAAGCAAATGCGTCCTTCTTCACATGGTGGCAGCAAGGAGAAGTGCTGAGCAATGAGCAGGGAAAGCCCCTTATAAAACCATCATTTCTCTTGAGAACTCATTCACTATCACGAGAACAGCATGAGAGTCACTGCCACCATAATCCAATTAGCTCTCACAGGCCCCTGCCACAACACGTGGGGATTATGGGAACTACAAGATGAGATTTGGGTGGGGACGCAGCCAAATCATATCAGTTGGGTTCAAAGACAAACGCCACCATAATGGGCTACAGATCACCTTTATTGCCAGCCTCTCTGTAGTCCCCAAGTAGCTGATAAAAACATAGACAAAAATTACAGAGAATGAAGGATAGAAAAGGTAAGGGGATATTTTTGAGAGTAAAATTTGCCTCATCTGTCCAGTAGAGACTGTCTTGTATGTTAAAAAGTTCATCATCAGGAGCTGAAAGAGTTGAAAGTAGAATGAAACTATCTTGTGTGCGTCACAGGAATACAACCTGGACTTAGAGTACATTACTAATTAAAGCCAATATGTATTGGATTTGCACAATGAGACGGGCCCTGCTCTTTGTTCTCTATATTTATTTACATGCACTTAATCCTCAGAATTACTCTATGCAATAAATCCCATTATCACTTTCTGTACTAGGTTAACTGGGGTCCTCCCCAAATTCATGTCTTCCCAGAACCTCAGAATGTGTCTTTTTGGATGTAATTAGTTAAGATGAGGTTATGCTGGATTAGGGTAGGCCCTATGTCCAGTGTACCTTGGAGTATCCTTATAAGAAGAGGAGGACCAGGTTCCGTGGCTCATGTCTGTAATCTCAGCATTTTGGGAGGCCAAGGTGGGTGGATCACCTGAGGTCAGAAGTTTGAGACCAGCCTGGCCAACATGGTGAAACTCCATCTCTACTAAAAATACAAAAAAATTAGCTGGGCATAGTGGTGCTCACCTGCAGTCTAAGCTACTCAGGAGGCTGAGGCACGGGAATCACTTGAACCTGGGAGGCGGAGGTTGCAATGAGCCGAGATCATACCACTGCACTCCAGCCTGGGCAACAGAGTGAGACTCCATCTCAAAATAAAAAAAAAAAAAAGAAGAGGAGAGAGACAGAGACACACAGAAGACCCAGGGGAGAAGGCCAAGTAAAGTTGGAGGCAGAGAGTGGGGTGATGAGTCTATAAACCAAGAAATACCGTGGGTTACCAGCAAACCACTATAAGCTAGGAGAGAGGCAGAGAACAGATGTTCCCCCAGAACTTCCAGAAGGAAGGACTCTTGTAGATGTCTTCTTTTATGCTTTTGGTCTCCAGGACTATTGGAGTAAATTTCTGTTGTTTGGAGTCCCTCCGGTTTATGACGTGTAGTTCCTGCAGCTCCTAGACACTGAAATGCCCTGTTTATTGATGCCGAAATGGAGACTGAAAAATGATGTCTTACCCAAGTGCACAAAGTCAGCTTTTGGAGGTTTACAGTCAGAGGCAGCTTGTGGGGTAGGAATCTAGAATCTGGTTTCCTCACCTTTTGCTGTGTCGTAGGTCTGCTGGGTTCGAGTTTTGGGGAAGTCATTTCATATTTCTGAGCTCTCTTTTCTCCTGTGCAGATGTTAGAACTCTGTACATGAGGACTTGTGCCTCAGCTCCGTGGTGGGATGGGATTCCTTTTAAGGTCTCTCCTAACCAACCCTGAGCCTCTTTGATTAGAATTCTGGAAGCTTTGAAACCACCACTACAAAATTCATTTGCACAACATTTCTCTTTTAAGTGTTGCACTTCTCTCTGCAGTAACTTTGAAGTTACTGTCGTTTTATGCACTCAGGAAGAGTTAACAAGCAATAATAAACAGTCAAGACTGCTTTTCATTTCAGATATTTGCATGTGTTCAGTCTTTTCCATGACACAATTGAAGGAGCTTCTGTAATCAGGAGTGAAACTTTATATCGTGCTGTAATTTCCCTTGATACAAGCTAGAAAAAGATACTGGTTTAGATTTGCTGGGGTGATTGACTAGAAAATTGCCCCAGCTGTCAAAGTTTCCAATGTTAAAAAGCAATGTAAAATTTCTCAAATGCTTAGAATTTCTAGATGTCACAACAGAGATGTTACCAAAATATGAGAATCAAGTTTTTTATAAGCAGGACAAAAATACATTATTTTTCTAAAAGGCTCAATGTTTGGTGGAATTCATGAAGAAATTTTTTAAAACACACAGCAAGCAAAGCATTCATTTTGTTTAGAAATAAAATTAATAAGTTGTTTTTTGATATTGTATTAATGTGTTCTGTCACATTAAAAGATTGCATATGTATTTATAGATTTAATCTTTGTATGGGAATTAAACAGACTAGCCAGAAAAAGAAAAGAAATGATAAGCTGATATTTGGGTATAATATTATCTTGTTATCCACATTCTTTATATTAGCTGAATTATTTCCATTTCCGCTCCAACCAAGAAAATTCAAAAATTGTTCCTCGTGATTTATTCAAAAATTCGCTTTTCCAAGTTGCCGCATGTGGTGGGTTCTTATATTCGTCATAAAAGTATATAACATAAAGGGATGTCCTCAGATAGCTCATGGCATTTGTTAGCTCAGGGGGGTGGTAGAAAGTTTCCTCTAATCATTTTACCCTCAAAGTTTTCTTTGTAGTGCCAAAGAATGAGAAGTAAAAGCAATTCAGCACCGGGACCATTCGGGGAGTGTGGCTCCATTCTGAGGTTCTCTTCTCATCAGAGTGGGAGCACCCTATAATTTTGAGATCTTGAGCCAGGCTTTCATGTCGTCTCTCTTTATGAACACTCCACTAGTTTCTAGCCTATAAAAATAGCGCCGACATTACAGTAAGCTAAGTATAAGCAGAATCAAGAAGCCAAGGATCTGATTTTATTTCAGGGTTTTGAAATGGAACTAAGCTTTACAGAAAGCAATTTGTGGGAAACAATTCTCCACAGTATGACTTACAGACTGCTTCAAAAGAGAGGCGTCTTCTCTTCCTAGACCTGGGATTTTAATGTGAGAGCTCCCTTATCATGTTGAGGAGAATGGCTGTCTGAATTGTTCTCCCTCTTGTTTGTAAAGGCACTGATCAGAAGAAGATAATTTGTAAGTGCCTACTCTCTTCCAGGTACAGTATTTAAAATGAATGTATAGTGGTAAATAAGCCAGCTGCCTCCCCTGTCATCACGGAATTTATAATTCAGTAGTGAAGATATTAAAAAGATATTACAAATGCTCTGAGTGTTTTTTAGAGTGGTATTGTTGTGTACAACAGATGGATTCCCACCTAGTTGGGGAAAGCAAGGAATGCTCCCTGGAGGAAATAGTATTTATTTTGAGACCTGGAAATTGTTAGCCAGGAAAGGAAATAAAGTGGTGGGAGTGAGAGCAAAAATATTTTCACCAGAGAAATCAGTGACTGTAAGAAATTGCTGGTATAGTTAAAAACTGAAAAAAGTCTGGATACATTGACTGTCATGTTTTCCCAGATGTGGGTCTAATAATTCTGGCAAAGGGGAAAATGAAGTGAATTCCTGGAATCTCTTGCTGATCCCAAAGAAACTATAGTTCTAGCATAAAAGGAAGCTTAACAGGGTGACTGTAAGAGATTCCAGAGGGGTCAGGTCATAGTCAGCTTGGAAGTCCTTACAAGACAGTTTAAGGATGTAGGCTGTCTAAAAGAGGCTTATAAACAGATTATCAATCTAAAAGCAAACTTGAAATATTAATCAGGGCTAGATTAGGTTATGCTGCAGTAACAAGTTAACACCCAAATTTTAGTAGGCAAAATGCAACAAAGTTTCTTTCTTGCTCAAGCTGTGAGTCCAACATGGGTATGTTGGGGAACTCTGCTCCACGTAGTCATTAAGGGATCCAGGCTGACAGAGGCTCTGCCAGCTTGCAGCATGTGGAATGCTGGCCCCTTTTGCACCTGTGGCAGAACAAAGAGCTACAGTATTAGAAGCAGCTCTTAAATGCTTCAACCTTCCCTTTGGCTAGAACTAGTCATGTGGCCCCACCTACCTGAAGGGAGGGTGAGAAATGTGAGGGAACACGTGGGTAATCACCAGGAAGTTCCTTTGTTTGTTGCAGTGACAGCCTGGGAAACAATGCGAACTGGTTGAGAAGCTTAAAAATGGATCTAAGGGTGAAAATGCTAAAGAAGAGAAAGAATTGCTGACAGTCTATAAGAATATGATTAGGAGCAAAGTGAGATGGGCAGTTTGGAGGCTCTTTTTTAGCATTAATGATAACAGACTACATGTGGCACTCTCACTAAATGCAAGGCATTGGGCTTTATGTAGATTGTCCCATTTAATTTTCACAGCAACTCTCGATATTATTATTATTCTCACTTTACAGATAAGAAAACTGAGCCCTGGGGTGATGAAATGACTAACCCTAGTGATGTGGTCTGGCTCTGTGTCACCACCCAAATCTCACCTTGAATTGTAGTTCTCATAATCTCCACATGTCATGGGAGGGACCTGGTGGGAGGTAATTTTATCATGTGGGTGGTTACCCTCATGCTACTCTCATGATAATGAGTGAGATATCATGAGATGTCATGGTTTTATAAAGGGTTTTTCCCTCTTTTGCTCACCACTTCTCCTTACTGCTGCCATGTGAAGAAGGACGTGTTTGTGTGTTTGTTTACCCTTTCACCATGATTGTAAGTTTCCTGAGGCCTCTGCAGTCATGCTGAACTGTCAATTAAACTTCTTTCCTTTATAAATTACCCAGTCTCTGGTATGTCTTTATTAGTAGCATGAGAACAGACTAATATACCAGACTCTGCAGTTTGTAACATAGGCACTGGGATTCACAGAACCCAGGCAGCTGGTTCTCAGAGCCACTAAACTTGACCATTGTTCTTTGGCCATAGCCTGGAAGCTTAGAATCTGGAAGGATGGAGAATAGAGTTTTAAAGGGACTGGGACACATTGGAAATTTGAGGAATTTTAGTTAAGTTAGGAGGCTGTTCCTACATACAGATGGAAGGAGAAATACCAGGAGTCTTGTCTTGTCTCAGCCTAACAAGATGACTTCAGAGAATATGATCAGGCCTGTTCCAGGCCTAGCATTGGAGTGATGGCCTTTATGAGGCAAATTGTAACATGTGAACACAACACAGCCTCTGTTTTGGAGCCCCCAGAAGACAGCTGATTGGTCTCAGTAATAGTCTAGGGACAAAGAAAGAACTAATACTTCAATGAAAAAAACAAATACTTCAATGAAAATGAATTTCATATCGCACTTTTACATTCCTCATTTGAAGGTATTTGAGAAAACTAACAGAGAAAGAAAATTAGCCACTTTAACTGTAATACCTTGAATATTAGACTAATCCAGTTATAAGTTTATAGACCCTTTGATCAGAAGCCAGAGAAGTTGCCTAGGAAATGAGTTAAACCTATTTCTAAAATGTCCAAAAATAGCTGTTCAAAGAAATCTTTTTTATAGAGCCTAAAATATTCTAGGCAAGAAATAATGAAGTATGCTCTAGGGCAATGGTGTTGGGAGAGGAAAGAAGGTGCCTCAATACAAGCAGCATTGCAAAGGTACAATCCCCCCAGTGTGAACCATGGGGGCAACAAGGGTAACTGAAAAACACGCATGAGAAAATTAGCTTTGAATGGGTTTCTTAGAGATAGGCGACAAAGGAAGAGAAGCAGATGATCAGAAAGGAGATGTGAAATCTTCTGCTTGCTATGTTGAGTTTGAAAAATAAATGAAAAAATTTCAGGTAAAGACAGCAAATAAAAGTCTCGTGTTCAGGAAAAGGGTTAGGCCTGAGTAACTTCATGATATAAATGTTCACCACAGCTAAAACTTAAAGGACGGACAATATCAAGTGCTGCCAAGTATGTGGAACAACTAGGAGTCTCGCAGTGTTTTTCAAAATAGTAGCCCCAGTCTTGAAACAATACACATGACTGTTAATGACAGGATAAGTCAATGACTAGAGGTAAACAGTGATGAAAAAGAATGAATATGGGTGACATTTATAGGCTCTAAGTGGAGTAAAAGAAGCCAAGTGTGCAAAATAGTACATTTTGTATGATTCCATCATTTATGAAGTTCAAGAAAAAAAGGATTTATGGTGACAGAGATCAGAATAGTGACTACTTTGCAGGGATGGCAGTTAGGAGAGGACATAGCAGAGCCTGCTGGAAAATGGGAATGTTCTCTTAGTCTGGGTAATAGTTACATGGAGATATACTTAAGTGGGTTGCAACATTTGCTCTGAGGGAGGTGCTTGGGCTGTGTTTGGCCTTGGATATTATGAATAATATGTTTAGGCAAAAATCATCTGTGTCTAGACGTCATTGCATGGATCCACTCTATGGATGGCCTTAGAGCCAGGTTCTTGTTTGCATATAATTTTGCGGAAGTGTTTATGTTTGCTGCTCAATTGCCAATTTTGATTACAGCTTCTCAGCCTGGAAAATTGTCCTGGAAGGGCTTAATGGAACACTTGCAGGAATGTGGCATCATCAATTTTAGAGCCAGAACAGGACGTGGCTAGCTGTTCAGCTGGCCAGGCAGAGCCTGGAGAGGGCTGAGGGACACCAGCCAGGGACAGGCACAGGACCCACCACATGGCTCTGGCCTCAGTTCTGCCCAGCTCAAAATCTTCATCCAAGTTTTATTTAAAAATCCCTTGAAAGGAGAGCAATGAGCTGCCCCACCAAGAGAGGTGTTCACAGGAAGTGCCTCTCCTCAGGTTTCAACCATCGCCTCCCAAACTTCAATTTTTTAAGTTTCACCTTTGTAATCTCTGCTGTTCTAACACCTGTTCTAATATTTATTTCATGTGCTTTTTAAAGCAACATGCTCTCTTTTACTTCAGTAAACGTATTTAGGTAAGACATACCTATCACCGCAGTGCCACGGTAAATGGAAAACCAGCACTTCGCTAACACATTTTAAATTTAAATTACTGCATGTACTGCCTTGTGTATTAACTCTCAGTAATTATTTTTCATCCTCTTAGGCTTCTTTCAGCTTTAAGGCTTTATTATTTTAAATTATAAAGTAATCGGCCACCCTGTATGATTGTGAGGTCCTTCAAGAGAGAAGGTACCCCTTGCTCTTTGAAGTTTAGGGAAAAAAAAGAATGGAAAAACCAATAATGGAAAAAAATTGAATTTTTATGCTAATAGAGCAATAACAGCCAAGTGACCCTTAGCAGTTTCCTTAATAGTGTGTCACCACCAACATAATATCAACACCAATATGGTGTCAACAACAGCAGTAAAATACAGGTTAAAGACAGGTTATCCCAGGGTATGCTATGAGAACTGGATGACAGTACTGTCAAATCCCTTGTGAGGTTTAAAGGGATGTAAAAGTCTTACAAATATTGATGTGATTATTGGAAAATGCAGCTGGATATTAGAGAAATCAATCTAAATTGTGTATGTAGAGACCAGCCACCCCTTGAAAAGAACATAAATAGGTGATTCTTCCACCTGTGGATTTTTCCATGGGATGCAAGCAAGGTGCATGGAACCAGCCCTGGCTTCAGAGTTAGAGGGGCCTGGCTAGTGCTGGTTCTGCCAGTCACCTTCACCTGAGTGACTTTGAGAAAGAAATCTAACCTTTCAGATTTTCAGTAACCTCACCTATAATACAGGGCAAACTGTCTACTATATGAGGTCATTGAAGTTTTAATGAAAGAGCACAGAATCTGCACTTGAAACGTGTTATTATTTTTCAAGCGATTTTCTGAAAGTAGAACAGGTCATGTGATGGATGGAGAGATGAACCCATCAGCTGTTAAATGCCCACACTCGGGTGCCAGATCACCTTCCTTCCTAGTTAAGGTCTGCAAATCCAGTTCTCCCCTGCTGCACAGTGTGCACGTCCAGCTCTCTGCCCACCGGGTGCTGTCTGTTTAGAGGAGCCAGCTCTGGCTTGTGCTTTAATGCCATGTTTAATGCCTACTCCGCTGCAGCCTCCACATATTTATTGAATCTTTGTGGAAAGGCTGTAATGGCTGCTTCAGGTCCATTTTAATGGATCACATCAAAATGTAGCCTGCCATTGTTTTAAAGTCATGTATTATTCACGTGATGGAGTGTAGACGTCCATCTTATGTCAGTTTGTGTTATGGACTGTCAAGAGTTAAGATGAGTATATGAGGTAAGGCATATTGGGGAAGAAAGTTCTGTGGCACAATATGCAACCGTGGAGTTTCTAATCTTAATAATCCAGTGGGTGCCAACAAGACGTGGTCTCTATTACAGACTTGAAGCTGGTAATACTTCATTTTAAAAAATGTAACCATTTTTGAGTTACAGGAACACAAAAATGGTCTGTGGCCAATAAATGTCTAGTTTTATACCGTTCTATAAATGAAAATAATAAAGCACAGCAAAGTTGCTGAGCGCACTGGGTTGTTAAACACCTGTAGGTCGTTTCTCTTCAGCAGGTGGGCAGCAGAGTTCACCGCCACCGGGCCTTGTCAGGGTCTAGCCATCTCCAAATTCAGGTGGTGACAGATGGCATCAGACTGGCCTGAATTCCAGCCTCAGGGCTGTGCATTCTCCCGGGGCTTATTACAGAAGCTCTGACCCCTATCTATAGGTTCAATTCCCCTCCACCCCAAGGACTTGCAGAATTTTTCCCAACACTGTGTGACTCACCACCTAGTGGCTGTTCCCAGTGTGACTCCAGCTAGTCACACCAAGTCCCTTTCAGACTCATGAACTTAGCAGGTGCTGTTCCCTCTGCCTAGAACTTTCTTCCTTTATGCCCTCACCTGGTTGAATTATGCTCACCCTTCAGTTCTGCTGAAGCATCACTTCTTCAAAGAAGCATTTCTGGACCCCCGGCCTCCCTATTCCACCCTCCTCTGGTGCCCCTTTTATAAGTGCTTCTTCCTCATGCACCTGTTCAGGTTGTATCTAAATTAGTGATAAAAGTTTGATGTCATCCTCTCTACCCACAAATAATGAGTGCAGGATCCATGTCTATGGAGCCCACCCTGTAGCTACAGCACTTAGCACTGTGCCTGGCATGTCCATAGTAGGTGCTCAGCTAATATTTTTGAATAAATAAATGAGTGCATGGATGGAGGAAAGGAAGGTTGGCTGGCAGACTGTCTTGGTTGAACGTGATTTCCCATTCCTGATGACCCAGCCCATGCTCTTTGATCCTGATAGTTCTTTTAGATTTTCTAAGCCCAAGGCTCTGTCTTGTCATATGTGCCCCACTCTTTTCATTATCCTTGAAGAGAAACTTACCTCCCACCTTAGAATCCACTGGGGCATCCTGTACCCTGCCAACCAGTGCCCCCCCCCCCAACAGGACTGTCTGCCACACATGTATACTCGCCAAGTGCTCCTACACTCCCCATTCCTGAGTTGGGTCTACTACAGGGTCATTCCCTTGCTTCATGGTAGACCCTTGATGTCAGTTGCCTTCTGTGTCCAGGCTGTCTTCTGGGTGCCACTCCCTGGCAACTGGCTTGGGCTCTTCCTGGGGCTCAGATTCCACCTCAGTGGGCATGTCCGGTTGCACATCCCAGAACTATATATCTTCCCCATCCTGTGGCATGGTTGCAAGGACAATATTGAACATTGGGAAAGGGAGGCAAGAACAACAACAGTCCTCATTTCAAACACTTTAGTCCCTCATTATGCAGCTCCTGGAAGTATCCATTGCTCTGGGAAAGATGAAACAGCCAGAACCTACGTCAGGACCCTAGAATGAAGATTCACATTCTCTGCACTAGCCCAAAGGGAGAGCTTCCTGGACAACCAAAGGCCCCAGTAGAATTTGCACCTCTCAACCAAGATTCTTAGATCATAGCTCTTAATCACTTACCCTGCAGTCCACCCACCACGAGATGGGCTTTATTTCAGTCGTGTAAATTAGTGAAACAGAAACCCAAAGAGTTGAAATGTCATCATATCTGTCATGACCTTACCAGGCAATAGATTTGTTTTCACAGAGAAGCTTGTGGGTTTGCATGACAACCAAGAGAATTTGCAGTTAAGAGAATGAGTAGTGCGTTATTAGAAGAATAAATCAGCATGCAGTATACGTGAGTAATATATTCATGCCAGGCCCAGTGAAGGAGTAGACACTTACTTAGTGTGTTTATACAGACATAGATTTAAAGATGTATAACCACAGTGTCGTGAGTTCTTTACAATTGTAGAAGCAGGAAGTTCATCCAGCCTATATAGCAGGTGGACTGAGAGTCATGAATTTGAGGTGAAGTCTTGCACTGTTGCCCAGGCTGGACTGCAGTGGCGCGATCTTGGCTCACTGCAAGCTCTGCCTCCTGTGTTCATGCCATTCTCCTGCCTCAGCCTCCTGAGTAACTAGGAATACAGGCACCCACCACCATGCCTGGCTAATTTTTTGTACTTTTAGTAGAGACGGGTTTCACCATGTTAGCCAGGATGCTCTCGATCTCCTGACCTTGTGATCCGCCCGCCTGGGCCTCCCAAAGTGGTGGGATTACAGGCATGAGCCACCGCATGCGGCCAAATTGCAAGTCTTAACACCCCTCTTACTAGCTGAGAGATCGTGTAGCATTGAGAATGTCAAGTTTATCCATCTTTAAATGGGGGCCACCATCTAACACAGAAAAGTCACAGGGATCAGAGAAAATCATAGAAGTGGGTTCCACGGGCTACAAATCCTGCATGCGCATGAGATGGGAAGGTCAGTAGACCAATGATTTTCTCTTAATAGATTCTTGCTGTGGCAACTTGGACAAAAAACTTAATTTTCGGGGACCCTGATTCTTGTTCTCTGTAAGGAAAAGTTATTGGTCTGATGCACACACAGTGGAATCAAATGGCAATTTACTTGGAATGAAAACTTCCCTCTCCCAGTATCCTTGTAGCATCCCCAGGGACAGACTCCAGTTGGCTCCCTCCGTGCCTCATGTCCATCCTTTGAACCAACCATGGGCCCGTAGAATGTAGTACTCGGATTGACCAGGCACCTGAAGTCTAAGACAGCTTCCATCAGCTTCCTGATAACTGGCATTTACTGCACACTTTCTCTGCATTAGATCCTGTGTGTCATGCATGTTGACTTACTTAACCTTCTGAACAATGTAAAATAAGCTTTAGTATAAAGAGAGGTTCTATAACTTCGCTGAGGTCACATGGCTAAAAAGTGGTGAAGCTGGAATTTGTAAACAGGTTTCTTTGACTTCTAAGCCTAATTTGTAAATGCTGGGTTATACTGACTTGATTGCAGTATCGGTTGGGACAGGGCATCCCAAATAACACCTGCTTGTTGCCAAGCCCTTGTGGATTTAAGCTCATTTCCTTCCCCAGACCTTTTCATGCAAACCCTCCATTCTGACTTCACATCCATAGTAGGCAAGATAATGGCCCTCCCAAAGGTGTCCGTGCCCTAGTGCCCCAGAAGCTGGGAATATGTTGCCTACATGAGGAACACTGCAGATGTGATTAAGGGGTCCTTGAGTCGGGGAGATGATTCTGAGTTATCTGGGTGGGTCCACTCTAATCCAATGAGTCCTTAAAATCAAAGAGCTTTTTCTGGCTGGCTCAGAGAAAATGTGAAGACTGAAGAAGAGAACAGGAGAGATTGCAGCGTAAAAACGACTCTGTCCCGCACTGCTGGCTTTGAAGACAGAGGAGGGGCCACAAACGAAGGAATATGGGCAGTCCCAAGAAGCTGGAAAAAGCAAAGAAATGGAGTTTCCCCTGGAGTCTCTGGAAAGGAGTGCAGCCCTTCCAGCACCTAGATGTTAGCCCAGCATCCTGTGTTGGACTTCTGATCTGCAGAACTATAAAATAATACAGGTGTGTTAAGACACAGTGGTGTCGTAATTTGTTATGGTAGCAATAGGAAACAAATGTGATATTCAAGGCAGAACCAAAAACACCAGCAAATGCAGGAAATGCTGTAGCCACCACCTTTAAAGGTCAGCCAGTCATCAGAGTCAGAAGTTTTGTTTTGTGGGGGCGGCGGCGGCGGCGGTGGTGGTGGTAGTGATTGTTTTGTTTTGTTTTGTTTTTCTTTATTCTGCAAAGTGCTAGCTCTTAAGCTGGGTCAAAAATAGCTTTGTGTTGTAGCCTCAATCAATAGTCCCCAACCTTTTTGGCACCAGAAACCAGTTTCATGGAAGACAATTTTTCCACTGGGATTGGAGGAGGCTGGTTTCAGGATGTAATTGTTCCACCTAAGACCATCAGGCATTGGTTATTTAGATTCTCATAAGGAGCATGCAAGCTAGATCCCTAGCACGCACAGTTCACAGTAGGTTTCACACTCCTGTGAGAATCTACTGCCACTGCTGATCTGACAGGAGGCAGAGCTCCGATGGTAATGCTTGCTTGCTAGCCCACTGCTCTTCTCCTGCTGTGTGGACTAGTTCTGGTCCACAGCCCGAGGGCTGGGGGCTCCAGGCCTAAATGATGAAATTTGCTGCCACTGTTTAAACACTAACTCCTTCACTTCCCCAGTGCAGCCTGTGCAGTCTTCTTCTTTACCTTCTTTACCTTAGCCCTTTGTCCCAATTTGGGAACAGTGAAATTGGGGGCAATCCCAATAATTATCTTGAAGCAGGCAGGCAGACAGAATGGGAATTCAGGCCAGGGATGGTGGCTCATGCCCGTAATCCCAGCACTTTGGGAGGCTGGGGCAGGCAGATCATTTGAGGTCAGGAGTTTGAGACCAGCCTGGCCAACATGGCGAAACCTCATCACTACTAAAAATAGAAAAATAAGCCAGGCATGGTGGCATGCGCCTGTAATCCCAGCTACTTAGGAGGCTGAGGCAGGGGAATCACTTGAACCCACGAGGCGGAGGCTGCCATGAGCCAAGATCATGCCACTGCACTCCAGCCTGGGTGACAGAGGGAGACTGTCTCAAAAAAATTTTTTTTTATTTAAAAAAAATTTAAGGCCGGGCACGGTGGCTCATGCCTGTAATCCCAGCACTTTGGGAGGCTGAGGCGGGCAGAT
>NW_012115233.1:5523188-5549278 GCF_000951035.1 Colobus angolensis palliatus
TTTTATTTAAAAAAAATTTAAGGCCGGGCACGGTGGCTCATGCCTGTAATCCCAGCACTTTGGGAGGCTGAGGCGGGCAGATCATGAGGCCAACACGGTGAAAACCCGTCTCTACTAAAAATACAAAAAATTAGCCAGGTGTGGTGGCAGGTGCCTGTAGTCCCAGCTACTTGGGAGGCTGAGACAGGAGAAGGGTATGAACCCAGGAAGTAGAGCTTGCAGTGAGCCAAGATCTCGCCACTGCACTCCAGCCTGGGTGACAAAGTGAGACTTCATCTCAAAAAAAAAAAAAAAATTAAAAATTAGGAATGGGAATTCAGAGACAAAAAGAGTTTTCTTCTGCCTTAACTGCAGCACAGGAGGAGAAAAACTATATCTACCCATGGCATTATAGAGATAGCCCAGGGTAACTACATCCATTTCATGGCATTATAGAGATGGCCCAGGGCAACCTGAGTCTGCCTTTTGATTTGTAAGATAGTGATGATAGACATACCTGACCCAGATGCTACGAGAGGACCCAGTAAGCGAATGCTGCGACAACACCCAGTCTAGGGCTTGGCACCAAATAAGCAACCCCATAAATGCCAGCACCTATTACGGTTGTTTTTGTCATTTAGGTGATAATGGCACTCACCAAATTAAAGACTTTTGAGATCGCTGGTATCCATATCAGACTGTAAAGTAGAAACAAGTCTGTATTTTCTCAGTACCACTTTAAGTTATTATTTAAGTGCCAACAAAACTTCAAATGATATTAGAGCCAGAAGAAATCTTACAGATCTTCCTCAAATGAGTTCAGTGACTTTCTAAGAGCATGCAGGGAGTTTATCGGGAAGGCCAGGGCTAGACAATCCGAGTTTCCACAGAGCTCACAATGAGCCAAAAGTGGGCACCCCACATACAGGCACACCTATTTAGCCCCATCTACATATCCCAAACTCACACAGACTCTTTAATAATCCTCTTAATAGCACTGATAACTAAACATATTCCGCTTTAATCACAGTTTCACGCATGCCTTCTCCCTTAAATCTAAGTAATATCCCTGCGGCTATTCCAAAAGGAACACTGTAGCTGGCTATTTGCCATAATAAGAATGGGAAAATCTTGGTTGATCACTTTTTAAATGGGAAACTATATTTAGAGAGATTTTGAACTGCAAAATTAAAAATGCAAACGTGAAATTATTTTTCCATTAAGTCTTCTCCTTGGGGAACTCTCCTCCTCTGCTGCAGTTGGGCTGTCTGGATGGGCTGGTTACCCTTCGGTGGGGTGTATAGTGAAACATCAGCTCCCATGAGGCTCGTTCTCAGGGGCTGAGATAGTAATAGTCCCTCATGGGCTCATCTAAGGGCCTTTGAGAGAGCACTTATCTTCATGTATATATTACATAATTCTTATTTCAAAAGAGATTTACTACTGTAAATATTAGATCATCTATCTCTGATTTCTCCAACTATCTCCATCTATCTCTAAATTCCCCAGCTATCTCCATCTGTCTCTAAATTCTCTGACAGTGCTGAGATGTAAGAACAGCATTGAAACACCAAGCACTGAAAGAGTTATTGTGCTGAACACACCGTTGTTTTTATTCTTATTTCTAAATCCACGTCTCATTTAACATTGGTTGTAGTCAAGACGGAGGCTGTTCAATCCCAGTCTCTCAATGCCTTTTTTCTTTGTTCATTATGGTGAAGGGATCATGGCTATATAACTGTTTAATTAGCAGGAGTCACCTTGAGAAACGTCACCTGACTGAAATATAGTGGATTCAGTTTAGGGAGTATGAAAATCTCAGATTAGAAGAGAAGGTGGAGGTCATTCCACCCAAACCCCCTCCCCATGAATACCTCTGTCTTTTTTTTTTTTTTTAATTGTAGGTCTAGGCAAGCTTGCTGCTTTAAGACGTTAAGCCCCATTGTTAGGCATCTCTGAAGAATGAGCAGTACATAGTATTTATGGTTGGAAGTCAGACTCTGGAGTCCAGTGTACATGGATTTGAATCCTAGCTTTGCAGTGTACAAGCTAATTGGATGACGTCTATTAAACTTATTAACAGGCATTGTCTTTTACCCAGAAATTTTACTTTTGAAAACTAGCGTAAAAAATGATAAAACCTTAATATTTTAGTATATATGTATAAGGATGTTTGTTGAAGCATTGTTTTGTGTAGGTACAAAAAATAAAAGGTTAGATCTCCATTCACACTACACTGTACTACATCTATTCTAGGAAATATTATATGGCTTTAAAAAATAACTGATAATATCTATGATTTACTAGCCCAGGGCAATGTACACAGCTTACATAAAGAAATGTGCATGCCATTTTTTGTGAAAAAAGTCATAAAAATTCCCTGTATGTGTTTTTATAGGATTCTGTAAGGTTAGTAAAAGACATGGATGATCTGTACTACTATTTTTTGAGTAACATAAATGGAAATAGAGATTTTAATATAAGCACAAAGGAAAATTATGCCTAACAGAATTTTATCTATTAAATGACCACCTAAAATAAAAATATTGATATTCATTTTTTTAAAAGGTGAAAATAAATGTCAACATATTGAACATTTGGTCAGGTGACTATGGAGCGCTAATGTTTTTCTTACGTTTCTGTTATTTTAATATGTATTTGTAATAAAATAATGTTATTAAAATCACTTATACAGGAAAATTAAAAACGATAGTCCTAGTTAAGTAGGAGTGCAAAAGAGTTTGTTAAATGGGGTTGGGTAAGAATCTCGTGACTTCTCTGGAGTTACAAGCAGAGGGTGACTGGTGCAGACGCCGAGCTGCCATGAGGCATGTTCTCTGAAGATTATTGTCTGTCTTCCATCTACACCCTTGGCTCTGCGTACCTGTTCCTGCTGGCCCTTGAAGAGGTTCATATATTTGAAATGAGCATTTTGGGGGTGTTCAGCTTGGTGCTATTCGTGATAATTTGTAATAGGTTAAATGCTTTCAAGTAAAGCTTAAGACAGTGAAGCTCTCAGTTGAGAAATATCAGAAAATTGAGTGCACTGTAAAGTCAGTCTCTGTAGGTCTCCGTCGCCTGAATTTTATGGAGTCACCATTGAGCTGACCTTGTGCTGAGTTGTACGATTCTCATATTCGACACCTTCTTAAACATTTGGACGGCATTTCCAGCTGACTGTCGGAAGTTGCTTCATAGTCACTGAATCAGGATGCCAGAACAGAGAGCCAAAATTGAGCACTGTTTCCTGGCAGCACTGTGCTTCTGTCCTTGGGGACCCCAGTGTAGCCTGTGTTAAGTTGTTGATGAGTAATTATTCGGATTAATGGTCTTTGTCGATCTACTCCTTCTGTAACCCAGCACCCAGGCTTTCCCGTCAACCACGCACCAACCATCACAGCAGCTGTTTTCAATCTGCCCATCGTCTTCACCACACATACAAGGCTGCTGAATTCATCTCATTAACTTCCTTATTTCATAATGGAAGACTGAGATCCACAGAGGGATGGTGACTTTTCCAAGTCACTCAATTGGTCCTGACAAAGATGAACTAGCCTTTGGCAATCCCAGATTGCCACCTGCCACCTCTATGTTGAAATGACATTTACCAGTAAATAGTCCCTTGGCAGATAGGAACCCATCAGGGAGGCAGTCTGTGCAGGGTAGGTCAGAGGTAGAGCTGTGCATTCACACAGACTGGATTCAAATGCCAGTTCCTTCATGTTTTAGCTTGGTGACTTTTGCTGGGTTTTTTGATGTCTCCACTCCTCCATTTCCTGTCCTATAAAGGTGGAATGCTGGCAGTGTGTTTTCATGGCGGTTAGGAGCATTAAATAACCTTCTTCAGGTAAAGTTGTTGGCGTTGTGTCTGACATCTAATAAGCAATCAAATATTACAACCACCACCTGCGTGGTAGCACCTCCTCTTCCTGGGTAACACCTATGTTAAATCAATGTACATGGCTTGACTCAGGTGATATCTATAATCTTGACTTTGCCTGTTTACATGTAACTAGGCCCCTGGTGTCTGCCATCCTATAAATCCATTCAGCCTTTCAGCCTCAGTTTCTCCTGGTGGAGCCTGGTATGGCCTGAAGGCAGCACAGTATAATAGAAATACCAAGGTGTGTGTGGTAGATTAAAAGATGGCTCCCCCAGACACCCGTGTCCGATTCTGGTACCTGTGGCTACGTTACCCTACACAGCAACAGAGACTTGGCCAGTGCGATTGAGTCAAGGATCTTGAGATGAGGGGTGGGGGGTTTATAAAGGGGAGTTTCCCTGCACACGCCCTCTTCTCTTCTCTGCCGCCATGTGAGACATGCCTTTCCCCTTCCACCGTGATTATGAGGCCTCCCCAGACAGATATGCTGGATTATCTAAGTTGTCCCTAAATGTAATCACAAATGTCCCTGTAAGAGGGAGGTGAGTGGTATTGACTGAAGAAGAGGAAGGAGGCAATGTGACGCGGCCACTAGCCAAGAAACGGATTCAGCCTCTAGAAGCAAAAAAGGCAAAATATAGATTCTTTCTCAGAGTCTTTGGAAGAAGTGTGGCCCTGCTGCCACCTTAATTTTAGCACAGTGAAATGGATTTTGGACTCCTGGCCTCCAAAACTGTGAGAGAGTAACTTTGTGTTATTTCAGGCTAACAAGTTTGTGGTAATTCGTTAGGGCAGCCACAGGAAGCTCTGATATGGTACAGCTGTGTTCCCACTCAAATCTCATCTTTAATTGTAGCTCCCACAATTCCCATGTGTTGTGGGAGGGACCTGGTGGGAGGTAATTGAATCATGGGGGCAGGTATTTCCTGTGCTATGCTCCTGAGAGTGAATAAGTCTCATGAGAGCTGATGGTTTTATAAAGGGGAGTTGCTCTTCTCTTGTCTGCTGCCATGTGAGATGTGCCTTTCACCTTCTGCCATGACTGTGAGGTCTCCTCGACCACGTGGGACGGTGAGTCCATTAAACCTCTTTCTTTTGCATATTTCCTGGTCTCAGGTATGTCTTTATCAACAGCATGAAAACAGACTAGTACAAGCTCATACATTGTAGAATTCACTCCTCAAAGGTGACTTCTGTCACTACCCCCACCCCAAGATTAGAAGAGTTCCCCGTTGCATTTGCACATTGCGCCTTGAAATTCATTTTCAAAGCATTCATTGCACTTGGGACTATTAGTTTAATGCCTAGCACCTGGAACCAGTGCTTGGAACATGGGAGTCCCTTAATAAAATGTTATTGGATAAATGAACATTTGTCTTCCCAGAGACAGTGGGCTTCCTAGAAACCACATCCGGGCTCTTTGCTGCTGCATCTAGAGTGCCTAGCTCAGTGCTTGTACATGGCAGGTTCTCCGTAAATATTTGCTGAATGAATAAATGGCCACTTGTCTCCCCAAGTAGCCTATCAGCTCCACATTCGCCATGTCAGAATCTTCCTCTGCAATCTCTGCAGTGGCTTGCACCATGCCTGGTGCCTTGTAGGTGCTTTGCAAGCAATCATTGGCCATCTGCCCGAGGAGTCACGCTGGTCCGGACTTGAGCGATCCTCTCCCTCTCTCCCTTTGCACTGGAGCAGTTGTCCTATTAAGCCACGTGAACCCTGCCAGTGTGTGTTACGAGCCAAGCATTGTGCCAACATCCCGACAGACGGAATTCAGCAGTGCCATGGGAGAGAGCCAGCGGCCTCCCCTGCATCTGAGCAATGTGGCTTGTTAGTTCCCAGTCCTTCAGCCACCAGCTGTTTCTGACACAAACCCATGGTGACAGAGCTCTCTGTAGAAGAAGCTAACTGCAACTGTCAGTCTGCAGAGCATCAGGCATCGCTAAAAGGATTCCAATTATTGTTCTGTTCTGCCTGCTCCTATTACTGTCTACCTCAACATCAGCTCTTATTCAGGGAGAGGAGAGCGAGATGCTAACTCTGTCTCCCCTCAATCTTATGCCAGAGGACCAGCAGATGCCAGCAGCTGGTGTCACGCTAGAGAGGGGCAAACGTAGGTAAACTTCCCCTCAATGTGACGGCCTGCTTTACATTGGTGTTTATTGTACTTAAATGTGCTCAGAAAATCTCAAGTCAGTGTAACTCACAACCTCACCACTGAGCTGAAGATAAATACTGAGATGCCCAGAGGTGAGTCATTTTTACAGGGCATCCCCCAAAGACAAGCTGGGAGGTGCCTCCCACACCCTTCACCTCCTCCTCTGTGGGTGGCAGGTCCCTGCCTGAAGCCGACAGACAGGAGGTCGGATCTGTGTAGGTAGAGTTGGCAGGTTTCTCAACACTCCTAATAGCTCATGGGTATTGAAGTAAGGACCCAGCACAAGGAGGTGGTAGAATACCACGGCCCACGGCTTCCTTAGTTGTGGAAGTTGTGAGTATTTAAGTATAATTTACATTATCCTTTTTTTTTCTTTCTTTTTTTGAGTTGGAGTCTCGCTCTGTCACCCAGGCTGGAATCAGTGGCACAATCTCAGCTCACTGAAACCTCCACCTCCTGGGTTCAAGTGATTCTCTTGCCTAAGCTTCCTGAGTCGCTGGGATTACAGGTGTGCACCACCATGCCCAGCTAATTTTTGCATTTTTAGTAGAGATGGGATTTTGCCATTTTGCCCAGGCTAGTCTCAAACTCCTGACCCCAGGTGATCCACCCACCTTGGCCTCCCAAACTGCTGGGATTACAGGCATGAGCCACCAGGCCTGGCACATTAATCTATTTTAAAAATCTACTTGGACTTATTTTTAAACTTGTTTGTCAAGGCAAAATTCACATGACATAAAAATTAACCATTTTAAAGTGAACAATTCAGTAGCATTTAGTGTGTGGACAGTGTTGTATAAGGCACTGCCTCTGTCTATATTCTCATCACCCCCAAATGAAAACCCCATACCTGTTCAGAAGTTACTCCCCATCCTCCCTCCCCCATGCCCTTGGTAACCATTCATCTACTTTCTGTCTCTAAGGATTTACCTATTCTGGATGCTCCATATAAACGAAATATACAGAGAGGAGCCCATGAGGAAGGTGGTCTGGTCATGGTGGTTCAGAGGCAGAGCTGTGGATTCGCACAGACTGAATTCAGATACCAGTTCCTTCATTTTTTAGCTTTGTGATCTTGGCTAGGTTCTTTGACCTCCTCACTTTTCCTTTTCCTGTCCTACAAAGGGAAAATGCTGGCAGTGTGTTTTCACGGGGCAGTTACAAGCGTTAAATAACCTTCTTCAGGTAAAGTTCTTGCTATTGAATCTGACATCAAATAAGCAATCAAAGGTTATAACTGGTACCTCCTCTTCCTGGGTAGCACCTATGTTAAATCAATGTACATGACTTGACTCAGGTGATGCCTGTCCTTTGTGGCCTTTTGAGATTGGCTTCTGTCACTTAGCACAATGTTTGCAAGGTACATGATAGTGTTTACTAATCCATGTGGTAGCATAGGTCAGCACTTCTTTTCATGGCTGAATAATATTCCACTCTATGCATACGCCACATTTTGTTTGCCCATCCTTTCATTGATGGACATTTGAGCTGCTTCTACTTCCTGGCTATTATAAGCAGTGCTGCTATGAGCAGCCATTTGCAAACAGTTATTCTTATTTAAATGTGAATTAGCAGTGCATATACGCACTCAAAACTGGGTCACCAAAGCCATGATTTTATTGATAATGATCAAGGATTTCTTCTTTGCACAAATTCTTTAGAGCATAAATGTCTATGTCTAGAACAATCTTACAGGACAATCTGAAAAAAGCAACAGCCTAGGTGGAATGTGGATATGGTTGAAGTCATTAGTTTAATCATATCTGCCGAGTCTCTTTTTGCCATATAAGGTAACACTCACAGGTCCTGGGAATTTTTAGGATCGGGATATTGTTGGGGTCCTTATTCAGTCTACCACATACACTGTGATCTGAAGGTTCATTAAGAGTTTACTGGGAGACCAGAGCATAAGGGGTGCTCGAGGCAGAGGGCACAGCATGCGCAGAGGCCCTGAGGCAGGAGGGAGGCTGGTATATGCAAGAGAAAAGAGTTGCATGGCTGGAAAGAGACACAGGTTTTTATTGGCCAAATTAAGGACTTGGGTCAGTATCCCAAGGACAAGGAGATGCCACTAAAGAATCTCAAGAAAAGGAGTCATAATTTGGTTGGCATTTTAGTAGATGCTGTGGCCACATGGTAGATGGGCAAAGTAGAGGGAAATGATTGTGGATTCAGAAGGAGTTAGGAAGCTGTTGTGATAGTTCTGGTGAGAGGTGGCCAAGGCAAAGGTCAGTGTGTGACAGTGAGGACCAGAGGAAGAGGACAGAGTCACAGGCATCTGTGACTTACAGCTGACCAGCTCTGCTTTGCTACTTCATTCATTCATTCCACAAGTGCGTATTGAGCTCTCAACATGGGGAAGGTGTTATGCATGGTGCTAGGAATGAAATGCTGAGCCAACTGTGCAATCCTGGACAGGTTAATTAACATTGAGGCCTCATTTTCCCCATCAGGAAAATGGAGATATGATAATGTTCATTTTTTTGGAGTGTCATGAGGATTAAATGAGTGAATGGAAGGAAAGAGCTTAGGACAGTGCTTGACACGGAAGAAGAATTTGGAGCAGCAAGCAAGAGAAAGAAAAAGAAGGAAGAAAGGAAGGGAGGGAGGGTGGGAGGGAAAGAGAAACAAAGAAAAAAGAAAGAAAGGAAAGAAAAGAAAGAAAAACCCACAAACACCCACAGAAACAACCACCCTGGCTTTGGCCCTCCTCTCTCTAGAGCACTCATTGAAAAATTCATCCAGGACAGTATTTGCATAAACACCCAGGAACAGCTATGGGTGGCATATGCCATTTGGCATTATGAGGCATTGAGAAATCCTTTCCATAATATCTACTGAGTATACACTGTGAGCCAAAACTGAGATAGCTGCTATGGGGGAAAAATGAATAAAAACCAACCATCATTGTCTTCATAGAGCTTACAATGTAGTTGGGGGGACCAACATTAGTCAAATAAGCATGCAAATGAAGATAGTACAAGTTAAGAGAGAGAAGACCATGTTCCAAGAGAGTCTTTGGTGGGCTGAGTTGACCAGACCAAGGTAGTCATGGAAGGTCTCCTTGTGGGCGTGATCCTTGGAGTGAACCAAGAGGACAAGGTGGTGTTACCTGAGCAAGAAGGAGTAGAAAGAACATCATAGAGAAAGAGAAAAGGATGAGCAAAGGTCTTGTGGCTAATGGGAATGCAGTGAGTGTGGGTGCAGATAAGGCTGGAGAGGCCACAGGAGCTGAACACCCATGGAACCTTGTAGAACAGGCTGATGGGTTTGGTCTTTATCCTAATGGAAATGGGAAATCCTTAAAGTATATTAAGTAATATGGAGATATATACAGAGATGCATCTTTGGAAAGATGAATCTGGTTTGAGTGTTAAGGGGAGATAGAGAAGGAGAAAAGAAAAATGCCCACTAGGGTACTACCATATTGGTTCAAACAAGAGATGGCAATTAGGTGGTGGAGATGGGGAGAAGGCACCACTTTGAGGGCTATTTGGAGAGAAAATCAACAGCAGCACTAGTGATAAACTGAACAGAATGGGTAATGGAGGGTCAGGTAGCCAGGATAACACCAGCATTCCTTGACTGGTGCAATCAAAATTGAGATGGGGATATTGCGGGTAGAGGTAACTCATGCCACAGGTGTTTCATCTTATCAGTAAAACAGAAGCCTGGCTCATTTGCTGAAAAAGAGTGCATTGAGGACTAAGGCAGAATTTTAAGGACGTACAAACATTTTTGAATGGCAGCTGTGGGGATTCGAGCAACAAGAATGACATGCAGAAGTGATGACTTAATTGAAATCAAATTGAAATACATAGAAACCACAGATTTGGAGTAGGTATTTCATCTGATACGTCTCAAAGGCCCAGCAGGATGCTCTGTCTACAAAGAAGGTACAGAACAAGTATTTGCTGAGCAAGTAGATAAAACCAAAGAGCGATTTTGTGTGACTTTCCCGAGCCAACTGGGACAGTGAATTGGCTGATCTATGCAAGACAATTTGTCGTGCTGTATTTCTTTCCATGGCAATCTCTGTGTAGAACTTTAGGCTGCAATCTAAAGGTGAAATGCACTTAATTTGGCTTGAATAATTTACTTGGGTTCTTCCTTATCAACAAGACTTGAATATATCATGTAATTTGGATTTGAATTTGGTGGATATATGATTGTTTAATTCTTGGGGATTGGAAGATGAGGGAGATAGGAAGAAAAGGAAAAGGAACCATTTGCCCACACTCTGGTGGATCTAAAGAAGGTTTCATTGCTGTAGGAATTCTTAGAACCTTCAGTACTCTAAAATAGAAGCTTCTTAGACATTATTGGTTCTACAGGAAAAAAAATATTAGTTACAAAGAATAGCTACATATAGTTATCACCTAATATAGTGGTATTCTGTGGAAAGAAATAAATCTGTATTAGATAATTACCTTGAATTTGATAATATCAAATTTTAGCCCCTTGGAAGGAATTGTACTCTGGAATTATATCTTTGGAATATCTGATCAGGTCGTTACACCATTCTCCCCATGTTTTCTACCATATTTCTAAAAGAATATTATTTTATACCATAACTATACTCAAGATTGTGCCTATTTCTCTATTGCCTTCCTAGGAATTTAATTTTGTTGTCTAAATGGGGGAAGTCTGTTTCCTTTCCCAGTTATGGCCCAAATAATAAATGTTGATGTTACCGTGCTATAAAAATACGTCCTCTATAAATTGCTTTGCTTGTCATTAAGATATTTCCTAAACAAGTTGAATACGCACTATGTTTTGCCAGACACTTGCAGCAATCTTAAATTACCTGCTGTGTCTATACATATTCAGAAGGCCATAATGGAAATGTGCCAAGTGGCTCAGGAGAAAATCATTTATAAAGATTAGGAGAGGACTTGGGAAGCTCTGCCTCTTGTTGCTTGGACTGTGCACAAATACATTTATTTCTGGGTATGTTTAGGTTATTTCTTTTCAGATTTATTTTGGTTTGCACAGTTTCCCAAGCATTAGTCATCACTGTCCCCTGAAGCAGTTACACTATACTCATCTCCACAGATGATCAATCAGAATCTTGAGACTGAAATGACCAGTTAAGACAGACCAAGAATTTGTTGATCTGGTGGAGGGTGAAAAAATATGCAGTCTGAATTGAAATGACTTTTATGAGATTTCACGCAGGTGGTTGTTTCTAAATGTATACTTAAAATATAGAGTGAAACTTGAGAGAACATTTGCAAGAAGGAATGTGATCCTAAAATAGTAGGATATCCTTGTTGGGTGAGTTGAGGAAGTATAGTAGAGCCATAGAGGAAAAGTGTAGATTGGTGTTGACTTAGTAGCTCTTATGAACATTTTTATCAGAGATTTGGATGTAGGCACGGAAAGAAAGGCATAGCTCTTAGATTAGCAGATGAGACAAGTTTGGAAGGAATACTTGTCCAGTTAGAATGCATAATCTGTCTTTAAAGACATGTTGAACTGAAATAACCCATGTACAAGTTTTATCCAGCTTGGATACCTAGAAGTGGAATTCCTGGTTAAAGGTATATTAATATAAAATTTTATTAAAAATTCTGTTAGATAATGATTAATCATCCTTCGTAAACATCATGCCAATCTACATTTCAACTACCAGGGCACACACTTGAACCCATGTAAACAGTGGTCTATTCTGAGGACCTTTCAGAACTTTTATTAAACCAAGATACATTGTAAATCTTTGAGGGAGTCATCTGGCTTACAAAGTGTTTTTGAAACTTTGATTTTAAAGGAACTCCTTTTACCATCTTGAGGATCTAATATCCTTAGAACAGCGGTCCCCAACCTTTCTTGGCACCAGGCACCAGTTTTGTGGAAGACAATTTTTCTGTGGACAAGGTTGGGGGATGGTTTCAGGATGAAACTATTCCATCTCAGATCATCAGACATTAATCTTATTCTCATAAGGAGCATGCAACCTAGATCCCTTGTATGTGCAGTTCACAATAGGGTTCACGCTTCTATGAGAATCTAATGCCACGGTTGATCTGACAGGAGGCGGAGCTCAGGTGGTCATGCTCACTCACCTGCCACTCACCTCCTGCTGTGCGACCCGCTTCCTGACGGGCCATGGATCAGCACTGGTCTGTAGCCAGGGGCTTGGAGACCCCTGTCTTAGAACACAATTCAAGAAATGCTAGTCCACGTGAAAGGGAAAGGCTGAAGACTTACAGAAAGGAAAAGCTGAACCATTGAAAGAGGGAATATCTGACAGGAGAAGGCACAGAGATGAGCATGAGGGCCATTTGTTGAAGTGTTGTTAACAGTGATGATGATAATTCTAGCTGATATTTTCAGAGCATTTTCTATATGTCACTCATGTAGTCCTCACAAGAACTTCATGAAAGAGGTACTATAATTATTCCCATTTCATTGATGAAGCAACTGCAGCATAAGGAGGTGAAGTACCTTGCCCAAGGTCATGAGAACAGGTTAAACTTATTCACTCTGTGTGGCCCCAGAGGAGGAAGGGTTCTAGAAAGAAATATTTTAGCTTAATATTTGAAGAAGGGCTCCGCAGTCAGAAACTGGGCATCATCTATTAGGGTTATCTCCCCAAGGGAGAATGTGGGCATGACTTGGGTATCCTGCATGTAATTCCCTGACATTCCATTGGTGGAACTCATTCTTTGACTTTAGATACAATTCTCTAGCTTCTGAATCTTTGCTAATTTAGGTGGTTTGTCCTGGACAAGACTGATTTTTAAAATTCTTTATGTTACTGACAATTTTTTTTTTTTTTTTTTTTTTTTTTTTTTTTTTTTGCGGTGGGGATGGAGTCTCTCTCTGTCACCAGGCTGGAGTTCAGGGGCACCATCTAGGCTAACTGCAATCTCTGCCTCCCAGATTCAAGCCATTCTCCTGCCTCAGCCTCCTGAGTAGCTGGTATTGGAGGCCGAAAGATTGAGGATCGTGATCAACTCAGTATACCACTGGAGGCTGTATGTCTAAGCGGCAAACTGGTACCCATAAATGCAGAATGTTGGCAGACCGACAAACTGCGTCTGCTGCCCCGAAGGAACACCGAGGGCAGTCACCCCTCAAGCGCAGTGTTTCTTGCGATTAGGTACATCTGAAGCCTGTTAGTAATAATATAAACCTGTGATCCATTAAGCAGCTGACCAATCATTACCTCCTCATCCTTGCTCTTTCTACCCAATAAAAGGATTATAGAAGCTCAGGGTCTGCCTTTGCTCACTAGAAACAGGGAGCTCTCTTCTTCTTCCCAGGTCCCCTCCTTTGAAATAGTTTCTTTTGTTTTAAGTTTTCATTTCTACATTTGTCCCCCTTTGTTCCGTCTCATAATGACTGTCTCAAGTAGTAACTGTTGTAATGATGGTCAAGTAGTAACAATAGTAACTGTCGTAGTGATGGTCTCAAGTAGTAATTGTGGCAGTCAGCCACCGCTGGGATTACAGGCGTGCACCACCACACCCAGCTAATTTTTGTATTTTTAGCAGAAATGGGTTTTCACCATGTTGGCCAGGATGGTCTTGATCTCCCGACAGGTGATCCACCTGCCTCGGCCTCCCAAAGTGCTGGGATTACAGGCATGAGCCACTACACCTGGCCTATTGTCAATGAAATATTTTTATATCCATGATGCCAATTTGTTTGGTAAATGTGACTACAGAGCCCAGGGTGAAAAGATGTAGAAATTATCTTGGGATCATCTTGACATCTCCTGGTTGGAGTCTTCATGTTCACTCCTGCTCCATCCCCAGGTCATATGACAGTCTTATCTCAGACTCTCAGCCCAACTGTTAACTCCAGCCTCTGGCCTACACTAGTGCCTAGTGGTGAGCAAAGATGTTGGGAAGAAATCTGGATGCATCTAACCCCGCTGCCTGTTGAGTATTAGGAAGCTGCCTGACACTCTTCCTTAGAAAGGTTTTAACGTGTCATACTACTGAGGCATTGAAAATCTAAATGAATTCTCCTAATTGTTCTTATAAGGAAAATGATAACCAAAGAAGCTATGGAAATTTTATTACTTTATTATCCTTTACCAAATGTTCATTACATGTCTTCAGTCCCTCACATTCCCACCAGTTCCTCTCTTCTTTGCCTGACCAACCTTACACATCCTTTGGGGCATGTGGCAGAGATTGTGTGTTCACTAAACTCTTTTTTTTCACCTCTTGGCCATAGTTAGACTTCATTTTCCAGTGTTCCCTGCAGTTAGGCAGGGCCATGTAACAGACAACGGAATTTGGCAGAAGTCATCAAACCACTCCTTCGTCTCCTCACCTTCTTTCCCCATCTACCAGCTGAGCCGAGGACTCCAAAGGTCTAGAGAAAGGCACAGCCCAAGATGGAAGGTCCTGAATCCCTGACTCCCCCATGATGTTGAGCAAAGTGGAAGAAATGGATGGTTGGTTGTTAAGCTCTTGAGAAACAGTGGTTTATTTGTTGCAGCAGTTAATGTTGGTCTGCTTGACATAAGACTCTGCTCTACCATATCAGGTTTCTTCATGGATAAAGTCTTCTGTGAGAATGCATAGAGCCCTAGACAGAGCTTGCATCATAGCTTTAGAATGCAAGCCCCATGAGACAGAGCCTGTGTCTTTCTTATCCATCATTGTACCCATTCCCTAGCAAGTGTCTCACATTTGGAAGACAATCAGTAAATACTAGCTATTATTGCTATTAGTATTAGTGTGTTAGTGTTATCTGACCCTTGCTCCTTACAGTGTAGACCATGGGCCACCATGGCATCACCCCAGAGCTTGCTAGAAGTGCAGAGCCCCCAGTCTCATGCTAGCCTTGTTGAATTAGAATCTGCATTTTAGCAAGACTCTCAGGTGAGGCCATTCCTGCTGAGGTGCACATACTAATATTTGAAATACGTCACTCTAGACCAGAGGTTCTCAGCCTTGGTTGCACCTTAGAATCACCCTATAGAATTCCTGTCAGAATCTGGTTTTGTTTTTGTTTTAAGGCTTTTCAGATGAATCTAACGTGCAGCCAGGATTGCAAACCACTGCACTATCTCACTAGTTCTCAAACACTAGCGTGCGTCAGAATCCCCCAGGTGTTGGGTGCGGGTTACAACACAGACTGCTGGGTCACCTCACCACAAGTGCCTGATTCAGTATGTCTGTCATAGGGACCAATAACGTGCACTTCGCCCAAGTTCCCAGGTGCATTCGTTTGCAAGGGCTGTCGTAACAAAGCACCATAAACTAAGTGGCTTACAACAGCAGAAATGTATTCTCCCACAGTTCTGGAAGCCAGCACTCTGAAATCAAGGTGTTGGCAAAGCCGTGCTCTGGCAGCTAGTCCAGGGGAGAATGCTTCCTTGCCTCTTCCAGCTTCTGATGTTTGCCAGCAACCCTTGAGCTCTTTGGCTTGCAGGAGCATCCACCACTCCAGTCCTCTGTCTTTACACGGCTGTCTCCCTGGGTGTCTTCACATCGTTTTCCTTGTCTGAATGTCTATCTCTGTGTCCTCACTTCTCCTTTTTGTAAGAACACCAATCATTTTGGCTTGGAGCCCATGCTCATGACCTCATTTTATCTTGTTTACCTCTACAAAGACCTCACATTCAAATAAAGTCACATTCTGAGGTATTAAGGGCTAAGACCATCATCATAATCTTTTGGAGGGGACATAATTCGACTTACACCACCAAGTGATGCTGATGCTACTGGTCTAGGAACCCCTCCTTGAGAATGGCTGCCTTGTTGTAAGCTGCAAAATGCAAAGACAGCTTTTATTTCTTTCTGTACATTCTACCCACAGTCTAGTTTGGCGCTTGGCACATCGTATGTTTTAAGTAACTGTAGGTTGAATTAATATTCCTTCCACACAGCAATTTGGCCTGCATATAAGACTTCAATATTTTCCTGATGTTGCCAGAGACTTAATGTGTGACATTTCATATAGCAAATGCTCAATAAATGTTGGGTGACTGAACATAGCTGTCACTGCTCATTACAAATTTAAAAAATAACCTTACTGGGTCTTCATGCTTTTATTCCACCTTATGGAGCCCGATGACAGAATGCTGATTAAATGACATGGCTCCTTTAATGGGAAATTAACAATCTACAAAATGTTGTAGATTCGGTAGCAGGCGTTTGAGGTGCTAACTGACTATGATGATTTGTTACTTGCCTTGCCTTGATTCCCCAGTGAGAATTCATCTCTATTTAGCAGGTGTTGTGAACTATTCCAGTAAAGGAGATCTCTTTCTTTGAATCCCAGCAACCTCTAGCTTGGTCTTTAGCTTCATAAATCACTGTTAATTTTCACCTAAGTCAGTGGTTCTCAACTGGGGGGGGGGGTGATTGTGCTCCCCAGGGAACAGATACTAGAGGCATGTTTTGGTTGTCTGTAATGAGAACGGGGGTATTTCCATTCCCCAGCTGGGAACAGGGGGTATGCTGCTGGCATCTAATGGGCAGTGGCCAGGGGCGCTGCTGAACATCCTACAGTGCATAACACAGTTCCCAGCACCACAGACAATCTCCAGCCCCAAATGTCAGTAGTGCCAGCATAGAGAAACCCTGACCTAAGCAAAGGCAAAATGGACATGAAGTTGCCTCAATGGGCAAGACCATGATTTCTGAACCACCCCATCAGTGACACTTGATGTGACCCATAGCAGGAGTGCCAGGGAGAACACAGCTTTTTCGTTCCGTGTCCAGTTGCTTGGATCAGAGGGAAATGGGACCTTTCAGTCACCACTGCGAAATGAGAAAGTGAGCTGCACCCAGTGGCTACTAGGTGGGGCGTGCTTCAAGCAAACCCTCTCGCTGAACGTGAGATGATGCTCCCACTCTCAATGTCTCCGAGGCGAGAACTATTACTGTCCCCACGTTGCAGAAGAGGAGTCTCCAGCACTGAGAGTGGGTAGTTCACCCAATGTTATATAGGGTGGACTGTTAAAGTCCTACATAAAACCCAGTCTATAGGACTCTTGAGTCTGTGATTTTAATCCCTGTATAGTCTGGGTTTACACTTCCATTCAGATCCCTGCTCCACCATTTCCTGTAGATGCTCCTCATCTTACGACGGTTTATGACCTGATAAACCCGTCGTAAGTTGAAAATTATCGTTAAGTCAAAAACGTATTTAATACACATAACCTGCTAAACACAGTAGCTTAGCCTACCCTACCTAAAACATACTCAGAACACTTCCAGTACAGTATTCAATAGATTACATGAGACGTTTAACACTTCATTGTAAAATAGGTATTATGTCACATGATTCATCCCAGCGTCACAAGAGGATACGGCATCACGTGTTGCTAACCCAGAAAAACACTAGAATTCAAAATTCGAAGTATGGTTTCTATTGACTGCATATCACTTTCACACTATTGTGAAGTCAAAAAATTACGAGTGAAATCATTGTAAGTCAGGGACTCCCTCTAGCTGCATGGTGTTGGGTAAGGGATTTCACCCTCGGTGTCTTTGTTTCTTCATCTGCAAAATGAGGATTTACAGCAGTTCAAAGGGTTTCTACTAGGATTAAAAGATACTAAATACATTTAACAATGTCTGGCCACAGTAGGAGCTCCGTAAATGCTAGTCCTTCTCCCCCTTAGCAGTCATTACATTCACAGGTATTAAGAAAGAGAAATGTGTAAGTATGATATGTAATTCTCTTAGTTAATGAGACTTTCCTTAAACTAACTAGAAGATTCCATTTACTGGAAACATACTTAATGATGAAGCTTTTATTCTGTTCATCTCCTTTAGGGAGTACTTAAAAATAACTCACAAGCCCACTGTTAGAGCTCGTGTTCTTTACCCAACCAGGATTTAATTAGTCCTTCAGCTCCTTAGCCCTTCTTAGAAGTTGTTCCATGTTAAATCCCACATGACCCTTGGATGGGAAGATGTAGAAACCCTCCAAGCACCATCTGACATACCCAGTGACTAGGAAGACTTCACAGGAAGAGTTAAGGAGTTTTAAAGATTGCTGATGTTAATGAAGAAGGAAAATAAATGTGGATGTGCTAAATTAGATATTTACAAATTATGTTCGTCTCTCCAGGGGAAGATTCATTAATTTTCACCAAACCAGCTTCATTCTATTGGGACATCAGAGGAGGATTTGCAGATTACAGATCCAGCTGCATCTTTCTCATGCTTAAAGAAGTCTCATTGTCTGCAGTGTCCAGAGACGGCAAAGTCCACTGCCTGGACAAGGCCTTCATGGCTGTCCACAACCTGCCCCAGCCTCCAGTCCATTACCCTTGCCTATTTTGTTACAGTGATGGAAGTAAAGTCCTTCTAATGATAAGGGCTATAGGTTAATGTTAATCCATTAGCTGTCTACCAGACCTCCTCTGCCATCCTTTAGACTCCACATGTATTTCCTCTCCCTGCTCTGTCTTCTTGTGTGTCAATATTTATATCAAGCAAGCCCTCCTTATCTGCCCACCCTTTATCTGCCAGGCTAACTCCAACTCCTACTTCAAGACCGTGTTCAAATATTGCCTCCTGTCTGCAGCTTTCCTCAACTTCCCCAGGGAGAATTGATGGCTCCCTTTCTTTGAGCATATTCATTCATTCATTCATTCATTCAATGACAACTGCCTACCAGGAGCTGTTCTAAGCATTGGAGTGTGGAGGTGAACAGGAAAGCATAGTCTATGTTCTAGCTGGGGAACAAATATGAAATAAAACATAAGCTAATACTTAAGAAGTTCAGAAGTGATAAGTGCTCTGAGGAAAATATGGAGTGATGAGAAAGAGTGAAATTGGCAGAGTGAAGAGTGATATTTGATGAGGCAATCAGAAAGAGCCATTGTGAGGTGAGGTTTGGGCTACAACATGAATAATGAGAAGGAGGCATCCATCCTCCAAGTATAGAGCCTGGGACATCTTGGCAGATACCTCACCAACTCTTCCCTTCTCAGAGGCTCTGAACTCCTGGAGGGTGGCCCTCTTGGCATCCCCAGACTCTTGGCATCCCCAGACTCTTGGCATCCCCAGTACCTTGTCTGGAATTCGTGCATAGCAGCAGGTAGCCACAAGTGATGGCTCAAGTGACTTCATTTAATTTAACTTAAAATTTTATTTTCAGTTGTACCTGTTATGCATTTGTTAGCCATGCTACTGGGTTTTCTTAAATCAAAGAAGAAAATAACTATTGTTTTTTTTTTTTTCCTCTGAGTTCAAGACGTTCTGGAAACAAAGTTTGAAAAATACATTTAGGAAATGCAATTTAAGTGCCAGATAACATCTTGGGACTGGTGCCATGACTGATGAGATCTGGTGTAACTAACGTCTTATGCCATGTCTCTGATCTTTACTCAAATTCAACTCCTACTCTGGGAAACCCAGTGGTGTGGAGAGAGGGTTGTGTTTAGCTTCTCTCTCCCTGACCTCAGAGAAAACACCAGCCATCTGCATATCGGCAGCGCCCTTTCATAGTACTTATTAGGCTATTGTTATTCGGTTAATGTCTGTTGGTGCCACTAGACAGAGGGCACTGCAGCCCCATGGCCATGTCTGTCTTTCTGAAAGATTCAAGTGCCAATCTGTTTGCATCTGGCACACAGTAGGTACTCTGAAAAGACTTGCAAAATGAAGAAATGAATGAATGAAGGCACAGCAAAAACAGGGAGTGAAAGGGACACCTCTGGTCCTGAACAGCCTGGCTTCAACTTCAAGGACCACAGTTGGCTTGAATTTTAATCCATCAGGTCATCTCCATGTGTTCAATTTCTTCCATAAAGGTGAACGCATCAAGCACTGTGCAAGCTGCCGGGAGAATGAAGGAGTTTGATAACCATCTAGTGGGGGAGGCAAACTTTAATCGAATGATGGCACAAATAAGTGTGGAATTATGGAGTATGGTAAAAGCTAAGAAGGAAAGGCAATGGGGCTTCAAGAGTACATAGCAGTGAGCCTGGACCCAGGGGGATGTGGGAAGTCCAGGACCCTGGATAAGTGACTGTTGTTGTTTTAATCTATTTTTTAACTTTCATTTTAGGCTCAGGGATACATGTGCAAATTTGTTATGTAGGTAAACTCATGCCACAGGGATTTGGTGTACAGATTATTTTGTCGCCTGGGTACTAAGTATCCAATAGTTGTTTTTTTCTGATCTTCTCCCTCCGTCCACCATCTACCCTCATGTAGGCCCCAGTGTGTGTTGTTCCCCTTTGTGTGTCCATGCGTTCTCATCATTTAGCTCCCACTTATAAGTGAGAACATGCAGTATTTGGTTTTCTGTTCCTGGGTTAGTTTGCTAAGGATAATGGCCTCCAGCTCCATCCGTGTTCCTGCGAAGGACAAGATCTCATTCTTTTTTATGGCTGCATAGTATTCCGTGGTATATATGTACCACATTTTCTTTATCCAGTCTACAGTTGATGGGCATTTCAGTTGCTTCCATGTCTTTGCTATAGTGAATAGTGCTGCAATGACCATATGCGTGCATGTGTCTTCATGGTAGAATGAAGTCACTGTTGAGCCTTGACCTCCAAGGCTGAAGTAGATGAAGGAGTGAGGAGGGTGTTGTAGTGGGAAGCTGTGGCCTGCAGAAGCTGTCCTGGGGCATCAGGAGCCGCTGGGGAAGGGAAATGGTATAAGACAGCAGACCAGGCAGACCAAGGCTGAGTTCTGTAAGCTCTGCTAGGAATCTTCCTTGGTATCTGCAAAGCACACGAAAGCTTTTGAGAGATTTCAGTGGTGAGATGGTATGTGAAGAGCTGAGTCTGGAAATATCACCTGGGCTGTTCACTGTAGGATAGATTGGAGCAGGAAGGAGGGGGATGGGAAGTTGCCAAGAGCAGGTGTCCAGGTGGGAGAGAATGATCACTTAAACCCAGTGAGGGTGTCAGGGTGGGGAGAAGTAGACAGATTCAGGCGATATCTAGGAGGCACACTCAACAGGCCTTGATGATGGCTTATTTAGCTCAATGGCCCTAAACCAGGGACAGTCATGTCTTCCAAGGAACACCTGCAAATATCCAGATATTTTTTGGTGGTTGCAACTGGCTGGGAAATTGGTGGGAAGGGGATGCTGCTAGCATTTCATAGGTAAAAACTAGGGATGTGGCTAAATATCCTACAATGCACGGGGCAGCCCCTCGCCCAACAGCAAAGCTTTATCTGGCCCCAATGTCAATAGTGTGGTGGCTGAGAAACCTGGCTTCAGCTGTAGAAAGATCAGAGTTGCAGTGTCAGAGGTGACCTTTGGGTCTTGTCTTGCTAACAAGGTGAAAGGTCATGCCATTCTCTGAGATCCTGGGACCCTGGATAGCCAGTTCTTTTACAAGGGGAATGTGGTGTCGGTGGAGACCACAAGATGGGTTTCTGAGGCATTTGGAGACATCCAAGTGAGGAGACAGTTTTTCTTCCTGAATTTTCACCATCCCCCACAAGGCAGCCTTCTTTTCTCTGTTAATGAAGTTTCCAGTCACCTTAACCTGGATTCTCACCTCCAACCCCCTGCCTTCCAATATTCCACCCCTCTTTTTTCTGTCCTAGAAGAGAAACCTATGGTCCTTGCATTAGAAAGGTTTTCCTGCCATCACTGTAGCAAAACAGACAAGGGTAAAAGAAAGCCTTCAATAGAATTTCATTTGAATATTTTATTTGCCCCCCTGTGTGTCATTTTCTCCTTAAGAAAACTGAGGAAGAAGTGTGATTTATTCCCCTCATCTGCATAATTGCCTTCCCTGTGTGGCTGTGTGCTTGTCAGCACTCTGACGGATCAAGAGCGTTCTGAAAGCTCAGAGGAGCAGGAAGAGACCCAGGTGACCTGGTGAGAGCCACACTGAACCTTGGTTCACATGTTGTTAACGGAGCTCAGTCCTTGGAGGGCCTTTGCGGGGAAGGACACCAACAAGCTGGGATGGAGTCCTTGGGTCTCACCTGGGAGAGCCCACAGGAGCACCTGTGAGTTGGTTCCCAGAAAACATCCCACTCTCCAAGTCACCTCTCTCTGCTTCACCCCACCTCTCTTTCTTCCTTTGTGCAAAGCACCTACTTGAAAGTAAAATATCAGTTAGAAAGGAAAGAAGTTTCAGAAGAAAGTACCATATCAGCATTTTGATCAAATTAAGTGTGTGCAAGCTGAGCAGCCTGTATCAAGGGGAACGTGGTAGAGGATGTGGGCCCCAGGCTGCCTGCTGCCAGTTGCAGGCTGCCATATGCTTCACCTGCTTGTGCCTTAGAGGGTCCCCTTCTGGGGTCTCCAGTCTGGCTTATGATCATATTCCAGCACAGAGCACGCCCTACCCCCACTCCTGTAGCACTGGGACGATAGCTTTATTTCTTGCATCATTTTTCTCTACACTCAAAAGCAGCAACAACAACAACAAAAAACTCGCTCAGCATGAGAAATCAAGTTAATGAAAATGCTACCACATTGAATTTCCAATAAGAGAAAGGCAAAGCAAAACTTGTCAACTAAAGAAAGAGGCGTTCACTGTAATCCTTTCCAGGAGAGGTGGAAGCAGGAGTGATACAAAAGCTCATTACTGTAATCAAGGCATTTGTAATTGTTGGTGGCAGGAGGTGAAAGAGAGAGACACAGAGAGGGGAAGACTCTTTCAGAGATTTTAACTGTATGCGTGCCAGTCTTTCCCACTCATCTTGCTGGCACAATCTGGATTGTTCATACAGAAAGGAGACAGGGTTTGCCACATTTGGCTGACCAAGCCTAAAACACTAATTAGTACCAGTTGCCCAAAGTTTAAGATGCTCTTGCCTTCTGGTGCAGGGGTGACAACTTGTTCTGACTCTTCAAGATTCACAACCTTAGACCACAGGATGCACTTTGCCAGGGGAAATGCATTCTCCAACGTGGCTGTGTGCGTCAGTGCTCAAACATTCATGAAGCCCCAAGTACTTGACAGGGACAAACAAAACACCTGTGGAATCTCTCGGTCAGCTGTCCAGCAGGAGTTTGAAGCCAGGGTGAACTCAAAACATTCTCCCAAAGAAGCCATTTTCAATCAGGGGGCGCTGACGGAAGTTGTCAGTACGTCTGGCAAAGCTTTCCAGCATCTGCTATGATGTCTTAATCCTCCTGTGAGGAGTGACAGAGGTAACGTGTGGCATGGAGCCATCACTGACATTTGGTGATTGAACATTGCTGGTGGCAGTGTCTTAATGATGGAGACAATTGATTGATAGGAGGTCAACTGCCAAGCAGTTAATCTGATGGCAAATTCTGCTCATAATGGAAGAGTTGGCTTGTGCATGCAAACCAGTGTGGTGGGGGATTCCTGCCGATGCGGCTGTGGACACATGAGGATGGGGAAAGATACTGATGCCTCTGATGAATGCCTAGAAAAGCTTTCCTTGTGAAACCTCATGGAAAGTTCCATGAGGGCAGAGATCACATCTCTTTTGTTCACTGTTGTATCCTTTGTTGCTGACACATAGCGGCCATTCAATAAACATCTGTTAAATCAATGAAGCAGTGAATGAGTTGGAAGCTGCCTTCCTTAGCCTGTTTTGCTTCCAGGATTCTCCTTTTTCACTGATGGTAAGCCTAACCTCTCAAGTTAGAAATCTAAGTTGCCTTACATTCCTCCCTCTCCCTTCCCCACCATGTTCTGCATATTCTGTCCCAGGAACAAATCTCTAACATTTCCCCCTTGTCTTCTTTCTCTGAAGCCAATCTGTGTCTCCCAGGTAGTCTTCTGATGAGTAAGCCTACCCCCATCTGTGTTCCATGGCCCTCTTAAGTCATTTATTTATCTATCTATCTATCTTTGAGACAGCATCTCACTCCATTATCCAGGCTGGAATGCAGTGGCATGATCTCAGCTCCCTGCAACCTCCACCTCCTGGGTTCAAACGATTCTCATGTCTCAGCCTCCCAAGTAGCTGGGATTACAGGTGTACATCACCACACCTGGCTAATTTTTGTGTTTTTAGTAGAGGCAGAGTTTCACTATGTTGACCAGGCTGATCTTAAACTCCTGACCTCAAGTCATCCACCTGCCTCGGCCTCCCATAGTGCTGGGATTACAGGCATGAGCCACTGCACCTGGCTTAATTATTTTAACATATACATCTCATCATGTTACAACCCTGCTTTACATAATCAAAGTCAACAAGTGTTATTTGGCCATAGATATCTCTTAGGCCATGACAACCCACCTCCTAGCCTTGGGTTCACTTCATGTCAGTGCACGCATTAGTGCTTCACTGTGTGCCATGTCTTACCTTCCAAACACGCACCCTGCATCTTCATGTTTCCTAGTCTTTACTCATGTATCCACTCAGGGTGGACGTCCAAGCTTCTCTTTTTTTCCTAGCAAAGCACTGTCTTTGTTTAAGATGTGTCATCTGGGGACCCTTTTTTATTCTTGTCCTCCCTTGGAGAAATAAATGCCTCTCCCTTTCCTTTCTTCCATTTTTCATCACTTTGTACTTGAATTGTCAGTTTGTCTACCCATCTCACCTACTGGCCTATGAAGGTGTCAAGTCAGAGGCCATAACATCTTCTTCACTGTTCCTTCCAGCAACTAATATGATTCCTTGCACATAATTACTTAATGTTAGTTGAAAGAAAAAATGGATGGATGAATGGATAGATGGATGGATGGGTAGTTAAGTGGATAGGTGGATGGATGGGTTGGTTAGTGGGTTAATAAGAAATAGGTTAGATGCATGACAAAATGAATGGAAGAAGTATTTGGATGGATAATAAATTGATTCATTCCAGGGGAATACTAAGAAAATAATTCAGCAACTCTGCCACGTCCCACCTTGGGATAAATGATATGGCCCTGTCCAGGGAAGACTGAGTGCCCTTTGTCCTTTAGACAGTGAATTGTGGGGTTCCAGGTACATGAGCATCAGGGTGTGATCTAGAAAGGAGCCTATGGACCTAGTTGGGCATATTCTCTTGGTCCTGGGGACTCTTTGTGCCATGGAGAAGGGCATAATTTGAGGGAGGTCAGAGTGGGAGGCCAGAACCCAGCTGCTTATGTCTAAAGCCATTATCTTACCAGGAAATAACTAAGACATATGCACAAGGAAATGCCAATCTGGCAACTCCTATAACTGTGTGTTCCAGTGGAGGGTGCACCAATTGCTGGTGCTCACATGATAAATTCTTTCTCAAGACATCACCCTGGCTTGGCCCTCCATCTCCTAGTCAGGCATTAACTAATAGGGGAGATGCAAAATGTTGATACTGCAGAATATAGAGACAGAATGGATTCACACTGAAAGTGCAAATTACTTTTTTTGCAGTGAGTAGAAAGTCACATTACTCTAAGAAGCTGCCTAATTATCTGTAATTATGCCCAAAATAGTCAAGCTAGTTTGCTAGCCAGTTGAGGAATTGCATCTTAAATGAATTTGTCACTAGAGAAAGAATGTTGAAACCTGGCAAAGAGATTACTGTATTTCAGGGGAAAGATGAAAATGTATCATGCCTGTGTTCAGTCTTTCAAAGACTATGGTTATTGGCCCGGCGCAGTGGCTCATGCCTGTAATCCAGCACTTTGGGAGGCGGAGGCAGGCAGATCACAAGGTCAGGAGTTTGAGACCAGCCTGTCTAATATATTGAAACCCCGTCTCTGCTAAAATGACAAAAATTAGCCAGGCGTGGTGGCATGTGCCTGTAATTCCAGCTACTCAGGAGGCTAAGGCAGGAGAATCGCTTGAACCCAAGAGGCGGAGGTTGCAGTGAGCCAAGATCACGTCGCTGCACCCCAGCCTGGGTGACAGAGTGAGACTCCATCTCAAAAAAAAAAAAAAAAAAAAAAAGACTGTGGTTATTGTAAACATTTTTGCTTAGGAAGCATTTATTACAGCTGTTCAATGTAGCATTTTATGGTATTCGGTGGAAACTAATGTAAGTTCAGAGCAGTCCTAACATTCCAAGAGTTAAAATTATCCATGATTGGGATGTAATATCTAAATTGAAATAAAAAGACTGTTTTTATAGGAAGATAAAGGAATCTAGTTTCATTGTAGGCAACACAGGAAATACAAAAGTTATAAAATTCACATCTGTAATCCCACCATCCAGAGAAAACTGTTAGTAACTAATGAGTGTTTCTTGCTAGCTCTTTTCTATGCATGTTTTTCT
>NW_012115233.1:5549328-5557879 GCF_000951035.1 Colobus angolensis palliatus
GTTATAAAATTCACATCTGTAATCCCACCATCCAGAGAAAACTGTTAGTAACTAATGAGTGTTTCTTGCTAGCTCTTTTCTATCACCCAGCCTTTTTTTTTTTTCTTTTTTTCTTTTTTTTTTTTTTGTTTTGAGATGGAATCTCGCTCTTTGCCCATGTTGGAGTGCAGTGGCGCAGTCTTGGCTCACTGCAAGCTCTGCCCCCCAGGGTCACGCCATTATCCAGCCTCAGCCTCCCAAGTACCTGGGACTACAGGCGCCCACCACCACGCCTGGCTATTTTTTTGTATTTTTAGTAGAGATGGGGTCTCACCATGTTAGCCAGGATGGTCTTGATCTCCTGACCTCATGATCCACCCTCCTTGGCCACCCAAGCATATGTTTTTCCCATAACGCTGGAATTTTAATATATACAACGTTGTTCAGTTATATTCTTTGATGTAACTTTCATGAGCATTTTTACCTGCCCTGTAGACATCAAAGTGATGGGGTTTTTTGTTGTCATTTTAGTTTTATTTTTCAGATGGAGTATTGCTCTGTCACCCAAGCTGGAGTTCAGAGGCACGATCTCAGCTCGCTGCAACCTCTGTCTCTTGGGTTCAAGCCATTTTCCTGCCTCAGTCTCCCGAGTAGCTGGGATTACAGGCACCCATCACCACACTGGGCTAATTTTTGCATTTTTAGTAGAGACGGATTTCACCATGTTGGCCAGGCTGGTCTTGAACTCTTGACCTCAGGTGATCCGCCTGCCTTGGCCTCCCAAAGTGCTGGGATTACAGGCATGAGCCGCCAAACCCAGCCCAAAGTCATGGTTTTTAAATGCCAATATAATATTCGCCATTTTTACAAACTATTGTTTACTTAACCACCAATTTATTAGAGATAATTTTGTTTCTTTTATAGGTATTATAAACAATTCTGCAGTGAACATTCTTGTGCAGATATATTTGTCTGTGTTTCTGCCTGTTTTCTTAATAATGCCTAGAAATGGAATTACTAAGTCAAAAGGTGTGATCATTTTAGGAGATTATAGATTAGACCTCAATGCAGTAGTGCCATTTCTGTCTGTGAATCTTGCTTTCTAGATCTTTCCAAACTAGGGTATAGAAATAGAAGGTAAAATCCTATTGAGCAGAAAGGAAAAGAAGCAGCAAACACTTATTTTAAAAGAATAGATAATGGAAGAGAGCCAAAATTTGAACTCCAGCCTGAAAATCACAGGGTCCCTGGAGACAGGAAGATGTTCTGGCAGGCAACAGAAAGCCAAACCGAAATGAGATTGAAGAAGAGATAGGAAAACAAAACATTTAAAGGGAGGCATAGAAAGGAGCATATAATGGTGATGGAGGCAACGATAAGTTGCCAATGGAAAGTAAAGAAGAAAAATATCAGCATGGCTGTGAAGGAAGGAAACACTAACTTCTGCAAAAGCTGTCAGAATCAAAATGAAGCCACTTACGTTAAAACTTTTTTTAAAAAAATTAACAATCAATTTAAAGTCCTGAAAAATGAGGTGAGGAGGGTTATGAAGAGGGGAGTCTCACACTTGGATGCCTGATAACAGAAACTGTCACAAAAGACTCTGCGAAAACCACAACCTTGCACAAAGACCATCACAACCTACACACACACACAGAGACACAAATACTTCTGCAAGGACATCTGCCCAGCAACTGCCTGTCCAAGCGCAGACTGATGTCACCCTTATTATTGATCTTTGTAGCCAAGAATAACTATTTCAAAGCAATTATGTAATCTTCCTCATTTTTTCCTTCAAAAACATTTGTCTTTCTTTACCTCCCTGCATACACACACAAAGTTACTGCAGCACACTTATTCCCATTGCATTGCGCTACCCCTGAATCTTTTTTTAGAGAACCTCTCCCTCTTTGTTATTTAGATTGATGCTTCCTGAGGCCACCCCTGTGCCAGACAGACAGAACTCTGCAGGGCCAGGGGTGGAGGGTAGGAGCCATTGAGTGAAAAAGCAAGTCAAGATCTACCAGCTTGCAGCCCCTCACTGACCACCTTGTATACAGAGAGAGCTACTCTGGTACTTCATCAACCAGACAGTTGAGCAGCTTGGAAGGGGGGAGATATTTCCATGTAGCAGAGTGACAAGTTGGTATACAATGTTCGTGGAGACCATGGTTTGTACAGTGGTAAACTCAAGCACAGAAACAGACATAGGAGTATCTTAGAACCTTGCTGCTCAAAGTACAGTCCATGGACCAGCAGCATTGAAAACACCTGGAAGCTTTTGAGACTTTCAGAAACTCAGACTCTGCCTGTGGAATCACAGTTTGCAGTTTAACTGATTCCCCAGGTGATTCATATTCACATTAAAATTTGAGAAGTGCTGTCTTAAAAGACATCTTTTTATGTGAATTTCAGACTTTGCTGGTGCTTGGATTTCCAGTGTTCACTGAAAAAGCCAAAAGATTTATGTGAGCACTTAGTTGACTGAATTACACATGATTTTAGAAGAGGGATTTCCAGATGTAAAGTTAAAACATGATATATGATACTTAGCATAAGTGGAAAAAACCAGTCGATAAGCCCAAGGCTACATGGAACCATTCTGACTTTTTGAGAAGCGCAATCTGTTTGGGGGATAGTTTCGAAAGTCCATCAGAAGAGGTGTCATTAAATCCGATTTTAAGCAGAATATGGCAGTTTGGCTAATGTTGGACAGCCTCTCTGCCCCCAACTCCAGAAAGCAAAATATTTTACAGTTGAGAATTGTAAACTCCTTAGACAGTTGCAAGCACTGTACATGAAAAATCCATGCAAGAGTGTTCCGTTCTGTTTCTATCAACTTCTTATGTTTTTTCAACGGCAAGTAGTTTTGGAATCAGTGGCTTATTAGAGATAGACAAAGCTATGGCCCAGGGGAAGCAACACTGGTACCCCGAGGATTTCACGGTTTCCCTACCTTTCCCAGTGACTCAAACTATGCAACAGTATTAATTTTACATGACTTTACAAAAAGACTTAATTAGATAAATCATGTAGGCACAGTAAAATAGTTAGTCTTTTCTATTGTGTCTGCCTGCAGCAGCGTTCAAACTCAAACATTAAGAGGGGCTTAGAGACAATTTGGGTCTAGCATGAAATCAGATAAACTATCATTTTTAATTATTGTTATTTTGATAAGGACTTCATAGTCTCTGGAGTAAACCAGCCCTGAAAAGCCTTGTTCATGTTTTTAAATGGTAAGGGACATTCTGCAAAGATAGTATAAGGAAGCAGGAGGAGGAGGCAAATACTGGTCAAATGCCTCGTCTAAATCTTCCACAGTCCTCACCATCATCACGAACAAATTGCAGCAATTATGCACCAAGCAGGGCGCAAAGCAGGCAACACACATTCTCACATGAGGTGGTCAATCAGCCAAGTAAAGCCAAAGTTGTTGTTGTACCCAGTTCAAAGATGAGGAAATTGAAGCTGGGAGGGGTCAAATAACTCATCCCCAATCACAAAGCACTTAAGTGGCTCTGTCAGGATTTGAATCCACAGCCTAAGTTCATCACATTTTTCTCCTTGTCTCTATTTTGGTATTTCTCACAAATCAAGGGACATGGAGAGAAACAGAAACTGTTTCCACAACATCAAGAATGTCACTTAGAATCCATATTGGCCTGGCTTCGGTAACTTACCTAACAGAGAGGTAATCTTGTCATGGGACATCCCACACTTCACGCCACACTTGGACAAGAAGAAATGTTCACAGTCTCAGCTGACGCCAGGGAATTTTACAGCAAAGGAAATGTTGAAATGTCTCCTAGGCTGTGTTCCACCATCCCTGTGCCTCTGTCATCCTGTCTACAGATTTTCATGATAGCTAATAACCATAATGACAACTTTCAGCTGATTTTTCTACATCAGGGGTCCTCGACCCCCAGACTTGTAGCAACCAGGCCACACAGCGGGAGGTGAGCAGTGGGTGAGCGAACGAAGCTTCACCTGTGTTTACAGCCACTCCCCATCACTCCCATTACTGCCTGAGCTCCTCCTCCTGTCAGATTAGTGGCAGCATTAGAGTCTCATAGGAATATGAACCTTCTTGTCAACTTCATGTATGAGGGATCTAGGTTGTGTGCTCTTTATGAGAATCTAATGCCTGATCATCTATTGCTGTCTCCCATCACCCCCAGATGGGACCATCTAGTTGAAGGAAAACAAGCTCAGAGTTCCCACAGATTCTACATTATGGTGAGTTGTATAATTATTTCATTATACGTTACAATGTAGTCATAATAGAAATAAAGTGCACGATAAATGTAATGTGCTTGACTTATCCCAAAACCATCCCAACCCTGGTCTGTGGAAAAATTGCCTTGCACAAAACCGGTCCCTTATGCCAAAAAGATTGGGGGCCCCTGTTCTGTGTGTGTGATAGAACATGTTACTGATAGGTGGCATTATACGTACTATTCTGTGTTGAAGCAAGTAAAGCTCTCTGTAAGCCTTTCTGAAACAGTACAGATACAGAAACAGGGACATCTGAAAGTCAGCCATCAGGCTCTCAGGGTGACATATCCGCCTTGCCCTTTGTTGTAGGAAATGCCCTGGAGTTGAGTCTGGGAGGTACTGGGAGGTGTCTCAGCAGGAGATAAGCAGCAGGAACTTGCCGTCCTCCTAGATATTACTGTTACTTGGTTGGTGCCTTTCATCTCAATGCCCATTTGTGATACCAGTTTGACCCTAGTAGCGCCCAATTTCAGACTTCACTGGCCACCTGGGACTTAGGGTGAGTAGAGAGGCAATTAGGGTACATGTTCCGATCATTTTGAGTGACAGAGATTTCCAGATAAAAGCAATATAAAAGAGGAACTGCTTAGGGTCTCTGGGGTGAAGGATCTATACATCTGTCACTTCCACAGACCAGGTTCCTTTTCTTGGCTGTTTGCTGAGACCTGGGGGGCATTGAGCACTGGGAAATCGATGATTGTACAGCATTGTATAAAAAGGGCACCCACCAATGCTCACACAATCTTCAGGGCTCATTTCTTCCTGAGGCAGATGAGTTTTGCGACACTGACAAGAATCTTTGTGGCTGAACATAAGATGTCACCTCTTATAGAAGGGGCTGGAGTTTGAGACCATCACATTTGCTTTCTGCAATCCCTGAAGATTTAAGAGTGAACCTACATTGTTTATTGGGATATTGGCAGGTTGTAGTGGTAAGATTGGATCTGGGCAGTACCGGTTAGCAGAGAGGGTTGATGTTTCTAAAGAGTCTCTCCCAGTAGCCACAAACATCTATGAAAGATACTTCCATCAAAAACAAAGCTTGAAGGCAAAAAAAAAATGGGGAATTTAAGAGCATTTAGATTTGTCTGTTATGTGCAACAACTTCTTCCCTGACTGGTTGTGCCTTGGGCAATATCACTGGGTGCCTAATGCATGAATAATGTATGTGTCACTGCCTTAGAATAAGCAACATGGACCACAGGTCTTGGGCACCTTAAATAATTTATATTTTAAATCTGCATATAGTCAGAGAGGCATCTGAGTCTACATGTAACATTTATGAATGCAAGTAGAACTTTTATTTCCCTTTTTTTTCAAAAGCTAAATTGCCTTTATTTGAGTGTTAGTGTTCCAATTAATTTAGTTGACATCATTTCAACTTTGTTGCAATACCTAATACTTACAGTAACTCATGTGGGCCCTTGTTATGAATTAATGAGAGCAACAGAGAAATAACTTCAGGGAAAAGGTACATCTTTAAATAATTTACCCACTTGGGTAGGTGGGAAAACTGGATCTGTGGTCATGCCTAGTGTGCTGGTATCCGAAGCTGGGTGTCCACAGTCACATCAGGTCCTCTGCATCTGTGACACCAGGGCAGACAGAGAGGTCAGTGTCCAACACTGTGGAGGACCACAGGCCCACCTCCCTCAGTGGGGCCAGCATCTCATAAATTAGTCATGCTGGAGCCCTCTCCAGGAGCTCCTAGTGGGAGCTAAAGGGAAGGTGAACTCCTTTCTTTTAAAAACTGCTATCGTGTTGAGACCCACTGCCAGGATCTAGGAGGGCAGAGTGAAGACAGAGAAATGCAAAGACTGTATTCTGAAAAGTTAAGGAAGCAGTTCTGTGGGTGAGGATAGTGAATAATAATGTATGAGTTGTTATGATGAGCCAGGCACTGTGTTGATCACCTCACATGTACCATCATCTTTAATTTTTATTTGAAAACCTGAAGGCCAGGCGTGATGGTTCACACCTGTAATCCCAGCACTTTGGGAGGCCGACGTGGGTGGATCACCTGAAGTTGGGAGTTCAAAACCAGCTTGACCAACATGGAGAAACCCTGTCTCTACTAAAAATACAAAATTAGCCGGGCATGGCGGTGCGTGCCTATAATCCCAGCTACCCGGGAGGCTGAGGGAGGAGAATCACTTGAACCTGAGAGGCAGAGGTCGTGGTGAGCCATGATCATGCCATTGCACTCCAGCCTGGGCAATGAGAAAGAGAGAGAGAAGGAAGGAAGGAGGAAAGAAGAAGGAAAAAAGGAAAGAGAGGAAGGGGAAGGGGAAGAAGAAAAGAAAAGAGAGGAGGGAAGGGAAGGGAAAAGAGAAAAAAGAAAGAAAAGAAAAATTGAAAACTCTGATGTAGACGATTTAATTCTACCCATTTATCACCTTAATTCTAACCATTTTCCAGATAAGAAGCAGAGAGTGGCCAAGCAACTTTCCTACTGTCCCAAAGAACAGGGATTGGAAGCCAAGAGCCGAAGGCACCACAGTGTCTTTTTGAAACTTGGTGCTTTCGTGCCTGCCCAAATTCTCTGATTGATAATTACTTTTCTAATTCTTTTATTTTTAAAAATAAAAAATAAAAGATTAAATCAGATCAAATAATTGGCCGATATACATGTTGGTTATTCAAATGATGGAGGCTTCATTGCCTGATACATCCCATACTGACAGTAGCAGATTTGGAACTCATGAAACCCAAATCCCTTCAACTTCCTGCAGCACCCCAGCTCCTTCTAATAGAACCCATTGTCTCCTTAGTTCTTTATGCGATAAATACCGATTGAGTAGCTACTCTGTGTTAGTACCTGGACAAGAGCTGAGCAAAGGCATGAACGAGATAGGAGAGGTCTCCCTCTCATGGAGTTTGGAATATAATAGACATATTCATAGTTCTGATTGGGCAAAATTCTTCTCTCTTACTTTTATTCATAGTTTCCAGCTCTGAAACCTAATGCTACAAAGATAAAAGTTGCATTTGATAGGTAATGCAATGAAGCACTACTCAGCCTTTAAAAAGGAGAAAATTCTGCCATTTGCAACATCGTGGATGAACATGGAGGATGTTATGCTAAGTGAAATAAGGCAGATTCAAAAGAACAAATATTGCATGATACCACATATGCGATGAATCTCAAATAGTCAAACTCATGGAAACTGTGTGGGAAAATGGTTTCGGGGGGTTGGAGGTGGGGGATTGGTGTGGTGTTAGTCAACAAATACAAAGTTTCATTTATAAAAGATGAGCAACTCCTAAAGATCTACTATTTAGAGTTTCACTTAGTGTTGCTTCTCTATAATGTTGATGAGAAAAAAAATGGTCATTGGTCCCTGGGCCTCCCTTCTGTGTGCTCTGCCATTGGTATTACTTAGCTTCTTTCTCTGTATTGACATCTTTTTGCCTTGCTACCTACTTACTTAGTCTCTCCACATTTCAATTCCAAATTCCCAAGAGATTACAATGATTGACTCAACCTTAATCATATGAGTTGGTTTCCCTTTGGGGTATGCCCACCCCTGGCCTAGTAAGCCATGGTGCTATGGCAAGGACATGTGTTCCATAAAGTTGCCCCCTCAGGGGCTGAGGGTTGAGCAGATTAACCTGGAAGGGAAAGGGTATGTCTAGCAAATTAGAACAAGTAAGAAGTATAATTATCTGTAAGTTCATGCTACATTTTCTGGAGGTTTTTTTTTATTATTATTTAATTCTCCTCTCAGACCTTCTGTGACTCCCAAACCAATAAATCATTTTTGATTGTGTGCTGTTCTTTTCTTTCCTTGAAAAATATTCATTCAAGTTCTTCTCTCATTCCCTCAAAAGAGACTTCAGGCCGGGTGCAGTGACTCACGCCTATAATCTCAGCACTTTGGGAGACTGAGGCGGGCAGTTTACCTGAGGTCAGGAGTTTGAGACCAGCCTGACCAACATGGAGTAAACCCCATCTTTACTAAAAAATGTAAAAATTAGCCAGGTGTGGTGGCGCATGCTGGTAATCCCAGTTAGTCAGGAGGTTGAGGCAGGAGAATCACTTGAACCTGAGAGGCGGAGTTTGCAGTGAGCTGAGATTGTGCCATTGCACTTCAGCCTGAGTGACAAGAGGGAAATTCCATCTCAGAAAAAAAAAATACTTCAAGCAAGGGAGGGCATGCTATCAAAGTATATTTTCCTCCCCTTCTGCAAGGGCTCTACATTTAAGTCAATAGTAGCACAATATAAGAAGAAAGACTATTACCAGCTAACGTTTATTGAGTATTTACTAGGCTTTCAGCACTGGTCTAAGCACTTT
>NW_012115233.1:5564293-5573247 GCF_000951035.1 Colobus angolensis palliatus
TCAGTTCAAAATGCAGAAATCACCGGTCTTCTGTGTCCTTCGCGCTGGGAGTTGGAGACTGGAGCTGTTCCTATTCGGCCATCTTGCTCCGCCCCTTCCAGAATTTCTTATTGTTCATAGGATATACTGAATAAATTGTGCCTGGTGATTGCTATAATGGTATCATCAACTATAACATTGTTCCACAGCTCAGTAGCAACACTGTTTTGTAGTTCCTTAAAAGCAACCACTGGTCTGAATCTAACTAAACTAAACACAGTTTAAATGGGGATTCGGAGGTCCAGAGGATGGGAGGTGAATGATACAAATGGTTAGCGTCACAAGTTGGAATCCAGTGGCGCGATAGTGCCTCAGAGCCAAGATTCCAGAGAGCAGAATTCTGAGAAATCCATGTCCTGAGACTATGGCCAGGACCTTGGAGAGCTCATGGTGATGTCCAAGTTTCTTCCACAGTTTAGATCTCAGACTAGTGCAAAAGTCTGCATAGGGGCTACAGCCTTGCAAGGGTCTCATATTGTTTTATTTGGAGGCTCTGACGTAAGTGGAATTCTGGGTGCCAAAGGGATAGTTCACAACTGGAATATTCTGACCTGGATAGAACAGTTGAATTCTTGACTGCATTAGACGGTGCATCAGGATCCTTGTCAGAGAGCAAGAACTTTTCATCTTCCCGTGTCAGCAGAGGAGTTCAGCTCCACCACCAGAATAGAAAAAAAATTGCAAAATGTATAGCAAAAAAAAAAAAAATAGCAAACAGCACCAACTTCTTTTCTTATGTAACCCACAGTGAACAAGAAGCAATTGTCTCAATCGGATTCAGAAACAACACTGGGTTACATTTGAATTCTATGTATTTTTAGATGTTTAATTTCTGTTTGCCTATTTCATGAAAGATTGGCCATCACACATAAATCTGCACGAGTAAGAAGAGACCCATGAAAATAAATAGTCCTACAGATGTAAGATTTGAGGTAAAACGTATCTTAAGTGAATAGATTATCTTTGCTCTTAATGAACTTTCAACCTTCATGCCACGTAGGTTTGGTGAAGAATGTTTTTGGTGTCTGTTACCCACATAGAGGGTTTCTGCCTGTCTATTTTGGGTAGAAGATAGTTAGAACAAAAGTAATCTTGAAGAGAGGAGAATATGAAGAAATAAATCATGTCTGTATTCCTATAAAACTAATACCAGACTTGATAAACAAGCATCTGAAACTTAGCTAGAAGTGCTATTCTACTGTTACTATAAAGGACCCTGAGTATTGTAGATTTGGTTAGACTGTGGGTAGCCAAGAGGGACGAGGACCTGGATTTTGTCCTGAGCTTATGGCAGGCTGGCAGAGGGACAAGTCCCCTTTGGACAAGTCCCCTTTTCTCTCTGGGTGTGTCTCCTCATCTGTAATAGAAGGAGGATTGGATTAGCTGGTCTATAAGATTCCTTTCATGATCAGAAGTACAGAGTAAGCATGTGAATGATGCATGAATTAATGAACAAACTTCTCCCTGTTGCCACATTCCAGGAATAGCCCATGGATTTGCAAAGAGGGGCAAGAAGTGGCATCTACCAGCTGCTTCCTTTTCTTAGGAGCCTCCATCAGAGCCTAATAACATGGGGAAGCATTACTGAATTATGACTTTGTGCAAGATTACTAAATTGGAGTGAATGGTTATTCTTTTTGGAGTTTTTAAACAGCCATGGAACCAGGATGGACTCCTGAGACGAACAACTGCATTTATTCACTTCAAATACAACATGATAAAAATGTTTTTGAAGCTGTAATTTTACATCCTGAAGAAAGGTTAAATTTAAGGCAATGTACAAAGACAAAGAATGACTTTGAGCAAATGCATTAATCAGGGTTGAGATGTTCAGAATTTAATGTCAACTAAAATTGGTTAAGCTGAAGTCTTTTGGGAGCGGTGACAGTTACCCTGTCCCTGTTAGTAATCAATGTGCTTGATTTGCTGGAAATTTTACATATAGCCTTACGAATCCTTTTGACTGAAGTGCAAGTTTCCTCTAGAAAAGACTAGTTTTAGGAAGGCGTGTGTGTGTGTATGTGTATAAGTACATATACTGGACAAGTCTTCTGGAAAAGCAGAGCCAGTAGTGTCAAGTGGCATATAACTATCCCCAAACCAAAGCCTCTTGCCCTGTTTTCTGCCTTTCCTCCACTCCCTGGCAGAGCTGACCTACTATCTCTCTAGGTAACTTGGCACCAGTACTATCTAGAAACTGAAGTGTGATGGGTCATTTTGTTTATTCCACAAAGTTACTGTGAGTGCAGATCCTGGAATCTGAGAGACCCAGGTCTGAAACTCAGTGTCTTCACAGCCTGCCTATATGACTGGAATAAACAACCTTAACCATTAGTTTCTTCATCTGCAAAATGGGGATGTAGAACCTTCCTCACAGAGCAGTTATGAGACTAAATGAAGGTCAAATATGTGAAATGATTAGCACCACGCCTGGGGGTTTGGCAAGTAAGTATTCAACACCTGAGAGGTGCTTCTAGTATCGGTAGAACTGTTGGTATTTATCAGGTGCCTTCTGTGTACCGGGCACCAGGCGAATCCCTAGAGATGCAAATTGGACCGAGTATGTGTTTTCAAGTAGTTCAAAATCTAGTGGGGAAAAGTGGCAGGAAAGCAAGTAATCAGGGAACGACTGGGTAAGTGATGTGACAATAAAGTATTAGCATAAACCCAGACAAGGGGCAGTAAGGAGGGGAATGGCTGCTTCTTGAAAAGGGTAACATATGGGATGACTCTTTCTTTTTGAGATGGAGTCTCACTCTGTCACCCAGGCTGGAGTGCAATGGCATGATCTCAGCTCACTGCAACCTCTGCCTCCTGGGTTCAAGTGATTCTCCTGCCTCAGTCTCCTGAGTAGCTGGGATTACAGGCACCTGCCACTATGCCCAGATAATTTTTATATTTTTAGTAGAGATGAGGTTTCACCATGTTGTCCAGGCTGGTCTCAAACTTCTGACCTCAGATGATCCACCTGCCTCGGCCTCCCGAAGTGCTGAGGTTACAGGTGTGAGCCATTGCGCCCAGCAGGGATGAATCTTAAACCGAGTGGCAAAAAGGTAAGAATAATGTCTGATACATTCAGGGATCAGGGATAGTCTGTGCAGAGGCCAGAGAGGAGACTATGGAGGACAGAGAAAGGCAGCCCTCCTCTGCCCTGGATCCAGAGACCCCATGTCCACCACAGCACAATTCTCTGAGTCCTGCAATAAATGCTGCAAACAGTTTTGTTTTGGTTTGGTTTTTGTTTTTTTTTTTCTTTCAGTTAGAAACAGTCTCGTTCATACAAATGAAATACCAAATAGGACCACCATGGCAGAGGGAACTTCTCATTTTATCTCTTGCTCCTCAGTGCTTTTGAGTCTCTCCCTGCATCGCTTCCCTGCCCTGCACCTGCCAGGTCTGTGGGTCCTCTTGCATGTTTGTAGTTCTCCAATACTCTTCAGGCCCAGTGATCCTTTTCAGACTCTTGTCCTCTAGAAAAGCAATTATTCAGATCTGGCCGAAGGCTTACTTCTCGGTTTCTGGCTAAAATTGCCCTCATAGTACCCTGACCTCAGACTCCTACTGGATGCCATCGAAAAGAGTTCTGGAAGCCCTCATTTCTTCTATAGGCATGGACCAGTCTCTCCAGCCCTGACAACCCTGACCTCACATGCCCCTTGGGATTTCTGTTCCTCTTCCACTGTTCTTTTTTTTTTTTTCTTGGTTGCAGAGTTTTTCGGAAGGACTGATTACCAAGTCTCTTCTTTCCCCAAGAGTGCTTCTTTGTCACAAATGATTCCACTCCTTGAGGACATTTGGTGACATTTAATTCATCTCCTGTTCTCTGCTTGGATGAATTCTCGGAACTTCCTGAGAGGAAGGACAAGGCAGTGGAACATCTGAGCAATGTGATCTTTATGTGGTGGGTGAAGGTGATGGATTTTCATCTCCTTCTACACGCTTTTTCGTGCTGCATGGGGACTTCTGGGCATTCTCCTTTCTCTTCCTTGCTTTTAACTGATTTATTCTTTTCTGGCTTATGACTTTTCTTTTGGAATAACTGATTTATTCTTTTGTGATAACTGATTTATTCTTTTGTGATAACTGATTTATTCTTTTCTGGCTTATGACTTTTCTTTTGTGATACCAGTTTGTAAATGTGTAACTTGTCTGATCTTTCTTCTTTCAGCACCCACCTCTCGTGCTATCGCATTTGCACACCATTCCATGTTGTTTAAGACTGGGACTCAGTTGAGTTGTAAAGCAGATGTGAGAAGCTTTGCAAGGCTATAGAACTGTGTTCATCCCTCTCTTGACTTGGACTATGGAAGTTGCCACCTGCTCAGATGCCCTGAATGGTGTATTGGGCTCTAAATTGGCCTGACAGTACCACAGTGGTCTTCCAATTTCTTGGGGATGTCCAGACATTTGATAGTAGCAGCCCAGTTACCTCTGCTTGCAGTGGAAGGAAGGGTCAGCATTGTTGCCCAGCACCCACCCTGTGCTAGGAAGAAAGGACTGTTCTTCCCTTTCTTTAACTTGCACCTCAATGCATAAAGAATATCTGCCCTTTTCCCCCCATGAGGCAGGGGTGACCTGCTGGGATGGGAGTTCCAGCTTCTTTCTCAATCCCTTACTCACTCCTGTCATAGGCAGACAAGTTGCTAAATGATCATGGGAAACTGAGACGCCCTTCCAGCCACATTTACTGTTAGATAAGGTCCCTGACTCTCAAAGGCAGCACCCCACCTCCATTCTCCAATTTCCCTCTTCTATTTTCTCCATCCAGGTGCAGCAAGCCCTTTTGTGCTTCCTGTTCCCTGGACTCACCCATGCCCTGAGCAGGCGTGGGTTTACCCTCCTCATACCATCTGATGAGACCAGGCAGAGCATCTAATGGGAGGTTCTGGTCACTCTCAGACAAAGCCCTGCTCTCCAGCTCACTTTATGACAGCACCCTGCCCTCAGGGTTGTCACCACCTGCTCAGATAATGATCTAGCTCATCATTTTTCATCCGCCTGGTGTTCTTTGCATATTACTTCCAGAGGCAGAATCCCAGAGAAGAGAAGAAGCTCTCAGCTCCTAAGAATCACTCCTCCAGAAAAGTTCAGCAACCAAGAAAAACAAAAACACAGTGAAAGAGAAATGCTCTTCTTATTCCCACCCTCATCCATCGCCTGTCCTTTCTCCATTTCCCCACATTCCCTCCGTCCCTGGGGGATTTACCACCTGCCATTCCCTGTGTGTCCTACAATTCTAGGCTCTGTGCTTCTGTCCTGCCTGTGCCTGAAAGTTCTTAGAATTTTCCCCATTTGCCATCCAGCCAACCCCTGCTTGTTCAAAATTCGGATTCAGCCTCCCCTCTTCCAGGAGATCCCTGACTCCCCAGCCAGGCTTAGCTGCCACTCTTCTGGGCTTTCCCAGTGCCCAGTCATGGCTCTCATCACCATGTTCTTTAAAACCATTGACTTCTTTGCCTTCGCTAGCAGTCTGTGAGTCTGTATAAGATTTGCCATATCAATTTAACTTTGTATTCCTGGTTCTTGGCGCATAGTGGGGGAACTCACAGACTAGAGATGAATCAGAGATAAATGAGTGCCTCTTGAGTTCAGGGTGTGCCTGTAAAATTGGAAATATCTGCATGTACAAGTTACAGGCAGGGAAACTGAGGCACAAGAGTCACTTGCATAAGACTTAGCTAGTAAATGGCAGAGCTGATGCATGTGAAAATGTCTAAGGCAGAAATATGTACTTATTTAAAAATTTTTTAAAAGCAAGAAAATGTCTAGACACAAAGTTTTTTGTTTGTTTGTTTTGTTTTGTTTTGTTTGAGATGGAGTCTCGCTCTGTTGCCCAGGTTGGAGTGCAGCAGCGCAATCTGGTCTCACTGCAAGTTCCGCCTCCTGGGTTCACACCATTCTCCTGTCTCAGTCTTCTGAGTAGCTAGCAATACAGGCATCTGCCACCATGCCCGGCTAAGTTTTTGTATTTTTAGTAGAGGTGGGGTTTCACCGTGTTAGCCAGGCTGCTCTTGATCTCCTGACCTCATCATCTGCCAACCTTGGCCTCCCAAAGTGCTGGCATTACAGGCATGAGTCACCATGCCCGGCCTAGACACAAGTTTTAACCCTGTAAATTCTGTTGCCTCTGACTGCAACCGAAGCCCAACTCATCACATTCTGCACAGAGTGCTGCCCACATTCACTTGGGGAATCGGCAGCATGTACACCTCGTTACTTCACCTCCAAACCCAGCTCACAAGCAGACAGGATGCACACCAACTGTCCAGTTAGCAGAGCTTCCCATTTAAATCAAATTCTCTTCTCCTCATTTCAAGCTCATTTCAAAGGCATTCATTGGTCTGAATATATGTGCTGGTGTAACAAAATGAAACTCACCCCCAAAACAAAAGGAAAAAAACCAATCTGATGCAAAATCTATCTGCATTTCAGAAGCTGTCAAGATGAAAAATGAAGCCACAAGTTTGGCCTTTAAAAATATTAATTTCTTATAAAGATGAACTGGAGAGTGGTAACTAGAAAATTCCCTTATCTCCTAGGAAGAACAAACAGGATGAAATTCTGGTCCTTCTTCTTGAGTCTTATATGTCATTTCCAAATTCAACAGTTACTTGCTCACGGTTCATTTATGAGGTTTCTGAGCATAATGAATGTCCACACATGTCACTGAGTTATTGATGAATCATTGTTTCTACTCTGAGCTCAGTTCATGTAGTTTGATATGCTTTGGGCTTGTTATGGCTTTAGGGGATGATAGTTAACCCAACAGAGCAAATCTGGCCAACTCCCAAGTGGGGCCGGGGTTTGAACTCAACAAAGGGCACCAGCAATAAATGCCTCCTTGCTGGTGGATGGGAAGGATTGAGAAGACAGAGGGGAAATTGCATGCATTCTGCTAACATCTACAACGTCTGTAACAGTGTCTTTTCCAGCAGTTATAAAGGATCCTCACTCTCCCTTTCCTCCCTCAGTCCCAGTTCATCCTCCAGAGCTCCTCATAACCAGCTCCCGAAGCCACTCGCTCACTATTCTGTTCCTTTGAGGCCTCTGTCCACTTCCTTGCCTCTCTTTCCTGGACCATTGCAGAGTCTCAGAACTGCCTCTCTGCTCCCAGCTCCATCCATTCTCTCACTGCCTCCGGAACATTCTCCTTTTCTGAAACATTCTCCTCTGCTTGAAAGTACTGATGGCTCCTCCTTGCCTCATGCAGCAACTCCAAATTCCTTATAATCTAGTCCCAAACCACTGTCTGGCCTCCTCTCCTTGCCCTCCTTCTGAACACCCTAGATTCCTGCCAAATATAATGTTAATCCACAAACCTACGTGGACCTTACCTGCCCTCTGTCCTTTGCACATGCTGTTCCTTCAGCCTGTGCACTCTTCCTTCCCTCATCCACCCAGGAGACTCCTGCCAATGTTTTCAGACCCAACTTAAACACCCCCACCAAACCTCCCCTGCCTCTCCTAAGTGGAACCAGGTCCACACTGCACTCCACCATGTTGGCATATACAGTACATGTGGCTACCAGTTGATTGACAGATTGTCCCGTAAGCCAGTCTGCTCAAGGCCATCTCCGGTAAAACAGTGTGTTCCCCTTCCCTGGGGATTAACTTTACACAAGTTGCAGGGGGTAGTGGACTGTAGTCGTGTTGCTATTGTTCCTCTGGAAATTATGCTCGAAAGATATTTGAATGAATGCAAGAATACGTTTAGTAAAAATACATTTTTCTATTTTTTTCTAAAAGTATCCTACACAGTTTCCATCAGGATCAGTGGAGAAATCCCTCCAGATTCCTAATTATCTTCTTCCCAAGATAACAAGATCTCTGTCCTCTCTTCACAAAGGCATAGGACATGGGCTCAGAGATAGCTAGGCATCTGGCTTTCTGCCTGTCTGCCTGTCTGGGGAACCAGTGGTTTTTTGTTTTGTTTTGTTTTGTTTTGTTTTGTTTTGTTTTGTTTGAGATGGACTCTCACTCTGTCTCCCAGGCTGGAGTGCAGTGGTGCAAGATCTGCTCACTGCAACCTCCGCCTCCCGGATTCAAGCAATTCTCCTGCCTCAGCCTCCCAAGTAGCTGGGACTACAGGCACACGCCACCACGCCTGGCTAATTTTTGTATTTTTAATAGAGACAGGGTTTCACCATATTGGCCAGGTTGGTCTCGAACTCCTGACCTCATGATCTGCCTGCCTGGGCCTCCCAAAGTGCTGGGATTACAGGAGTGAGCCACCATGCCTGGCCAGGAGCTGGGGGTTTTAAACTGATCATCATTCATTCCCTTTCTCAGACTCAGGTCCCTGGTCCTGTGTAGCCTGTGTTTTCTTACAAAAAGGGAAAAAGCTCTATTGTTGACCAGAAAACAAAGCAAAGGAAACTGAGCACACAGGATTCTAACTCATGCTGTTGATTTCATTAGCGTAGGTCTTGCATCGTAGATGCCAAACAGAGTATCCACTTCCCTTAGTGGCCACAAAAGCACCTGGAGAACTAGCAGGAGAGCCACATGGGGTCTTTTCTGTCTGTTCACCCCACCTTCTAGAATCCCCACCTTTCCCACCTTGTCTCTGATGACACTTGTCTCAGGGATGTGACTTTGTGTCTGCCCCACAAGATGATGTCTCTGTCTGCCATTTAACCCAACCCCTTCTGAGTTCTGATCATGTTCCTGCACCAGGCAGAGAGAATGGCGAAGCCGAGGAAAAACGTACTGCTGCCCTCACTGCACTCATGGTCTAGCATGGAACAGCCTCACTGCTTTACTAGGCTGCTGTGGGAAGGAACTAGCACAGTGTGTGCAATCGCTGGAAAAGACAGCTGGGGACCTCAACAGCAGGAGACAAAGTCCATCCCAGTATTCCCAGAGATCCTTTCTCATCCTTTTATATGTCTATATATAAAATATATATATAAATA
>NW_012115233.1:5573322-5582393 GCF_000951035.1 Colobus angolensis palliatus
ATAAATTATATACTGTATATACATTAATATTTTTATATCTCATCCTTTTATATATATATAATAGACGTTGCAGGTGTTAGCAGAATGCATGCAATTTCCCCTGTGCGATTTCCATATGTATATATATGGACCTTCTGGCCCCACCGGAGGGCCAGCACCTCCAGCTAAACATTCAAAAGCAGAGGAGCTGCATTCCTCACCAGTGTGAGGGAACCACATTCACCAAAGAAAGCCAAAACAGACCCCGTTGACATACACATATTTTCACAAACATCGTAACAGTCCTTTTCACTTTGTGTCATTACCAGAATATCAGGGAGAATTTCCCAGTGGAAATCTTCACCCAATTTGCTCCATGTGGATTTTCTACCTTATTTTACTACTGAGAAAGCAGCCTACATGTTTTATCTGCAAGAGAATCAAAAGATGGAAAATTGTCGCATGGGGGACAGTGAGAACAGCTTGTTGACAGAAACACAGTTGACGGTTGCATCCTGGACGAAGCTCTAACAGTCTTCTTTCCGTTTCTCTCAGCTTGATGTTGGGCAAGGTTTTTAATTCTTTAAAAAAAAAAACTAACCTTTAAAGCAGTAAGATACTGATCACTTAAATTATCTGTGTATTGAATTAGGCTAATAGAATCTAAGTTTAAGCAAATTTGAAAGAATGATTTTGAACATGAGATAACAGGCCCCGAGTTTGTACTCCCAGGTAGTGGTGACCATACACTTTTACCATATCAGATAATCAAGTAATACTGGGTCTGCCACTCCTTAATGTGACGCTGCCATGTGCCGTGAGAACCCAGCACAGGCACTGCTCCTGAGGAGGACCAGGGGTAAAGTTTATTCTCCCTTTTTCCTTCTTAACTGTAACTCACCCCTCAATTACTCCCTCTCTTGTCTTCATAAACTGCAATTTCTTTTTGCTCATATCCTATGATTTGTCTCAATTCCATCCAGCTAGGTGCCTGAGCTAGAAACTAGCCACCAAACTGGTACCTCGTTCCCCTCGTTCCTCACGTGAAATGTGCACTCTGGCCACAGAGCTTAGCAGTCGCTCTGCGTGGGGACAGATCCTGGCTCTGTCACATCCTCTGGACTAACTAGGGGAAGTCATTTAACATTCTGAGCCTCAGTTTTCTCATCTATGAAGTGGGTCAGGTGGTGACGCCCATGTCACAGGATGCAGTGAGAGTCAAATAGGGATAACTTCCAGAAAACTCACAAAGGCTGACGTGTGTTAAGTGATCAATAGATGTTATTTACTTTTACAGTCATCATCAAAACCCTAATTGATAACTACGTATTTTTTGTTCCACTTGTGTGTGTGTGTGTGTGTGTATTTGTGTTTCGCTCTTGTTGCCCAGGCTGGAATGCAATGGCGTGATCTCAGCTCACTGCAATCTCCACCTCCTGGGTTCAGGCGATTCTCATGCCTCAGCTTCCCGAGTAACTGGGAAGAGCCAGAGACAGGGTTTCATCATGTTGGTCAGGCTGGTCTCGAACCCCTGACCTCAGGTGATCCACCAGTCTTGGCCTCCCAAAGTGTTGGGATTACAGGCATGAACCACTGCACCTGGCCTTTTATTCCACTTTCTAAAACTCTCTTTCATTCCTCTCGTACTCTCCCTCCTGGACCATCTCGTCTCACCTGGATGGATATACTGTCAGTGTCAGGTTCACCTCTTAAGTCCTCAGTACCGAGCACAGTGCCTGGCACCATATGGCCCCAAAATAAATCCCTGATCCATTGAATTGAATATTCTACCTCTCGTTCACCAGTTATTCGATGTTATTCCTGGCTACTTCTGGGACATGGGCAGAGGGAAAGCTATTGAACGTGTATAATAGCCAAACATGGCATTCGTGATTTAGAAGAATTCAGAACAGACCCAAAATATGCTTTGGGAACTCAAATCATCCATCATTTCTCCTATAAATTTCAGTAATCATTTCTATTTGGTTTGTTTGAAGGATTTGATGTGTTTAAATTTAAATGTGGGAAAGTTATGCCTTTTCTTTTGTTTTATTTCCTAGCCGTATGACCAATGAGGCAAAGAATCCAAACTCATGAAGTTTCACACATAAAGGATTGAAATGTATACAGTACTTACAGCGAGCATGGGCTGAGTGATGAAGCTCTCTTTTTAGGCCTTGAACATGTTGACACACTCAATATTTTTCATCCACAGAATATAGTAAGAACATCGTCTCACACCATGAAACATTAATATTATTTTTATGACTGTACACAATGCAGTGACACATTGCTGAGCTGCTGAGAAATTTAAAGAATAAAAAAGATTTAGACACTGAGAGAACCTTGAATCATTGAATTTGGGGAGGTAGAGAGTAAGGTTGGAGTATGCCTAGGAGGTGATTATGTGGCTCCCAACAAATGAGCTAGAGCCAAACTTTGTGTGTTTTAAATGATTTGGATCCTTGGGTTTAGTACTGGTGGGTGTGGCTCAGTTCTGCATAGTCAGCATTCAGTGGTGGGTCAGGACACCAATGAGTTCAGCCAAAAAACCAGAATGACAGCCTGTCAGCATGGAGGTGTCCACCGAACCTGTGGAAGGAAGGAAACTACTAGAGGAAGGACAGTGACCAGCAATTGTGACACATGCTCTCTCTGCCCCTTTTTTGTACCCATAGTAGACGTCACTAATCAATGGCAACACTTTTGCCCTTTGAGTCCAGATATAACCTTGGGATCCTACTTAACAAAGGGACCTATGCACAGTTGCCATAATTGATACAATTTACTATATAAACTGAGAAGTGCCTGGGTCATAGAAGATGCTCTGGAAATGGCAGCAGATATTGTCATTATGCTGATGTTGCTATTGTCATCATTATTTTTTGTCTCAGTGTGCACCCTTGATGCATCAGATGGGAGCGCCCTGCTCTCCATTCTTAGAAACTGTACTCATGCACTTGAGCTTGCCTCCAAAGTCTAGAGCCTCAAGGTTGGCCTGACTGTTGACATGTTTGACTTCCTAGCTCCAAGCAGGGAGAGCCCTCCAGGCCCTCCGTGGTGGTGTTCTCTTGGGAGCCTGTGCCTCAGAAACACTGGTGAGGAAAAGCAGCTATGACTCCAGGCCGAGAACCAAATACCTGGGTCTGGATAGGGTGTGCCACTTATAGTTGCTGCTCTGAGATCAGACCCAGGCTCAAATCTTGGCCTCACCACTTACCAATCACATACCTGTGAGTCACTGCAGCTCCTGCACGCTCAGTTTCCTCATCTGCATCACAGGGATAGCATTCGGTTCCTGCGATTCACTATGGGTCTTAAGAGATCCATTCACTCTCTTCCTCTCCTACTTCAGTGGTAGCTTCGCAAATCACGACCAAGTCATGCCAGGCCCTGTTAAGATTCCCATGTAACAACAACCTTCTATGAAACAGTAATTTCACAAACAACTTCTGGGGTCAACAGGGCTCCAGAATTTACTCCCTGTGATATCCATGAAGTCCAGTTTTAAAACTCTAACCCATGAAAAGTAATTTTTAAAGGGAACAATGTGTAATACCCAAGAGAAATGAAAACACACATCCACAAAGAAACTCTGAAGGTGAATATTAATAGCAACATTACGATAATAGCTAAAAACTGGAAACAACCCAAAGCCTATCCACTAATGAATTCATAAACAAAATGGGCCTGTCCGTACAGTAGAATATTATTTGGCCATGAAAATGAACGGAGCACTGTGAGATGATGTATTTTTGTTGCTGAAGCTACCTGGCTTGTGGAACTTTGTTCCGGCAGCCATGGAAAATGAATGCTGGTGGTGACTACTGATGGGTGTGGAATTTTTCTTTGGGGTGATGAAAATGTTCTAAAATCAATTATGGTGATGGTTGCACAACTCTGTAAATGTGCTAAAACAGTTGAATTCTACACTTTAAATAGGTGAATTGTGCAGTATGTGAATTGTATCTCAGTAAAGCTGTTACAAAAAAAAAAAAAAAAAGTGTCCCACACCAGAGCCATCTTATCAAGTCAGCCTCCTGGTTAAATCATCCCCGCAGGCATCCTGTTCCTCTCAGGAGACCAATCTAAGCCTGTCCATAGATCTACAAGACCAGCACCATCTAGCCCATCTCTATCCAGCCCCTGCTTATACTACATCTCCCTCCTTCTCTGCTCTCCAGCCTGGCAGTTTCCATCTTCACCCATGCCCATCCCAGATGGTCATGGTCATGCATTCATGACCCGGAGTATTTTTCCATCTTGCCCCATCCCACTGTCCTCATTACCTCTTAACCTCCTGTCAGATTTTAGCTCAACCACCAATCCCTTGAGAAGTTTCCTGGTCTGTGAGAGACATTCAAGTCCTTCTTGGAGGTACTTTCATGGTACCTGAACCTCTTCAGCTCTCATTTCACCATTAGAGTTTAACATAAACTTATCTGATTAATATCTGCCTCCCACACTGGGCTATTGTTTATGTAAGAGCAAGGTCTGGGACTATTTCACTCACCTTTGTAGTCCCAGAAACCAGCACATAGTAGGCTCTTTTTTGTATTTCTTTAATTGATGTAAAATTCACATAACATGAAACTAACCATGTTAAAGTGACCGGTTCAGTGGCATTTAGTACATTCACAATGTTGTGCAACCACCACCTCTAGCTGCTTCTAAAATATCTTTGTCATCCCAAAGGGAAACTCCAGAGCCATTAAGTAGCCTCTCCCTCTTCTTCCTCACCTACACTAGTCCCTGGCAAAAATCAACCTGCTTTTTGTCTCTATGGATTGATCCATTCTGGACCTTCCATATAAATGAACTCATTCAATCTGTGACATTTTCGTGTCTGGAGTTTTTCACTTAGCATAATGTTTTCAAGATTTTTCCATGTTGTAACATACATTAGTATTTCATCCCTTTTTATGGCTGAATAATATTTCGTTGTATGGGTGGACCACATTTTGTTTATCCATCTGTTGATGGATATTTGGCACTATGTCTACCTTCTAGCTAATGTGCTGTGCTATGAACGTGCATGTACATGTGTTTGTTTAAGTGCCTGTTTTCAATTCTTTGGAATGTATATCTAGAAGTAGTAGCTCTATGTCTAACTTTTTGAGGAACCATCATACTGGTACCCTATGTGGTATTACACATAGCAGTGATACCATTTTATATTCTAACCAACAGTACACAAGAATTCCAGTTTCTCCACATCCCTCCCAGCCCTTGTTATTTTCTGTTGTTGGTGTTTTTTTATGTTAGCCATTCTAGTGGCGATGAGGTGCCATCTCGTAGTTTGGACTTGCATTTCTCTAGCGATTTGTGATATTGAGCATTTTTTCACGCGTTCATTGGCCATTTGTATATCTTGTTTAGAGAAATGTTGATTCAAGTATTTTGCCTACATTTTAATTTTGTTGTTGAATTATAAGTGTTCTGGATAGTAGACTCTTATCAGATGTATGATTTGCTGAATATTTTTATTCCATTCTGTAAGTTACCTTTTCACTTTCTTTATAATGTCCACTTTATTGTATTTTTAACCAACTAAATAAGTCCAGTGGCAGGCATTTAGATGACATTTGTGGGCAAAACAATCAAGGACTCCCATATGGAATTACTAATTTATAGCTCCCTGGATACCTGGGGGTCAGGAATCAGTCTGTTGATTGGCTGTGGACTTTCACTTCCATCCAAGCATCAGGCCACGTGGTGCCGTGATAGTCGCAGAATCACTTATGAATAATGAATGTCTTCATATAGGAAGGGTTAAACAGCCTCTGTCCTCCTGTGTCCGCTGACCAAGTCCCCTTCATGATTTATGGATGATCACATTAAAGGAGGAAGAGAGGAATAGGGAAAGATGAGGTTTCCCAGCATAGCCTTTTCAGGACCCCTGTGTCACACCTTGGTGCCAATTAACATTTACTTGAATTCTTGGTTCCCTCCCCAGCAGCTGTTGGGTCCAGCTCTCTGGGGGATGTCTGAGATAGAAATGCTGAGACCTGCACACTGACATTTAAAGAGCCAGTGAGGGGTGTGCATTCTTTATTTCGCACCTTCTTTCTGTTGCAATATGAGGTCCTCCCAGGTGCCCCTATTAGAATTACTAATGGCCATCACATCTTGGTTCAGGGAATAGTTGTCTGTTTTTAAGAAAAGCCTGAGACTCATGGATTTGCACTGCTTCCCAGAGGGCTGAGGAGGAGAAAGGGGTAGGAAGACCACACCCATCACCCAGGCCATGGACCTTGTGGTACATCCCCCTCAAAATCACACAGATGCATCCAAAAGCCCTTAACCATTTTATTTTGCTCTGATAATAAAACTTAGTCTAGTCTTTTATGACCGCTACATAATACGTGTTTATTGTAAAAAAAAAAAAAATTAGAAAAAGGAAAGGACACAAAGGATCAAATGAACATTGCATAACTACATCATCCAGAGTTAATTGCTGTTAATATCTTGTTGTATAGAATTCTCCTGCTCTATTTATATACTGTGATACATAAATACCTTTTTCACAAAAATGAGAGTTCGCTGTTCATACAGTTTCGTAACCTGCTTTTGCGTCTCAACAATATAATAGAAACATTTTCCATGTCATTAAATATTCCCCTACTAAGCATTTATTTTTAATGTGGGTGCCTCTGGCTTAAACAGCAGCAATCTTCAGTGCTGCAAAGAGCTATGCTTGGTGAATTTGAACACATTCTTCTGCTCAGAGTATTATGAGTTTGTTTAAATGGTATCTCTGTGAAAATATATCTCTGGCTAGCCATTCCTGGAGCGGGAAGAGTGTCTAGTCATTCTTGACTTGCTCGAATCCTGTAAAATTAACCATTTCTCACAGTCATGGGCTACTTTTCTGGATGGGAAAATTTGCTGGGGCTTAAGGTTCCAGGGCATAGACCGGGCAGTCAGTCACTGGCCGATTTGTAGCTCTGTTAAAGGGGACAGGGCTGGTTAAAATTTAAATAACCATGGAGGGTTCCAGGCTGAAATATGCTACAAGGAAACACAAATGTGAGAGACACACAAATGTCATGAGTGTTCAAAAGCAGAAGAGGTCACATTCCACAGGAGGCAAGAGGAGAGGAGAAGCTTGTGCTGAGCCTTCAAGGGCAGGTCAAGTTTGGAGAGGCAGGAAGGGCAGTAAACATTCGTTCAGGCATTGGCTCCACTAATGTTTAATGAGCATCTATGAATACTATATTCCCAGCATTGCCCTCGCTGTCAAGGATATGACAATGAAAATACATAGATGATCTCCAACTTCAGACACCTTACAGATTGGCACAATTCAGAGCAATAGTTAGCACAACAGGAGAGACTATTGGATACAGTAATATTAATAACTGCTCGATAAATATTCACGATTAGGTGTCTTATGTATCATTTCATTAGTGCTTACAACAATGCTGTGAGGCAGGTTCTATTATTCTCCCTATTTGCAAACTGAGGCTTGGTGAGGTTAATGTACCTGAAGTCCCACGTGCAAGTAGTTGGTAGCGGAGTCAGTCTTTGAACACTTTCCACTTACTGAGTGTCTGTTCCATGAGATGAAAGCATGTTGCACATTTCCTCTTATTTAATCCTTCTGACAGCCTTGCAAAGTAGATGAGAAAATTCCCATGTTTAAAGAGAGTGTTACAAACACAGAGAAAGTTGTCATTTGTCCGGGCCCACAGTAAGAAGTGGAGCAGGGCTGTAGCTACTGTGGCCTGAGGACCACTCCGTGCCCACTATACCTCACTGTTACCGCCTCAGTGAGGCGGAGATCCTGGCTGGCCTGGGGAGAGTGAATCACCCTAGGAAAGGCCTCCTAAGGCGGACTTCCTACACTATCATGGTGTTAGTTTGTTCTCATATTGCTGTAAAGGAATAACCTGAGACTGGGTAATTTATAAAGAAAAGAAGTTTCATTGGCTCACTGCAGGGTGTACGGGAAGCATGGCTGGGGAGGCCTCAGGAAACGTACAATTATGGCAGAAGGTGAAGGAGAAGCAGGTATGTCTTACATGGCTGGAGACGGAGGAAGAGAGAGAAGGGGGAGGCACTACACACTTTTAAACGACCAGATCTCACAAGAACTCACTATCATGAGACTAACAAGGGGGAAATCCACCCCCTTGATCCAGTCGCCTCCCACCACGTTCCTCCTCCACATCGGGGATTACAATTCAATATGAGATTTGGGCAGTGACCCAGATCCAAACCATATCAATCATTTATTTCATTTGCAAGTATGTATTCATCGCCTGTCATCCCAGGAGGTGTACTGATGTGAATGGAGTCACAGCCCTTGATATGCTCACAGGACACAGAGAGCCACACATGCGCCACTGTGATAAGTCAGATATTACACTAATTGTAGGCATGGGTATGGCACAGTGTGGGGGCAGAAAACTCAGTTCCCAGTTAGACAGGGATAAATTAGGGCAGGCTTCACATGGGAGTAACATTTGAGCTGACACTTAAACTATAAGCATGTGCTTACCTGGGGGACACCTGGATGGAGGCTGTCCCAGACAAAGGGAATGGTGTTTGCAAAGGCTCAGAAGTAGAGAAAGCATGGCATGTTTGGCTAACCATGGCCAGGAATTAAGTACTGCTAGTAGATAATGGATGAGGGGAGGAGTGGGAGGAAATGCTGGCAGAGGGGGACAGATCTCCAAGGGCCTATGGTGCTGTCCACAGAGTTTAAACGGTGTCCTGGTAGCGATAGGGAATCATGGGAGGATGTAGAGAAGTATAGCAGAGTGATTGGCATTGAGAGTCAGGAAGATCATTTTAATGAATATGTGCTTGAGGTGGTGCTGTGGGACCAGTGGGACTATTTTTTGTGGCCTGACCTACTGGAGAGGTAGTGAGAATAGACAGAAGACAGGTGTGAGCAAATTAAGGAGGTAGAATTGATCAACTTGGTAACTGATTAAATTGGTGCGGGAAGGTCCAAAATCTAAGATCAAGGCAGTTCAACACCCAGTTTTCATTTCTGTTCATTTCTCTCTCTGTCTCTCTCTCTCTCTGTCTCTCTCTCTCTCTCTCTCTCTGTCTCTCTCTCTGTCTCTCTCTCTCTCTCTCTG
>NW_012115233.1:5582443-5675369 GCF_000951035.1 Colobus angolensis palliatus
TCTCTCTCTCTCTCTCTCGTCAGGTCAGGGTCTCCATCTGCCACCCAGGCTATAGTGCAGTGGTGCAATCTCAGCTTACTGCAGCCTCAAACTCCTGGGCTCAAGCGATCCTCCCACCTCAGCCTCCCAAGTAGCTGAGACTATAGGAGTGCACTACCATGCCCTGGCTTACTTTTATATTTCTTTGTAGAGACAGGGTTTTCCTGTGTTGCCTAGGTTGGTCTTGAACTCCTGAGCTCAAGTGATCTGCCCACCTCGGCCTCCCCAAGTGCTGGTATTACAGACGTGCACCACCACACCCAGCCTGTTCATTTCGAATAGGTCCATTGCTTTACTTCTTTTATTTGTTCTTGTTAAAGTTTCCATGCTGTTGGAGTTAATTGTAAGTAGAAAGTTGAGAACGGCCAAATGTTTGGTTGGTTGCTGAGCAGAAGAGCAATACTTAGCATCTTTGTTACATAACAGATCTCTATTTGTGGGAGTTAATATTTATAAAAGAAAGAAAGATGCACTACCCATAGATGGTGCCGTTTATTCTGTTTATTTTTAAAATGCTTTTATGTTGTTAAAATCCTAGCCTTTGGTTTTGCATCTATAATGAAATTTGGACAGATTGTATTTCAGCTGGCATGGAAGGAAATGTGCTTTTTATTTACTTTGAAATAATGAAGATCTTTTCTCTTTTACAAAAACCATTACTGCATTTGTTCATTGATCCAACCAATGCACATGGGCGTTTGGAAAGCAGGTGTGGTCTCTGCCCTTCTGAAGCTGACAGTTGAGTCATTTATCCCTGAGTACACCCTCAGTGTTTACCCCTGTTTTAAACAGGTACTCTTCCTTGAACATTGATAGAATGTCAGAAATTAGTCATGAAGAACCAAGGGGGACTTTCAGTGATTATTTAATATTTCAGACTTAAATATTCTTCCCACATGCTCCTGCCTCAAGACTTTCGCACTTGCTAGCTCCTTTGTCTGAAAGTCTCTCCTCCAAAATATCCACATCTCCTCCTTATTCCTTTCATGACTTTATTCCAATGCAACCTTCTCAGGCCATCCTATTTAAAACAGAGCCTGGGCCAGGTGCAGTGGCTCACACCTATAATCCCAGCACTTTGGGAGGCCAAGGCAGTGAGTTGGTTGAGTCCAGGAGTTCGAGACCAGTCTAGTCAACATGGTGAAACCCCCATCTCTACAAAAAAATGCAAAAATTAGACAGTCATAGGGGCGTGCCCCTGTAGTCCCAGTTGCTAGGGAGGCTGAGGTGGGAGGATCACTTGAGCCCAGGAGTTCAAGGCTGCAGTGAGCCAGAATCATGCCATTGCACTCCAGCCTGGGTAACAGAGCAAGACCCTGTCTCAGTACATGAATAAATAATAAAAGAAAACTGAGCCTCCACCCTAGAACTAACTCCCTTTTTATTTTCTCTCTCTCTTAGCACATACCACTGTTGATCTTGTTTACCATCATTCTGCTCATCCAGAATGCAGGCTGTAGGAAGAGGGCATCTTCGTGACCTTGTCTATGGCTCTGTCCACACTGGCTAAAAGAATGCCTGGTCCTGGGTGGGTGAATGTTTGTGGAATGAGTGGATGACCCCTCTCTAAGCCTCGAGTTTCTCTCCTGAACACAGGGTTGTCAGGGGGCAGTTAGTAGGGTGTGAGGGAAAAAGAGTAGCAGGGTCCCAGTATGCTTGGCTCTGTGGGGGCTACTCCCAGCATTTTGGGCTGATCAGACTGCTTCTGCAGAACAATGCTGGGCTGAAGTTGGTCTTGCTTTACGCAGATGTTTCTGGATTACCCAACACTTGGCTTAGTACTTTTTTCTCCATCTGGTCCATAAGACAATTTAAAGAAATGAAAAAAAAATATGTTTTAAGGGTCTAGACCTAATGCTAGAAGTATCCTTTTGGAAAGGTTTTTTTGTTTGTTTTGAGGGGCTTTTTGTTTGTTTAAACACTGAGAATTTCAAAACTTAAGGTACGGCCTTATTATGCAAATCACACATATTTCTAGTAGAAAAGAAAGGAAAAGATGTAGAGAAGGAAAGCATGCTTCCCATGGAGAGATAAATGGATCCTTCCCAGCCCACACACTGTTCTGAGGCTGCTGTCCATAAGGGTTGTCAGGACACACAGGAGCCTGGGCGGCCAGGTCTCTCAGGAGTGGAGACGTTCATTCCCCAGCCATGGGACATTTACCCAAACCACTGCAAAGAACCACCAATAACATAAGACCATGTGCTGACAGCCAGTGGAAATGGAGCTCAGAGTTGACAGAGCTCCCTGAAGACTGAGCTCTCTTGAAAATGTAAAATTGCCGAGGACCTTAAGAAGACTCTGATCAACCGTGTTAGCCCAGTTGGACGTTCATCCTGAACTCTAAGAGGCATGGTCCATCCGCTGAGCAGAATGGCCATTGGTGGGGTTTGCATTTAACCATGTGTGTTAATTTCCTGGGGATCCTGAAACAAATCATCATCAACCAGGGGGCAAAAAACAACCGAAATTTTTTCAGTTTGTTGACAATCCTAGAGCCCCGAAGTCCAAAATCAAAGCGTTGGTAGGCCTTGCTGTCTCTGATGTTCCCAGGGAGGATCTCATCTGCTTCTGCCAGTGTCTGGAGGCCCCGGTTCCTTAGTTTCCAGCTGCAAAGCTCCAGTCTCTGCTTCCACCTTCAGGAGCCCTTCTCCCTGTATCTTCTCCCCTTCTTTCTCCTATGAAAGGACACTTGTAGATTTAGGGCCCACCCAGCTAATCCAAAATCATCTCCTCTCCAGATCTTAAACTTAATTACATCTGCAGAGACCCATTTTTCCAAATAAGATCACAGATACTGGGGGTTAGGAGTTGGACATATATTTTGGGCGACCACCATTCAACACATACAAGTCCATGGAGAGAACACTCCCCTCACTTTGAAGAGCTACCATTCTTAGTTCCTTTGATTTTTAAAGCTCATATCTCTGTCCAGGATTATTGAGCATCTATTCTGTGGTTTTAACTGTAATAGCTTCCACTTGCTGATTTTATTCTGTGCACCAGGTCACATGGTCAGCCACATATAGGGATTGTCCCATTTTATCCTGATAATAGTGATGGAGGAAAGGTAAGATTGTTTTATTTTGCAGAACCAGGATGTGTGGGCATCAAAGAGTGTGATTGGTCCATGGCCACAGAGCTCTTTAAAACCAGAGCTGAAGCCAGGCATGGTGGCTCATGCCTATAATCCCAGCACTTTGGGAGGCCAAGGGGGGGCAGATCACCTGAGGTCAGGAGTTTGAGACCAGCCTGGCCAACATGGTGAAACTCCATCTCTACTACAAATTAAAAAAAATAAAAAATAAAAAAGCCGGGCATGGTGGCATGTGCCTGTAGACCTAGCTACTCCAGAGGCTGAGGCAGGAGAATCACTTGAGCCCAGGAGGGAGGGGTTGCAATGAGCTGAGATCGCGCCACTGCACTCCAGCCTGGGTGACAGAGCAAGAGTCTGTCTCAAAAAGATAAATAAATAAGCAAAAATAAAAAAATAAAAGCAGATCTGAGATTTGTATCCTTAGTTTGGCTTTAAAGTCCTTGCTGTTTTCACTATGCCATAAGCGAGCAGAAGCAAAGAGTCAAAGCATGCCTTTTGCTTCCAAGCACCTCATAGCAGAGTGGAAGGGACAGAGAACTATCTATGGTTTATTCGGACATGATGTGGTATGTGCTACAAGGGAACTGTGTCAAGAGCTCTTGAATCTTTCTACCCTGGAACTGTTAGTAAAGCCTTCAAAGAGAAAGTGACCCCTGAGGTGGTCATTTGAGAACAGCAGGACTTGGCTGCATCTGAGTGTAGAGAATTGCATGCTGGGCAAAGGGAACAGCATCTGTGAAGAAAGGCAAAAGTGAGTGGACCACCCACATGATCCCTTGATAGCATCCAGGGGCTTCTGTAGATGTAGTCTTATGATGCTGAGACAATGTATTAGGCTATTCTTGCATGACTACAAAGAAATACCTGAGGCTCGATAATTTATAAAGAAAACAAGTTTAATTGGCGCATGGTTCCGCAGGCTGTACAGGAAGTATGGTGCCAGGCATCTGCTCTGCTTCTGATGAGGCCTCAGAAAGCTTACAATCGCAGCGGAGGGCAAAGTAAGAGTGGGCACGTCACATGGTAAAAACAGGAGCAAGAGGTGGGGGAAGGTGCCAAACTTAAATAACCAAGTCTTATGATAACTCACTCACTATTACGGGGACAGCACCAATCCATGAAAGCTCCGCCCCAGGATCCAGACACCTCCCACCAGGCCCCACCTCCAACATCAGGGATTACAATTCAGCATGAGATTTGGTGGGGACAAATATCCAAACTATATCAGATGCCCCGGAGCCAGGACTTTGATTTTGAATTGCTACAGACACGTGTCTCTGGTGGCTTCCTGTGTGCCATATCCTAAGCTGGCATGCATGGCCTTCCCTTCCTCAACGGTGTGAGGCTGGTAACCTGGGACCTCTTTCCACCTTCCTGCACTCTATAACCACTTCCCAGATCACTCCAAATTTATATTCTCTGTATCTCAGGATGTGGCAAAGTAAGACACGACAGTAACCCAAACTAAGGCAAGGGCAGTGGGGATAAGGAGGATGGAGTCGTGCGAGAGTTCTTTTCGAGAAGGAAATCCACGAGGATCTATGCAGTAGGGGTGGGAGAGGAGGCTCGGCATGAGGGAGTCCCAGCTTGGATGCCCGGGTATGGGGTGACCAGGCATCTACCAGATCAGGGAAAGACTGTTCTTGGCTAGGGAGCAACTGAGCTTGCTTTGGGCTGCGCTGTGTTTGCAGTGCTCGTGACACATTCAGCTGGAAATGCCAAACAAGCAGTTAGAAGTGTAGATCTGGGAATCAGGAGACAGGTGGTAATGGAAGCTGTCAGAGTCCACAGGGGTGGGGGGAACGAAAGCTGGAGAAATAAGCAGGATCGCCAAGAAGAAGGTTGACCCTTAGAGACTTGGTGGAGATTGCTTGAAGAGCTGCCATGAGTGGCAACCTACCAAAAAAAAAAACTTACTCTCCGAAGCCCAACCCATACAGGGCTGGTGGAAAGAGCTGGGAAACGGGCTCTCAGGTGGAATCTTTGGGCGAGTACCAATAGGGGTTTTGGCTACTGGGGAGGTGAAGAGTAGTACTGTGTGTGCTCCAGGGCATAGCAGTTGAGAGCATAAGGTACAGACCCAAGAGGATGGGTTCCTATCCCTGTGCCACCATATATATATATATATATATATGTAGCTGTGTGTCCCGGGACAAAATAATCCTCACCTGCACAATGAACACAGCAACCATAGCAACTTCACAGGCGTATCTTGAAGACCAACTAAGGTAACCCACTTAAAGGGTTGAATACTATTTCCAGCATGTGGTAAGTGCTCGGTGCACGTAGCCATGATTATTATAATGACAGTGCGTCTGGGTGGAGCCCAGATGAACTGGCAAGCGATGACTACCTGTGGCCTGGAGCAGGAAGGTCCACAACTTGGGGGTAGAGCCACAAGGGAGCATGATGCACACAGGTGTGTTTGCGCCCACGGCTGAGGTTTCTCTTCCCACCGGCACAAGGCGCTGAGGCACTGGGATTTCCTCCCAGAGAGAGGGCAGTTGAGTTCAATTCCCCTCCACTTTGAAAATGGTTCTGGAGGAGGGGCGGAAGAAAGACAGAGACTCTGTTTATTGTTATTTTTAAAAATAAAATGAAAAGGAGCCCTCCAAGGGCATGTTTATGGGTTTTATTATTTGCAAAGAAAAGCACACTTGTCTTTATCAACATCCTGTCTGTCTGGGAGGCTGAGCCGAGAAGGGCAAGACCAAATGTTAAGTCGTAACATTTGACTTCTTGTTCCCTGCTCTGCTAATGTTCCAGGCTGTTAATAGGCTTAGCCCTTGTCAGCAGAGCCAATACAATTTCAAGAACAAAATGAATGATGGAGCCCAGATCAGAAAAGGGCTGCCTCGTGAGAGCAGGTCAGGTCAGTCCGTTAGGCATCTTGTGCAAATAATGCCAAAGAAAGGTGGTCAGAGAAGCTGACTGTACCAGGTATGAAATCACCGGGGGAGCCTTCCAGAATAGTCTGTGGCCAGGTTATTCTCACTGCCTTTTCTCCCTGGTCTACGAATTAGCTTTTGGACAACAGCTGTGGTGTAGTTGGAATCCATCTTGTGTGATTTTTTTTTTCCCTCAGATGACTTAGAATTAGTTCAATTTATTTTCAAAAAGTATAACCCAATGACAGCAGAAAGGCCGTGTCTCAAATTGCTTTCCTGTCCATGGCTAGAGTGGGTGGGTGTCATTTGCTGATTTATTAGTCTCTCAGTGGGCTCCTTTTGTTTCTAAAGCTACCTGGAATTAGGGCCAGCAACAGAACTCTAAACCAAAGTCAGCTTCGCACGAAAATGTATTTGACTTAAGAGACCACAGATGATGCTAATTAAAAGTAACCCTGCATGGCAAAATTTGATTAGGAGAACACATCTGAATGGGAACAGGTTCTAGGGAACAGAGGACGAATCAGGCTCAGTGAAGCCAACTCTGATTGCACTTTTCTAAGGGGAGGATGTGGTGCTGATTAAATGTCTGAAATTAGTGGACAGGGACCATTAGCATGCAAAGGACTGACGTTAGGCAAAGGTCGTAAAACTGGAATGGCTGCAAGTCGTGGGCGTTTAAAACCTAATTTTAGAAACATCCACCAACCCCTTGGTGGGCTTCTGTGCTGCTGTCACTGGGAGTCAGTAATTGAATTTTCTGGACGTTTTGACCAGTGTGTAACTTTGTGGAGCCGATTACACAGCAGAACGCAATTTTTAGCCTGACCTTAAAAGCATTATCTTCCGCTGTGTGATTAGAAAACATACAGAGAGTGCCGCCCTTCTAACTGCACTTGATTTGGGGAAGAAAAAAGAAAAAGAATCACCTTGCTATTTCGTGTAACGTGGTAAGATTCATTTAGATTCCACGCAGATCATTTAATAACAGATTTTGTAAAATCTTAACATACGGAGCCACCATAAAACGTATTATCTTTTATTACCCATACAGAGAATGACATTTTAGATGGTAATAAATTGAAACCCAAGGAAAGCTATTTGCTTTCCGAGAGTGCTCGGCGAATGACAGGAATAGCCGTTTCCCAATTTTACGCGGTGGCAAATACGGCCCCCCAGGGTCATTGGAGACAGCCCCCAGCTGGCTTTGTTGAGATTTATCTGAACAACAATCTCTTGTCCCTCTTTTTTTTCTCTTTTTTTTTTTTTGGAAAGGTCATTTCCATCCAAACCTTACCACTTGAGGACCCAGTTGTCCTACCATAACGTCCCTCCTTCCATCCCATGTACCTGGAGATGTGTGGCTGGCCTAGGGCTGAGCCTGGGGCTGGGACCAGCCAATGGGGCATCTGCCTTGAGGTGGAAAAGAGCCCAACCCATCATCTCCAAAGCACCCAAAACCTCCCTCTGCATAGACACCTCTCCAAAGGAGAAGGACCTTCCCTGCACAATCTTGGACAGCCAAAGCCTCATCCCCCTGCCATGCCCTGCAAAACCAGGCTTTCTAGAGACTGATTCAGCCTGTCTAACATTGCCCATGCCTGCCTTTGGACCTGTAACATCTGCAGACCATAGGAGCAATGCTGAGGCCAAATTTGCTGTGTGGTAATCAACATAACCATTTCTTGACTTATTCATTCATTGCACATTTAGTGAGAGTGCCTGAGAGTGAGCTAGTTTGTGTGATTTTTCCCCCGGGGTGATTTAGAATAAGTTCAACTTGTTTTCAAAGACTATAACCCGATGACCACATACAGGCAGTGTCATGGGACCTCAGTGTCTCAGGGGGCAAGGCACTGGGGATATGGCAGGCATAAGTCAGAGACAGAATCCTTGCCCTCACCGAGGGCTGTAATAAGTTCTTAGAAAGTGACTGACACATTGGAAACCACAGTCACCGAAGAGAAGCTTCTCCGATATTTGATATTTACCTCTTTGTAGATGGCAGGACATTCATCTTCCTACTAGACAGATTTTGCAGGAAAAAGTCTGGTTGACATCACGCTTCAAAGGATTGAAATGGAAATATTTTCAGGAGCAATGACAAAGGATGCTATCCTAGGAAGGCAGGGCCCCTGTGAAACTGGCAAGTGGGTGTGGAATGAGGTGCGGCTGGTGAGGCCATGCACCACATGGAGCCAGGAGCATCTCGGCATTGAACATCTCAGTGTGGCAGGAAGCTCAGCGGTCACCCCTCCAGAGAAGGTGTATTCGTTTCCTGTGGCTTCCATAACAAAAGACTACAAAATCCGTGGCAGACAGCAGCACAATATATTATCCTACAAGGATAGAAGTCAGAAGTCCAAAATGAGTCTCGCTGGGCCGAAACCAGGGTGTCAGCAGTTCCGGATTATTTGTGAGGGCTCCAGGGGAGAATCCATTTTCTTGCTTTTCCGTCTTCTAGAGGTCACTGGCATTCCTTGGCTCATGGCCTCTTCCTCCATCTTCAGGCCAGCAGCGTAGTGTCTTTCCTCCTCTGCCTGTCTCCCCGTTTCCCTCCCTCTCTTCCTCCCCCAGCTTAGTCCTTTTCCCTCCCTCTCCCACTTCTTCTCCCTCCCCCTCTCCCTCCCTTTTTCCCTCTACCCCTCCCCCTCCCTCTTTCGCTCTGTCTCCCTCCCTCCTCCCTCCTTTTCCCTCTCCCTCTCCGCCGACACCATCTTCTCTGCTTCCATCGTCCATCTACTCCCCGACGCTGATGTTTCTGCCTCCCTCGCATGAGGACTGTCATGATCACATTGAGCCCATTTAGTTTTCCAGGGTAGTCTCCCCATTTCAAGATCCTTAACAAAGCCTCTTGTGTCACCTAAAGTAAAATATTCACAGGTTCCAGGAATTAGAACATGGCCATCTTTGATAGATAATATTCTGTCTGCCATAGAAGATACAAGAGCTTCTAGATACAGAAGCCTGGTGGCATTTAGAGCTCACCTCCATTGTGCTCGATACATGAACCTGACATTGAGCATCTCACAGGATAATCACAGGACAGACGTGTGAAGGGAAAATCGCTATGCAATGTCATTAACTCAACCAAGAGACAAACACTCACCATGACATACAGCCAGGGCTAATACAGAGGAGGAAGGAGTGACTCTGGGAAGACAAAGCTTCATGATGGAGGCAACCTTCAAGCAAGATTTCAAAGGATAAGTGATTGTTTCCTGGGGCTTGGGAGGTGGGGGCGGGGAATGTGCAGGGAGGGCAGAGGGTGCAGTATGAGCCAAGCTACAGAGATGCAGAGAAGTGAAAAAGCCTAAGACAGTAGGGATTACAAATAGCTCAGCTTTACAGAATACAACACTGAGTGAGGAGAACAAACAGATGAGGCCATGAAGAATTTGTCTTTCATGCTTGAAAAACTCAGACGTTATCCTGCAGCCACTGAAGGGTTTTAGGGAGAGTCGTTGGTCAGATGGTAGCTGGCCAGCTCACTCTGGCTGGCTTTGGGTTGGAGAGGGGCATAGAAGGAAGCAGGGGGACCAACCTGGAAGCTGTTGCGTATGTCAAGGAAGAAGAGATGGGGACTTGACATCATGTGCACGCAGGGGTGATGGAGAAAAGGGGACAGACTCCAGAGGAAGGGGAGGTAAGATCAGGGGCACTGGATGAGCAATTTTTTGAGGTGAGAGAGGGAATTGCTACAGACACTCCCAGGGACCACCAGAGATGATCCCTCCGGGAAGAAGGGCCAGGTTGTAGGAAGAGGGGTTCTGATACTGGCCCATGGAAGATAAGGGAGAGCATCCAGTGGGGACATCCATAACAAGATAGAAAGCAGGTGAGAGAGGCAACCGTGGTGCTGTTTAGTGTCTTAGAGTCTGTTTTTTCTAGAAATGGAGATTTAAAAAAGAAAGTTTCAGAGAACTTTTGGAAAACTGTGATTTTCATTTTTCACTTAAATTGCATCATAAATGGATGAGTTTTAAAGTAAAACATATAAGGGTACATCTTGACCTGCATTGAGTCATACATTCATTCAGAACAATGCTAACCAAAGTGTGCCCCTAGATTGACAACATCAGCATCTCCAAGAAACTTGTGAGAAATTCAGATGCTTTGGTCCTGCCCTGATCCTTCTGAATCTCTTAAATGCTGCAAGTGGGCTGTCAATCTGTGTTTCAGTACACCCACCAGGGGATTCTTTCTTTTTTAAAAAATTTTATTTTTAATTTTATTTTTTTGAGACGGAGTTTTGTTCTTGTTGTCCAGGCTGGAGTACAGTGGCAAGATCTTGGCTCACTGCAACCCCCGCCTTCTGGTTTCAAGTGATCCTTCTGCCTCAGCTTCCCAAGTAGCTGGGATTATAGGCACCCACCACCACACCCAGCTAATTTTTGTATTTTTAGTGGAGATGGGGTTTCACCATGTTGGCCAGGCTGGTCTCAAACTCCTGACTTCATGAACCACCTACCTCTTCCTCCCAAAGTGCTGGGATTACAGGTGTGAGCCACTGCGCCCAGCTGGGACAAGCACTTTGAAGAAGCAGTGACTCTGACACTATGTCTTAGGTACCTGCTATATACCAGGCATAATGTTGCTATGTCAGGGCCCAACGTCTAGAAAACAAAAGCTAATATGGCAAACAGTAGATGGTGAAAATATAAAAACCATAGAGAAAGAGCATCTCAATTACATTTTATTTTACTTCACTGTTATGATCTGTACTTCCTTGTCTGAATCTAACAGATTAGCCTGTTCTGTTCTGCTCCTAACCAACCATATGCTCTTGGGATTCGCCTGTTTCCTCCCACTGTGAGCTCCTTGAAGGTAGGGCAGGATGAGGAGGCCTCTAAGGTACTTTTGAGAACTTGTGTCTCTTCATCTCACAGACCTTGACTCCAGGCACGCTGGTGGCCCTGTCTCAGCCTGATGCCTCCACTCTTATTCCCAGACCCTTCTTCCTTCTCTGAATTCTCTCCCCCCACACCCATCCTTCAAAGCTCAGCTGCAGTCTTACACTAACCTGAAGCCACTGAAAAGCCACCGAAGCACTCCCAGTTAGTAGACAGCTAACTTAGCACAGGTTGCCCTAACTTAGCTGCCCTGGGGAGCTACTTATATATCTTTTATCTTCACCCAAGCTGTGGCTTCCTTGAAGGTCATGAGCATACTTTTTCTTGTTCCTTTGGTGTCCTGAACAGAACTAGAATCAATCTTCCTTTCTTATTCAATGACTATATTTAATAGAGTTTAAGGATTAAAGATCTCCCACCTTCTTCCATAGAATTTGACTTTCAGTCTAAGACCCCATCTCTAATCCTATGGTAGGATATGCCCTTCTGCAGGAATCATTGCTTAATCTCTTCCAGTCTCCACCTCTCCACCTATAATGTCTAGGTCAACTGGCCTCTCCTTTGTAATTCCACAGAACTCTGTGCTTACCCCATCTCATTGTGCTGAGCTCATCCGGGTGTTGGTCTCTTCCACGGGACTTGATTCCTGTTACTTATTCGCACCATCCAGCACAATGCCTAGCATGCACTAAGTGCTCAATCAATGTTTGATGAATTAAATAAGCTCCGTTTAGCTTTCCTGAGCACCCCACATTCTGACCCCCTTCATGTAGACCTTAATTGGTATTAATACCATTCTGATAACACTTATCTCATCTGATCTTACATGCTTGCTCTTTGTTCATCTCTCTGAACCAGAAATGTACCAAAAGCAGGGTCTGTATCATTCATCATATCCTATCTGTTACTTGAGCCTAGTAGACACTAAATAAATGTTTCAGTGAACTCACACTGAATGTCAAGTATTTGCCACCTTGAGCCTACAGGAGGTGCTTTTTCCAGGGGTGCTAGGAACACCATTGGCAGTTTATTTACTGTAACTCATCAGCAGCAGGAGAAGATGCACACGTTGCCTGGAAATGTTTTATTTGATCTTGGTGTCCCTCAACCTCAAATCTATCATTTAGGTTATTCCAGCCACATATGTCTAAGAGTCAGTGTTTATTTCCCCTGCTGCTCCTCCACCCTGCCAGCTTTGTCGCAGCCAGTAAATCTGGGGAAATGAGTGCCGCCTTCTCCTTGCCCACCAGCCCCCAGCCAGGAATGAAAAAATAAAAAATAAAAAATAAGAAAAACAGGTGACAGCCAAGAACATGAATGTTCACATTCGTACCGAGAGGCAAGGTGGGAAGAGGCTTAAAGACAAACACCAGTCAAACCAGGCTCACCCCTGCTGCCTGGGAAGATGGAAGAACATCGCTCAACCTCTGCAGTGGGAATAAGGCACATTTTATGAGGATGTGTAAGCGGTTCCTGCTGGATTTATGGACTACCTATTCCCAGTGTTATGTGGCCAGAGTGGTTAAATCAAACTCCAGACAGACAACAACTCGTTCTGCTTCAGATAGTGTTTTCACCAATCTGTTGCAGTATTTATAGACCAGGTGTCAGGTGCAGCCAGCCTGGGGATTAATGTGGTCACTGTTTAGGCTCCATATTGCCAGGACGCTTGGGATGCCCAGCTGATTGGGGTAAAGCTAAAGAGGAAATGAATGAATGAATTCCATTACATCTTTGCTATGTAGCTCTTGTTAATGTTTCTCATTAACGATACCTTAAATGTTAGACTACAAAGAGATTTGTTACCAAAAATGCCTTTTTACAGCTTTCCTTGACTCCTAAAGCAGAATGTATGTGCTGGAGCCCATTCTCGCTGGCTCACAATAGCCAACTGGTGTCTGTTTCCAACTACATGCTTTTGGAGTGAAATCATCTGGGTAGCTTGAAGTCAGCTATGGTAGGAGTAGTTAAACCACCAAAATTGACAACAGTACAAATCAGGAGAATCTGTTCTTAAACAGTTACAGGTATACCCCTCTATTCATTATTTTTTATATATTATATATAAGCATATGTTTATATATTAGTATATAAACATACAGTGTATAAAACATGTTATATAATTGTCATATAATAGTTGTAATCAATATTATGCAATAATATGTAATCATATTTATGTAATAATAGGCTAATTATGTTATAATATGACTAATTGTTACATAGCGATGATGTCCCAGGCAGTGAATTTTTATCTCCCAGGCAGAGAGACAAAGCCTCTAAACAGGAAAAGGCCCCAGATCTCAAGAAGCTCGGAGTGTCATAGCCACGATAGCCACTAAACAAGTAATCCATAAACAAGCACGTTATAGACTGTGGTAGCGGTAGGTGCTGGGGAAAACGGCACCCATTATCTATTGCTGCATTAAAAATTATCTCAAAACTTAGTGACTTGAAACAAGAAGGGTTCATTCTCTCACAGTTTCTCTGCTCAGGAATCTGGGCATTTCTTAGCTATGTTCTCTGCTTGATGGGCACTCACAGAGCTACAACCACCGTGTTCAGAATCTGCTGTCTCGTTCGAAGATTTGTCTAAGGAAAGCTCCACTTCCAAGTTCACTCAATGGCTGTTGGCAGCATTGTTGGCAGTTGCTTTTGGCTCTTCTTGAAGGCCACCCTCAGTTTCTTGCTACATCTTCAGAAGACTTCCCAAAAATTCTACTAAGTAATAGCAGTAGCGTCTTTCCAGCATTTACATATGCCAAGCTCTGTATTTAGCACTTTACCTCTTTTAATTCTCACTTGTCCTATAAGGATTATTCTCCCCTACTTTACAGATGAGGAAATGGAGGCAATGAGAACATAAGCAGCTTGGCTGAGATCACTCAGCTACTAAGTGGTGGAGCCAGGGTGATAACAATTGATCACACAGTGATTGCCTCCTTCTTAAGTGTCAGCCATCCTGTTTTGCACAAAGGTCCCTGGCTTCATGGAGCTTCTGTGCTGTGAATAATGACCATCAGCCAAGGAGCAGGAATTCGCCTGGAGCAAGAAATAGAGGTGAAATGTTTGAAATGGAAAAAGTGGGGTACCGTGGAAAGAAATTCAGTCTCAACAAACCATAAACAGGGATGTAGAGTGCAGTTCAAGACCAGGCGAGAGAGAGATGGGGTACTGTGTGGGTTAATGGGAAAGCCTTTTTCCATGACATCTATTTGTTGATTTTCCCCCCACAGCTACCACTATGCTTGTTATTAGTGATAAATGGTCCATTAAATGCATACTGGTATGGAAGTCATCGTAGCTGTGCAAAACATCGAGGGTCTGGTGATTGATTAAGTGCCAGATTTAATGGCTTGGCTTGATTCTTTTTTCAAGATGAAATGTTTGGTTTTCAAATCAGTGTGATCAGTGAACCTGGCCTGTGTCTGTGGAGATTCACTCAAGGCTTTTTCTTGGAGACATACCATCTTGCTTTTGTTTGTAGGATATATATTAGCTGGTAGCTAGTCGACACCCAGGAGGAGATAGCAAATGCAATAGAAATGCATGACTGCAGAACTCAAACCAGGAGAGCAGCTTGACTCTCTTAGATATGTGTTACAGATCAGATGGCTTCAAATAAAATCAGAGGAGCCAATTTAATTTTTCCAGTTTTGACACAGTGCATTTCTTCCTCCAAATAAAATTCTATCTCCTTGAGCTGGAGTTCCCCAAAGTATAAGTCGTTCCCTGAGAATAAATGACTTTGCTTTGGAAATGCCACTGATATGCTCAGATCTTTGAGATATAATTTAGTTCAGGGAAACAGTAATATATCATCATTATCAATAATGAAAGTAAATCGCCCACCTTGTGTGCTGAGTAGTGGCTAGGTGTTGTGGCCAAAGGCGTGGTCCTTGCCCTTGAAAACTTTGTCATCCACTTAGGGAGATAGTAAATGGGCATTCAAAATAAAGCAAAATGGGGCACATAGCCTTCATATTAAACAAGGTAAGCTAAGCATGGTCATAAACAGCCCTTAAATCTAAAAAATTGCTTATGTCTTGCTCACATCACAGTCTAAAGCAAGTCAGCAAAGGGGCTTTGCGCTATTTAGTCATTTGGAGATCCAGGTTTCTTCCTTTTTGAGAAACAGAAAGTGTGGAAGGTTATATGGGAGGTTTAAGGACCACAGCAAGTACATAACTTCTGCTCACATTCCACTGACCACAGTCAGCCACACAAGTCCATTTGACTGCAAGGACGCCTGGGCTGTACAGTCTAGCTGTATGCTCCTGGAGCCTGAGGAAATAGAATCCAGTGAACACACAACATTGTTTTCACCACAAGTTCCTTTGCTTGCATGCAACTGAAACTCATTTGGGCTAGTTTTGGTACCTAAAAGAAGCTCTTGAGTATACACTGGAAGGAGTTACAGAATCAAGGAAAGCATTGAAGTCAGGGGCCAGCAAAGCTCCAGTCCTTAGCAGCCAAGCTGCTTCTTCCTGGCAGAGCAGCACCTTTTGCAAAATTCAACACAAAAGTTGTTCGGAGTTGAAGTTGATTACACATCTTTCCTCTGAGCCTTGAACCAAAGAAACACAGAATCAGGTGAGGCCCAGGGAGAATACAACTCGATCTTGAGAATGGGGTTGACCTTGATAATGGGGCCCCCTTCTCACTGATGAGTTCACTCACTGCTGAAAGGGCAGCCGGACAAGTGAAGGTGAAGCTGGAAGAGTGAAGAGGCAGCGTGCCTTCCTCATGGGCAGAGAGAAGCACAAGGGTGGTGAGTTTCCTCCCAAAACATTCAAGGCAAAAATCCCTCTATTGGTCCTAGGAGTTCCATGGAGAAATGCAAGAGGTTTTACCCTACATTCCTGTTTTCCTGACTCTCAGTCCCACATTTCCTATTTTCAGAATCTAGTTGTCCCAGCTTGAATTAGGGAGTTACCAGTGAATTAGTCGATTCTTGGCAAGGGAGACAGATATGACACGTGGCCACAGGGGTCTATTTCTCTGCATCAGAATTTCCTCCTGGAGAATGGGGCATCTGTGGGCTGGACACCTAAAGAGAATCTCTTCCAGCAGAGTAGCCAATGCAGAGTGGCCAGCAAGGGATACAGAATTAAAAACAGATGTGTATATTTCAAGTAAGAGTGACTCCGAGAGCTAGGAAATTAGGGGGTGACTTTCTGGAAAAGACTCTGAGGATCGGGAAGTAGGTCAGAGGGAAGCGGAAGGTGTTCTGATCATGTATGAACAAGGGAGTTCATGTGGCATTTTCTCTAATTTTTAAGTGCAAACTGGGTATTTACATTCCAAAGGAGGTGACTTTTATTATGGGTTTTGGGGATTTTGTTACTGTTCTCCTTGTGAAAGCAATAATGTTCATTATAGAAAAATCCCCAAATCATAACAGGTCAATAAACTTTTTATATTAGAATTGCTTTTGAAAGTGAAAACTTGGGCAGGGCACGGTGGCTCATGCCTATAATCCCAGCACTTGGAGAGCCTGAGGTGGGAGGATCGCTTGAGCCCAGGAGTTTAAGACCAGCCTGGGCAATACAGGGAGACCGTGTCTCTACAAAAAATACAAAAATTAGCCAGGTGTGGTGGCACATGCCTGTGGTCCTAGCAACTTGGGGTGCTAAGTTGGGAGGATCCCTTGAACCTGGGAGGTCGAGGCTGCAGTGAGCTGTGATCATACCACTGCACTCCAACCTGGGTGACACAGCAAGACCCTGACTCACAAAAAAAAAAAGGGGAAACGTGGAAGCAACCCAAATGTTCATCCAATAGGGACTGATTAAATAAATTACAGTGGATCTATGCATTGGACTATTAGACAGCTGCTAAAATGAATAACTCTGAAAGCACTGAGATAAAACTGATATGATAAAATAAATTTTGTCACTATGTAAACAGTGTTACTCTGATGAAATATGTATGTATACAAATATGTATATTAAATATGTGGATATTTAAATGTACCTGTGTGTGTCTACTTGTATAGTGAAAAGGAGATAGCTATCAATATTTGCCTCTCAGAGGTGGGGTTGGGCAAGGGTGCAGGAGAGTTCTTTGAAATGACTTATTTTTACGTTGCTTATAATAATTGGATATTACTTCAGTAATAAAAATATTCTGAAGATCAGCCTTAAGTTTGCCAGAAAATTTAGACTTTTGAAACCTCATCGCAAACTTTGCAATTTATCTACATAACAGTCTAATTGATTCTCTACTAGGTTAATCAATCTATTTTTTCGTTATAGGTGCAAAGTTTTATTTACTTCAGGAGATGGAAAATTATTCATTTTCTAAAATTATTTATAAAATTTGTTGAACTACAAGAGTTATGCCAATGTGTCCTTCCCTTGTGCTACCATAAGAATTTGTACATACCTCTGCTTAGCTTTGATTTATTTTATTGCAGTAATATGTGAATATGACTGTCTTCAGTGCTAAACTTTGACCTCCTTGGAGAAGGAGACTTTTGTTTTTCCATCACTGTATCTCCAGTATCCAACACAACATTTACACAAGGAGTTCACTAACCACCAATTAAATAGATGCATAAACTAATTAAAGAAAGAATTAAACCAGGCACAGTGGCTCATGCTTATAATCCCAGCACTTTGGGAGGCCAAGGTGGGCAAATTGCTTGAGCTGAGGAGTTCAGGACCAGCCTGGGCAACATAGGGAGACCCCGTCTCTACAAAAAATACAAAAATTAGCTGGGTATGGTGGCGTGTGATCATATTCTCAGCTACTCAGGAGGCTGAAGTGAATGGATTGTTTGAGCCAGGAAAATCGAGGCTGCAGTGAACCATGATCACATCACTGCACTCCGGCCTGACTGACAGAGTGAGACCATGTCTCAAAATAAATAAATATATTTTTAAATAAATAATTATAGTAACTTTCCCTGGGCATACAAAAAAAGTTTCTGTTTAAGGGAAACTGTTAAAAGAGAAAATGATGTATTCGTAAAATGATAGGAATACAGTTTTGAAGAACGTGTTTTGATACTATTGTATGATGTGATAGCTCCTATGCTTTCTTGCTAATCAGATAATTGATCATAGTGTTATTACAATAGTTGCAATATTAGTCAAGACTGCCTTATTCCTACTGCAGATCATCTGAATCAAGTGTCTTGAGGAAAGCCAAAATGTATTAGCTCGTATAATTCACAAAATCTAAGGAGTAAATTCTGGCTTTAAGGATGACAACTAGGGGGCTCATATGATGTTAAAAAAACAACAGCAAACTCCATCTCTTAGTCTGTGTTACCTTCATTCTCAGGTTGACTGTCTTTGTGTGGTTACAGGTGGCCACTGCTAGCTCCAGATGGATGCCCTAACCACCTCCAAGTTTAACAGAAAGAGAACTTTTCCTTAAGCATTCTAAAAGAACTAAAGAACAACGTCCTGGAATTGAATTTCAGTCTCAGGGTGGACTCACTTAGGTTATGTCTTCATCACATGATGATAGGAATGGAAAGCCCTGATTGGCCAGGCCTGAACCACGTGACCATCCCTAGATCAGGAGTGGGGTCAGCCCCACCCACCTGAACTGTACCTGTACTGAGGGTGAGGAAGGGGTGATGCCCAGGGGAATTAGAGCATAGGTACCAGAAGAAGAGGGAGTGGTTATCAGGACAGCCAAGCAGCATACTCCTGCTATAGTGAGTGCTTGAGGCAGTCCTGTAGCATGTCCCCACAGAAATCTGCAGGTTGGAGAAGAATGAAAGCTATAAGGACTTTATTTCCTTGTTATGCCACCATCGTAGATTCACCCAGTCTCCCAATTTGCTTCACTGGGCAATGTCGGGAGCTGTCCTTTAGAGACCAGCCCTGTCTGAGATCAAAAGCTAAACATTCTCATAGAACTGGTATAAAAGTTAGTAACATCCTCTTGGATAAAAATATTGAAATATGAGTTTATAAAAAAATTAAAAGCCTGAAAACATTCATACCTTTATCCTGGTAATTCTACATCTTGGGATCTATCAGTCAAAAACAAACCAAAAAAATAAAAAAATAGCCAAAATATATATAAGCCTTCGTGAATAAAGATGTTAATTGCAATGTTATTTAAAATTGTCAACATTTTGAAAACTGCAAATAACCAAGAGGCCTAATAATAGAAGACAAGTAAATTATAAAATATACATATGATTATATTGTTGTTAACAATATAATCAATATAACAACAATTGTTAATAATTGTTAACAATATAGATGTTGTTAAATTAACATCTAGGAATTATGTTGGTAAATGATATTATATGGGAAAAATAATATGATATTTACCACAATCTCTTCAATATTGGAGGAGAATCCACGTAATTTTTATGTCAGTAATTGTGTGCCTTCAAAAATAACTACAATATTTTATGACAAAAGTAAAAGTGTTATACAAGAAATTAGACCTGAGCTGTTCAGGCTAGTGGTTAACCTGTTCAGAGACACTCAGGAAAGATTTTAAAGGTGACCAATGTACTAGTTTCCTATGGTCCAGCTGCAGAATTTATGGCCAATAGTACATCCAATCCAGCTTGTCAGTGATGACAAGCAGCAAGCCACTTCCATTAGGCTCAAGTTTTCCAGCTTCAGCTTGAGAATAGATGGGATTTCAAGCATCTATACTGAGAGGTGCCAACGAAACCAGCCAGGAGCAAAATTACCAGAATTCTTGAACCAGGCAGAACCAGGGCAGACGGCATCTCAAGCACCTTCACGGAGCAGTGCCGGCTGACCCAGCCAGAACTGGAACTGGGTACCATGTCAGTTCCACTTGCACTCAGTAATCAGAGAACTCTGTGACCTTTGATCCTGGTGGAGCTGGAATTGAAACCAAAACATGAGGCATAGAGCTATCACAGGAGCACACTAACTTCCCACTCATCACCGTGAATTGAAGTGGAGGGCCTTAACAAACCATCCAACAGAACCAGTACTCCTTGAAGTAGTAGCTCAGAAGCCACTCACAAGTTAAAGGAACAGCTGGTGAAAGGTGGCCCCATGAGCAGACAGCTGACTGCACTTCAAAATACTTTAAAGTTTATGAGAGAGCTAGCATTGAGCTATTGAAATTTACCATATAAACTTAGGACTTCAGAAGAAAATTAGACATCCTCCATTGCCTTTTTGTTCTTTGCTTCCTGTGGTATTTCTTAATTATTGGTGGGTATAACCAGCTGTTTTTGAAGCCGTCATACTGGTAGGACTATTTATGTGAGTTGTAAACACCTATTATTTTTGTTACTGAAGGTAGTTCAACTTGGACTCTCTGTGTGAGTGGTTAAGAAATCTATCCAATATGGGTTAAGCAAATAAGGAAAATTATTGCCTTCATTAGCTGAAAAGTTCACAGGCGGGGCTGGCTTCAGGAGTGGCGTGATGAAGTGGCTCCAGTACAACCACTAAGAATCATTTCTTTTCTGAGATTCAAGTATAATTAATTCTCTTAGGATATTGCCTTTGTTCTCAGATGCAGGGGCTTCTCCTGCCTTACTCCTCCTGTGGTCATAAGATGACTCCTCTAGCTCCCCCTGCTAAATGCTTCCAGGTCCACACCACAGGGAAACAGAACTTCCTTCGCCTAACTGTCAAACACAGGGCATGGACTTACCATTATATCACTGGAATAAGATGCACTGACTGGCTTCTCCGCATTAGGACTCATTCCGAAAGTTCAATGGGTAGGAGGTAGGGAAAGGTAATCCCAACCCAAACCACCTGAGCAGAGAATAAGTAAAGGATAGGTCCCCAAAGGAAATGTGGGGTGCTGCCTTACCAGACAAATGGTATGCTTGTGGACCGATTCAAGCAGAAACCTACTACTAGAGACAATTTAACTGTAGAGGCTGTTATTTACCAATGACTGCACTCTTCTTCATCTTAGGATCAGAGCTATTTGGTTAGTTGTTTTGACTATATAAACCTGATAGCCAAATCTTTGTCAAATATTTAGATGAAAAACACATATGTAAAGAGAGAGAATAGTGCGATATTGCTTGTGGTAAATGTATCAGATCATTATTGGATTAAATGCATCTTCCAAATTTAACAGCCTGTGCAACAAAAAAGACCTGAAAGAAGTGTGATACAAGTGACTTTAAACCTCAGGGGGGATTTTTCCCCATCTCTAAAATGGGAACGATCATTGCAAGTTGAGCTGCTCATTGAAAACATTAACAAGGATTTCTGTAAAGTGTGGTAATGCAATGCTTGCCTCATCAGATTTTCAGTAAATGCAAGTTCCTAAAGCTGCCATCTTTGTCCTAAGCTCATCATCAAAGGTAGCCTCATTTCTGATCAGCTTCCTGAGGTCTCTGAAATAACAGATATGGATGTGAACATTAAAGGACAACGTAGGGGCCATCCTTGATGGCTCACACCTGTAATCCCAGCACTCTGAGAGGCTGAGGCGGGCGGATCACGAGGTCAGGAGTTCGAGACCAGCCTGACCAACATGGTGATACCCCATCCCTACTAAAAATATAAAAATTAGCTGGGCATGGTGGCGGGTGCCTGTAATCCCAGCTACTCAGGAGGCTGAGGCAGGAGAATCGCTTGAACCTGGGTGGTAGAGGTGGCAGTGAGCCCAGATCACACCATTGCACTGTAGAGCAAGACTCTGTCTCAAAAAAAGGACAATGTATACCCAAACCCAGGAAATGGAACGTTCTGTGATATATCAAATGTCTCCCTAAAAAAGAATCGTAAATATAATATATTCTGTCCCCATGGCAAACTCCAACCTTTGAATACTGACAGTCTTTGGAGAGATTCCAAAGGCACATTTTTACACAATAGGTAAAAATGTTATCACTGCTTAAAGATGCCTACCCTAGATGGAGGAGGGGGAGTGACAGCTCCAAGAACATGCTTGCCACCTTTCCAAAACAGTAACCCAAATCTAAATGTCATATTCTTTCTTTGTGCTTGTGCTTTGTAGACTCTGGAAAATCCCAAGTATGAACTGATCATCGAGGCTCAAGATATGGCTGGACTGGATGTTGGATTAACAGGCACGGCCACAGCCACGATCATGATCGATGACAAAAATGATCACTCACCAAAATTCACCAAGAAAGAGGTAAACCTCTGTGCCAAACACCAACCACCATTGTGGTCACAGCTATGATTACTGATTGATGTTAATTCACGTACCACAGCTCCCGCTGGCTCCCGTTTCAAAATCAAAATACTCCTTTGTGGGAGAGACGATGGTGTTTTGCTGGAATTCTTTCTCGCATTTTTATTTTGTGTATGTGTGTGAGGCTAAAATACCAGAGCACGGTGAGAACAAAAGCACTGAATCTTGTTAAAGTCCATAAGAAAATAACTTTTAAAGCCCAAGTGCCATTTTCATAGTTTTATTGGTGTTATTTAGCGGTGAGTTATGAGAGTCCCATTGTGATTTTAGCATAACAATAACTATTTTTTTCCAGCAAGTACAGATTGAGAGGCCAGACGGAGCAGCAGCAAGGAGGTAAAGCAGATTTCCTAGTCAATAACAATGTGGCCCAGGAGCTTATAAATAACAACCAAGTTAGCTCGTCTAGGAGAGCCGTTACTTATTCTCAGTCCCCGTGCTTTTATGATTATGGATCATGGTTGTTGTTTCCATTTATTCCAAGGGAGCGATGTTCGGGGAAGGGCACAGTACACAAGATCACATTCAGTTGCTAAACTCGTGCCCAAACCAGGAAGCTGTTTGCAGTATGCATTTGATGGAAATGTGGTAAGATCATGGCTTTTTTAGGGGCCAGGGCCAGGGCATGGATTTGATGCCCTTCTTACTGACCAAGTGAAGAATATGGAATAGGTACGATGGCCCCTGACTTTTGCAGAGTCTTTCCTGTATGCACCATGGTGTCTCCACCTGAGATCTGTTGCTTCATTTGACTGTGTGAGCCTGGCTTTGCCATTTTACAAATGAGCTTACTGTGATGCTCGGAGAATCTAGAGAACAAGCTCCAAGGTCATGGACAGAAAAAGTGGCAGAAACAGGAAGTGAACCAAGTTCCTGTGATTCAAAACTGTACTCTTAACTGTGGTGCTGTGCTTTCCTCATCTGCCATCAATGCTTCCAACCTCCATGGTGTTTGGAGAAAAAAAAAAACCTATATAGGGACCTGCAGTTGCCCCAACCCTCTCTGGAGGAATCTCAAGGCTACCTGGGGTGGCTTGAGACAGGTGGATCCTCTCAACCTCCAAGTTCCCCAGTGGCCTCTGTATTAGTTCATTCTCACACTGCCGTGAAGAACTACCTGAGACTGGGTAATTTAGAAAGAAAACAGGTTTATTTAGCTCATGATTCTGCAGGCGGTACAGGGAGCATGGCTGGGGAGGCCTCAGGAAACATTCAGTCATGGCAGAAGGCAAAAGAGGAAGCCAGCGCATCTTCACATGGAGGAGTAGGAGAGAGAGAGCAAAGGGGAAGGTGCCACACACTTTTAACAACCAGATCCATGAGAATTTCATCGTGAGACAGCATGAAGAGGATGGTGCTAAACCATTAGAAACCAACCCCATGATCCAGTCACCTCCCACCAAGCCCCAACAACAACACTGGGAATTACAATTCAACATGAGATTTGCGTGGGGACACAGAACCAAGCCACATCAGACTCTTCACCTCAGCAGCCCTGCATGGCTCACTCAGGAGGTAGATGTCCCCCTTTCTCCCTCTGGTGTCTGGGGCACTCAGGATTCCAACCTCACAGCAGCAAAGTCCACAGAACTTGATCTGCTCCATTCTCTGACTTCCCATGACAGGGTTCCTCTCGCTGCTAATAGAGACTGCTCACTCTTGCCATGGTTCCAAACTGGTATTTCAAGAACACCAGTTCTAATTAGTTCCTAACAATTCTAATTCACTTCCAAGAAATTAGTCCCACAAATTATACCACCAGCGTGGGGATAGGAATGAAAAAAATATACTTCAGGATCAAATAGATGTAGGAAACACTGAATTGATTACTTTTAAATGATTTATTTAACTGCAGGACTTCTGATTAATTTTAAAATGCTTTGTGTTTCTCTAACAGGGTTAGGCATGGTCTATAGGGTTTCTCATTCTTCTTTGGCCTGGGGACTTTTTTTTCTAGGCCACCTCATGTGGCTTATTGAGCTGGTGTTTCATGGACTGTTCATTGGGGGATTTTTGTTTATCTTTAGAATTTCTTTTCAACCTATTTCAAAATAAAAACACAAAGCACATTGTAATATTCAATATAAACATAACAATGAGAACAAAAATAGGATAACCCCAACCCGAAATATGAAGATGAATCTGTGTTACTAACTGTGTGAGATTAATTAGTTACTTCAGTGCCACTCTGAATTTGGCTCCTGTGACTTAGGAAGAAAAGAAATGTGTGCCCAGTTATGGACTAAACACTGTGAATGAGAGACTGTTGTTTGTAATGTCACTGAATCCAAGGAATAATTTAACATGGACTTTAAAGGTTAGCCACCATTCCACAATATCATATTAATTTCAAAATATCATATTGTAAATACTAAAAGCATACAATGTTATCTGTCAATCTTAAAAAATAAATTTTGAAAAAAAGAGACACTGAGTAGCATAAGGAAAATGTATCCGCCTGTGAATACTGGCAGAAGCACAAAAATTTTCTTCGAGTGGACATTAGACAGTGAGCTTGAGATTCCCACATGGCAGAGCTGATACCTAAATTCATAAAGAGAGATAAGTAATCAGATGAAAAGAAGTGATAACAAGTACACTAGACTCTCATTTGGATATTAAATGTCCCGAAGGAGTCTTTGCCCAATGTTTGATAAATTAAATTCGTGGTTAAACTTTCTATCATGTTCCTGAAAGGCTGATGTTCTTTGCTGTTGAAAGGGATTCCTACACTTTGGATAGCAACACTGCTGTAGGTAATGTGTGATTGGTAAGTAAGGAGGGGGTGCCGGAGCCAGACTGGGTTCACATCCCACTGACCGCCATGTGGTGTGAGCATGTTAACTGCTCTACATCCCCGTCTCTTCACCTGTTAATGGGCTGATCGCAGAGCCTACCTCATTAGGTCATTGTGAATGAGCTAATGACTAAAAGCACCTAGATAGTGCCTGTCGCCCAGTATTCTCTAAAGTACAGAGATGAGGACAGCGGTGATGACACTGCTGATGAGGATGGTGGAAGGAAGGCCACGATGGAGAGAAAGGCTGTGATGAGAAAGATATGATGATGACAACGATGTTTCCAAAATGTCAGAGGCCAAATGACATTCTTATCCAAAGGGCTACCTCCCCTCCAGGATGAAAGGCTACTATTTTCCTTTAAAGTGATCTATGATTCTGCTCAAGTACTTCAAAATACATGGTTAGGACCCTAGAGTTCAAGGGGAGAAGCAGTTCTGCAGGAGAGGTGGCAGAATCTGTGAAATGCATCATTATAAGATCAGGGCTGGGGACAAAAGCAAGAGAGACCAAGAGAAACCTGCTGCGGAGAGGAGAGCTCCTAATGAGGACCGGCTCAGATGCAGCGGCCTCTAGGATATAGAAGAGGTAGAAAAACAGGATGCCCTAGAAACAGAGAGGAAACATGGGGCTTACAATCTTAAAGTTGAAACAAATTTTAGAGATGAAAATCAAGATTTAGTCATTCCAAAATAGAAATGGTGATCATTTGGAGTTGAGGATGTCCAGAAAGCTCTCAAGAAGATGTTGTCCTATGTAAATTTTTTCATATCTTAGGACATTTCTAAGTTCATAAGAATACATGGTTTTGGGAAACATATAGGGTTTTTTAATTCTACCTTACATGATTTTCCCTCTCCAGAGAGATACATCTTTTTATCTATTTTTGAAATCTATATAAAAGAGGAGTTACGATTGATCACAAATAATAGAGCCTGGAAATAACACTATTGAACAAGATAGAGGTATAGTTTCTCTCACTTAAAAGTTTGGAAGGGAAGGTTGGGCATGGTTGCTCATGTCTGTAATCCCAACACTTCAGGAGGCGGAAGTGGGAGGACTGCTTGAGCCTAGAAGTTCAAGACCAGCCTGGGAAATATGGTGAAACTCTGTCGCTACAAAAAAAAAAAAAAAAAAAAATCCAGGCATGGTGGCATGTGTCTATAGACCCAGCTACCTGAGAGGTTACAGTAGGAGGATCGTTTGAGCCTGGGAGGTCAAGGCAGCAGTGAGTCATGATCACACAACTGCGCTCCAGCCTGGGTGACAGAATGAGACCCTGTTTCAAAAAAAAAGTTTACAGGTAGACAGACCCAGGCCAGTTTGGTGATGTCATGATATCAATTTCCCAGGTTCCCATTAGCCTTCAGCTCTGCCTCCCTCATGGCTGCCTTGTGGCACAATAGGGTCACTGCAGCACCAGGTGTAATAGCCAGTAACAGGAAGTAAGAAGCAGGGAATGGGAAGAACAAAGGAGGACCTGCCACCTGAGTGAATGTCACTTGAAAACTCCCCCAGAAGACCAAGTAACTTCTGCTTGCTTCTCCTTAGCCTCCCTTACCTGTAAGGGAGGCTGAGAAATAACTACAACTGTCTTCACTTGGCATGCTGCATTTATAGTGTTTGTTTAAGGAAGGTGATACTTTAAAGGTTACTTTTAAAAGTAAATTCTTATTCCAAAGTAAGCTCGGCCAGACATGGTGGCTCTGTAATCCCAGCACTTTGGGAGGCCAAGGCGGGCCGAGGCAGGCAGATCACCTGAGGTTAGGAGTTCGAGACCAACCTGACCAACATAGTGAAACCCCATCTCTACTAAAAATATGAAAAGATTAGCTGAGCGTGGTGGCACATGCCTGTAATCCCAGCTACTTGGGAGGTGTAGGCAGAATTGCTTAAACCAGAGAGTTGGAGGTTGCAGTGAGCTGAGATCACGCCAGTGCACTCCAGCCTGGTGACAAAGCAAGACTCAGTCTCAAAAACAAAAAAAAAAAGAAAAAAGAAAGTAAGTTTGTTTATTTAGTCCTCTTGTGTTCATTTACAATGGCTATACACTTGCTGAGAAGCAACGGCCACATCTCTCCTATTCTCTGTTATATCCCGGCAGGCACTCAATAACAGAGCATCTGCCGAACGCTTCCTGAAGATAATTTTAACTTCAGAACAGCGTCACTGCGTATGATGAACCAAGATTGTACTTAAAATTGCCGCTGATACATGAAATCAATTTTCAGTCATTGACTTTCATGCAAATTTAGGTTGGAAAAACTAGTTTTTCTCTGTGGAGGGTTTTCTCTAAGTTTTCTTAATAGCTTGTACATTTGACTTCAACTAAGTGTTAGTTTTGAACTTCTTACATAAGGTGTTTTGAAATGATCTGCGGAAGTCTAGTTAAACTCTTCAAACGCAGACTTTAAACTACAGACGAAACCTTCAGCAGCCCCATTTGTGGCTTTTTCGTTCTTGTCTCTAAAGTTATTTAAAAAAAAAAAAAAGATTTCTGATTTGTGGCTAAAACATGGTTAATGCCCAACCAATATTGATTGAATAACTCATATTTTCACATAAATCTCAGATCATGGGGATTAATAAACTCCCTATTAATTTTTAAAGAATGTGTTTGCAAGTGATTATAAGATTTTAAAAAAACAGAGAATTTCAAATTTCATTTTCCAGTTGTACCTTAAAATGACAATTGGTCATTTAGATTTAATAATTTACGACTTTTTGGCAATTCAATGAGTTATTTCTAAGGTAAATGTTTTGGTGTTTGAGCTATAACATGATCATACCTATAATAAAAATGACATAAAACTTGTAAGATCCTGTCCTCCAGGTGGAAAATGAGAGATGGGAGAATGCTCCAGTTTTCATAAAGGGACAAACGTAAATGGTAGGAGTTAGGAGCTGTCAAGCTGCAACTGAGCCACAGGCAGAAATTCACATCAGGTTATCAAATGAATGCTGGAGTCCAGGCTCCAATTTCTAAAAGTCAGTGTGGAGTCTTAAAGAATACATGGTGCCTCAAGTATCTTCTTTTCCTGTGGGATATTAGCATTTTTTCTTTTTTTGAGACAGGTTCTCATCCTGTCACCCAGGCTGGAGTGCGGTAGCACAATCACAGTCATGTCTCACTGCAGCCTCGACCTCCTGGGCTCAATCAATCCTCCTGCCTCAGCCTCCTGAGTAGCTGGGACTTCAGGCATATACCACCATGTCCAGCTAATTTTTGTTTTTTGTTTTTTTGGTTTTTTGGTTTTTTTTTTTTTTTTGGTGTTGTTGTAGAGGAGAGGTTCGGCCATGTTGCTTGGGCTGGTCTTGAACTACTGGGCCCAAGCAATCCGCCCATCTAAGCTTCCCAAAGTGCTGGGATTAAAGGCATGAACCACTGTGCCCAGCCAGTATTAGCATTTTTAATTAACATATTGACTTAATTAACTGCCTAATACAACCTGTAGTAGTTTTTCTCTTCCATGTCTCACTGCAAACTCTATGGTCACTTGTTCATATAACAATTATGTAAGATCATTGTCTGTAGAAATATAAGAACTAAAGGTGTAGGCTTTCTTCTAGCAGGGTTGATAGAAATTTTCTGTGTCATCAAGAGTTTAGAAACTTTTTTTTGTTTTTGCTTTCACAACACATTTTATTATTGGAAAACTTGTGCACATTTTGAAAATTATCATCAAATTTAAGGACGTTTCTATCATATATACGAGCTATGCCAAGCTTGTTCACCTCACGGCCTGTGAGCTGGAGGCATGCAGCTGAGGATGGCTTTGAATGTGGCCCAACACAAATTCGTAAACTTTCTTAAGACATTGTGAGATGTTTTTTAGTTCATCAGCTATCATATTAGTGTATTTTACATGTGACCCAAGACAGTTCTTCTTCCAGTATGGTCCAGGGAAGCCAAAAGATTGGGCATCCTGGAGCTATGCAATTTCCAGTGTTCTTGTGTAAAAACTAATCTTTAAATCAATGACACATATTAGCTAAGTTGTCATCCACACCCTTGTGTGGGGCATATTATGAGTTTTATGTTATCTTTATGATGCAAGCATGGCAGGTCAAATCAGCAAGAATTTAAATCTTTTTCCAATGTATTCATTATGATTCATGCTTCTTCATTAGTGGCTTTATGAAACAATCAAGAAGCTATTTTATTTCTTGTGTTAGAAATTTACCTTTTCCTGTTAATAAATTATTTAAGGCAGAATGATGTCAGGATACCTATTTATTTCATTGTTTAACTTTATCACTTTTGCTTATAGTCCATTCAAGTTTTTAATAACAGCTTTATTGAGATATAACTCACATACCATAAAGTTCACACTTTTAAAATGTACAATTCATTGGTTCTCATGATATTCACAGAGTTGTAGAATTATCATTACTGTCTAATTTTAGAACATTTTCATCATCCCAAAAAGAAACCCGAATCCGTGAGCAGTTACTCCCCATTGCCCATTCCCCCACCCAGGCAACCACTGATCTACTGACAGCCTCTATGCATTAGTTTATTCTGGACATTTCGTATGAGTGGAATCATGCAATACGTGGTCCTTCCTTACTGGCTTATTTCACTTAGTGTTATGTCTTCATGGTCTGCCCACGTTTTAGTGTGTCTCAGTACTTCATTTCTTTGTGTGGCTGAGTAATACTCCATTCCATGGTTATACCACATTTTATCCATTCATCCATTGAGGGACATTTAGGCAGTTTCAGTTTTTGCCCATTGTGAATAACGCTGCTGTGAACATTCATGTACAAGTCATTAAGTCTTTATCTGCATTTTCTCATCCTAAATAGCTAGAATAAAAAAATACCCATAATATCACTTCAAATTAGTAATCTGTAATTCCTCAGTTGTTTTATTGAAACATTTCAAAATGCCTTCCTAAATTGCAGTTAATATGGCTTATTCAAGATTTATCAACTTCTTTTTATTATGTAACTTTCATATAAAAAAAAGTACACAAATCCCGAGTGATTTAATTCTCAACAGATTAAACACAAAACCCAAATCAAGACACAGAATATGATCAGCAACTCAAAAGCTTCCTAGAGTTCCTGCTAGTCCCACCACCTACTCAGTAACACAGCTCCTCTCCTGACTTCTTTCACTATCAACTAATTTTTTCCTATTTTTATCTTTATATAAATAATTACAGGGTGGACTCTTGTGACTAACTTTTGTGAGATTTATCTATATTGTTGCACATAGCCATAATCTATCCATGTTCATTACCATACAAATATGTTTCAGTTTGCTCTTCCATCCTAGTATGTGTAGACATTTGGGTTACTTCCAGCTTGGGGATAATTTGGGTAATAGTCGCATAAGCATTCTTGAATGTGTCTTTTGGTGCATATTTGAATGCATGTATGTGTTTCTGTTTGGGGTATATCTACAGGTGAAATTGCTAATTCAGCTTCAGTTAATTCCACCAGAGTAGTTACTCCAGTTTACAATGGAACACTCCATGAGAATCTTGACTGCTATATATTTTCCCCAACATTTGGTTGTATTGGTTTTTTGGTTTGTTATTATTTGTAGCCTTTCCAATGTGTATGTAGTGACGTTTCACTGAGGCTTTAATTTGTGTTTCTCTGGTGACTAATGACGTTGGCCATCTTTCATCCATCCACTGGCTGTTGGGAGTCTACTTTTGGGTAATACCTGTTCAAGTCTTTCAGCCATTTTTTAAGTTGGGTTATTAGTCTTTCTCTTATCGACGTGTTTATCTTTATTCTCAATGTCAGTCTTTGAGTTATATACATGTTGCAATTTTTTTTACACTCTGGCTTGCCTCTTCACTCTCTTAATGAAGGTGGAGTCCCAATTTTAATGAATTCCAATATTGATTGATGGTTAATGTCATCTGTGCCCCATTTTTGCCTACCCCAAAGGTTTAATTTCGTTGACAGATATGAAACAATTTATATTTCAATTTCCTAGCTTGTGTTTTTCCAGGAATTTGTCCATTTCATCCTTTTTCTCTGTTTTTCTTGGTTGGTCTTGCCATGGAGTCATTCTATCAATTTTATTCATCTTTTCAAAGAAACTATTTTTCGTTTTGTGGATTTTTCTGTATTGAGTGTTTCTTTCTTTCCTTCTATCTCTTTGGGTATCTTTTGCTATTTATTTTTCAAGCCCCTAAAAATGATACTTAAATCATTGATTTTCAGTCTTTTTTTCTAGTGTGTGGATTTAAGACTATATAAATTTTCCCTTAAGCATGACTATAGTTACATTCCACAATATGTGCTATAATGTATTTTCATTATCATTCAGGTCAAAAATAGTTTTGAATTTTCCTGGGTCGCTTTTGTGACTTGTGGTTTTCTATAACTATATTGCTGAATGTGACATATTTGGGAGTTTTTTTATTCTTTGCCATTAATTTCTAGCTTCATTCTACAGTGGTTAGAAAGCATCCTGTATATGATTACAGTCCTTTGACATTTGTTAAGGCTTGCTTTACAACTCCATATGTAATCAATTTTGATAGATGGCCCATGAACACTTTAAAATAATGTTAATTATGTAGCTGTTTAGTCTAGTGTTCTATATACATCAATTAGGTTAAGGTTTATAATTTTGTCATTCAAACCTTCTATATATGTTTTATTAATCTACTTATTGTATCAGTTACTGAAAGAGTAGATATATCTATAATTATAGATATAACTATCCTGTTAGTCCTATTAAATTTTTAAAAAATTAATTTGAGGCCGTCTTATTAGGTGCATACAAATTTAAAATTGTTATATCTTCCTAATGTATTGACTGTTTATCATTATGAAACATACCTCTCTATCTTTGCAAATGCTTTCTGCTTTAACATTTACCTCACCTTGTATTAGAATAATTATCTTACCTTTCAGTCAGTGTCATCATGGTATATTTCTTTGTGTCACTTTTTTCTTTCTGATTTTCTGTAATCTTATATTTAGACTGTGTCTCTTCTAGGTGGTGTATGTATGGGCTTTGATTTTTTTAAATCAATTCTGATAATGCTACCCTTACTTGAATTATTTTGCCCATTTACATTTAATGCAAGTACAACATATTCATGTTTAAATCTGCCAGTCTAAGTATTTGTTTTCTATTTCTTCCTTTTTGCCAAATTTTTTTCTCTTATGTCTTACCTTTTTCTAATTTACTTTGATATTTTTTATAATTTCATATTCAGCTCTAATAACTTATTAGTTATACTTTATTTTCATATTCTTGTAGTGACTTCTGAGAAATTACAATATATATTCTCAACTTATAGAATCTAACATCAAGTAGAATTTTTAGCACTTGCTGGGTAATACAAGGACTTTAGAAAATATGAACTCCTTTTATCATCCTCCTACCTTTTGAGATATTGTTGTCATGTTTTAAGTCTGCATCAGTTTATGTTTTTCTACTTATTTACCATTTGTATTATTATTTATTTCTCCCTATTTCTGTGCTTCCACATGGAGCAATTTTCCCTCTGATTAAAAAATTCCTTTTATTTTAAAAATACTGCAAGTCTGCTGGTAATAAGTTATCTCATATATTGTTTGTCTAAAAATGTCTTTTTTGCCAGAATTTTTGAAGCATATTTTCACTGGAGGTAAAATCTTGGTTGCCAGCTATTTTCTTAGAGCGCTTCAAAGGTAACATTTCATTGTCTTCTGACATCTATCATGTTTGTCAAAAGGTCAACTGTCAATGTTGCTTTTAACTCCATTGAAAAAAACATGTCTCTTTTCTCTGGCTGCTTTGAAAAACATTCTTTGTCTTTACTTTTCAGCAGTTTAACAGTGACATGCTGAATTGTGGTTTAATTTGTATTAATTGTACTTGTTCCTTAAGTATCTCAATTCATAAACCCAACTCTTCGAATATTTCTTCTGACTAATTTTTTCTTCACTGGGACTCTTACACATGAATGTGTTTGTGTATGTGTATATATGTGTGTTTGTGTATATATGTGTTTGTGTATATATGCACACGTACGTATACAAACATACATCCTCCACATAAATATATATAGACTTTCTGTGTTTCTGTTGACATATTTTTAAGTTCACCTATCCTCTCTTCTGCTCTGTTTAATCTAATGTGCCCATTTATTGATTTAATTACACTCTGGCCAGGCACGGTGGTTCACACCTGTAATCCTAGCACTTTGGGAGACTGGCGGGCAGATCATTTAAGGTCAGGAGTTCAAGACCAGCCTGGTGAACATAGTGAAACCCCATCTCTACCAAATAAATACAAAAAATAGCCAGGCATGCTGGTGCCCACCAGTAGTCCCAGCTACCTGGGAGGCTGAGGCAATGAGAATCACTTGAACTTGGGAGGCAGAGGTTGCATTGAGCTGAGATCACGCCACTGCACTCCAGCCTGGATGACAGAGCGAGATTCCACCTCAAAAAAAAAAATTAATTAATTAAAAATAAATAAATAAATACATATACTCATTATATTTTAAATTATGTATTTTCCATTCCTTTTTTAGAATAAAATTATCTGCTGAAATTCTTTGTTTTACCTATTTTCATGAATTTTTTAGTCAAATTATTTACAACTCAATGTCTGCTAACTCCAGCATCCATTAATAGATGCTTCTGAGTCTATTTCTATTATCAGTCCTTTTCTCTTGGTTTTTGGTCCTTTGTTAGAGTCCCCTGGCATACCTAGGAATTTTTCCATTTAATTTTGGGCAACTTATATGAAAATGTTTAGAGATTAGTTGAGACTGTAGCTGATGGTTCCCCCAGAGAGGATCCCCTTTTGCTTTCTGAAAACAGACAAGAGTAGGACAGGATGACTTTAAGTCAGTCTGACATGGAGTTGGTTCGTGATGGGACTCAGGCTTTTTCAAGGGTGGGTCTACTTCCCAGTGTCCTCTTCTCCTCGGGTGCAGCTTTCCTGGGGTCCTAACTGAAAGTCCATTATGCTTCCAGGGCTCCTCCACTTTGGCCACCTTGCATTTCACTTCTCAGTCCCTTGTCTCTGCTGAAAGCTCTCCTTGGCCCTCTGGCCTCTTAGACAGCACCTTCTGCTCAGATGCGTAGCCTCCTGTTCCTCTGCCCTCACAATCTAGGAAATGCCTTCAAGGTAAAAGTTCTGTGGAATATTGGTCTTGCTTCAGGGAATTTTCCTTCTCTCCAGGATCCTGGACTCTCAAGTATTGGCTGCCTTGCCAGCTCTTCAGCACATTCAAATAAGCGGGGAGTTTTATATTAAATCCATATCCTGGTTATTCTAGATTTGAGGGTTGGTCTAGAAGAAGCTTGCCCCAGTCATCATAAAAAATCTGGATTAGCTTTTTAATCTGGAGTATCAGGACAATAGCAGTAGACACGTTGTAGATATAATTCCTGTGGCAGAAAGCATAATATTTTTATTTTAAATGCAGAGAAATATAATTAAATGGTTTAACAGTACCCACCCCATCTCATCCCATGTGCTTCAAAATCAACTTATTTCAGTAGAAGTTTAAAATGTTTGAAGTGTCTCCTACTTGATATCAATAAGCAAGAAGGGCCTCTAAATCCAAGAGAGCTGAACTTGGCTTTCTGATTCTTCATTTAATTTGACATGAATATCTACAGTTCCCTTAAGTCTTTGGGATCTTTTCATCTGTTTTTGATAATTTGGAGACTCCAGATATGAAGTTAGAAGACACCCCTTTGTGCTTCCACCGTTTGCCGGAAGCCTAATTGAAGTGAATATATTTATTCAGTCCTCCAGGGTTCCACGCAATATATTCGAGTGCTTCAAACAAAAGCCTCCTACTTGGATAAGCGTTTACTTCCTTTAGGAAAAGAGCTCTTTAACTTCAGATGCACCTGTGTCTAAACACTGACCACGTGATTACACATTCTGCTTGCTCCAAAGAGATTAATCCAGAAAGTCAACCACATATTTCTTAGAAGATCGAACACATTTCAATTATCTGACTCAGGTGACTTTTCTGCAGGGTGGAGTCCAAGACATTTTAACTACCAGATAAATCTTTGAAGATGATTAAATGTTTTTCCAAATAGTCTAGACTCCCTCTTCCTATAAAGCCTTTTATAGCTATTATAGTGATGTATTTGAGGGTTTTTTCCTGATACTCTAAAATCACATATCTGACAGTTTTCAATGTGGCTGAGGTTTTAAATAAACCTAAATATATGCTACTGGGATCTCTATCTCATATTTTGTACAGAATGGTGGGGAATATCAATATGTAAAGAAATGGAATTTTTGGAGAGAAGAGAACAGTGTGATTTCAGTGCACGGGTACCAGCAATTTCCAACTCTGTAAACAGTGCCATCACTCCTGATTACATCATTTCCTGTTCTTTCTTGTCCTGACCAACACTTTGTCCAAGGACTCTAAGAGATCGTCTGTTGCAAATTGCATTCCCAACTTCCCATCGCATAATCGAAGAGGGGTTTGCTGCAAAACCACCAACACCTTCATTTCACATTTATCTTCACTTGAAAGGGGTGAGTTCATCACTTTCTTTTCCTGCACCAAGATCATAGGAAGACATGAAATCATCAACTAAATCTTCCAGTGTTCAAATATCAGAGGCTCTGGAAACAGCAGGTATGCAGCTGAATGTTTTTGAATAAAAGAGAGTGAAGGGAAACATTTGTACACATATAAGCAACGATCTATAAATAGAAGCCATCATCCAAGCAGTATATTTCCAACTAAGGAAAAGGGTGGTATGTGCATTCCTGGATTTAATTGTTCATACATACAAGGATGAGCTATCCTGCAATGTTGGAAATGCCCATGCTGATTATAAACTCTGTGTGGAATATCAAAACATCTGGATTTTTTAAGTGAAAAAAAATAATCTACCCTGTGGCTATTTCTTCAAGTCACTCCTAAAGGTAGACAAGGCAGCCAGATGATTTATTGCATTAATCACTCTTTCATAATTATATTCATGATGTGTTGATCTCCATCATCCCTGTGTGAACCTCTATGCAAATTCAGTGCCTTTGCTCACCCTCTGGTTATGCTCAAGAGTCAGTGGCAACTCAGTGACAATCAAAGCAATTTTTCACCACAGCTGGCAGAGTCTTACCACCGAGCCACTCCATAGCACCGTGGCCTCTGAAGACTTCATCCATCTGCTTCTATTCAAAGATAATATCCTCATACTAAGAGCAACAACTACAAAGTCACAAAACATCTACTTTTTTAACTCTAAGAATATGACATGACTACACCTCCATTATGCAGTTTGCAGAATGAGAACACAGGAGTTCAGAAATAGAAAGCCAAGAGCAGCATAAATGGAGCCTGTTGGAAGATGAAACGTCCAAGCCCGCACTGCACCTGGAAGCCATTTTGTACTGAACAATTTTAGAAGTAAGGTCTTGGGTCTGATGCATAGACGGTTTCAAACACTGTCCACCCGGCCACAGCCTGCCTTCGTCTTAGGCTACATGGTAGCTCTGTTTACCCCAACGTGCCAAGCTTTGGCATGTCTTCGTGCCACTGCACACTCTGTTCCCTTCTTCCTGGAATGCCTTTTCCTTGTTTTGTGCCTGAAAAACTCCAATTTATCCTTCACCACTCAACTTATAATCCCTCAGGTACTTTGCTGCTTCCTCTTCCTTGTCCCAAAACATGTTAGCCCCTCTTCTAGCCTAGAGTTACCTCATTGCCTTTCAGTCGTGGACTCACAACCCCTCTCCCTAATCCCCTTCAAATGCTTTGCTGTTTAAGCCCATATCCTTTTCATCACTGCCGCTAGGGCCAAGCACAGGGGCAACATCAAGTGTTTAATTAGAGGTGAGCTGATTATTCATGCAGCAAATACTTATTACAGACCTGTGTTTCAGCTTCTAATGTACTATTAACTATAGTATTATATACAGTGTTACCTGTATACCATGATATGCTGTGTATAGGTAATATTCTGTTATGTATGCTATTCTAGTCTAATATGCACGTACGCTAATATGCACATATTCTAGTCTAATATATAAATCTATTCTAATATGCACATATCCCAATAAGTACATTTTCTATTCTAATATATAATATATATTCTAATATGCATATATCCTAATATGCACATATCTATTCTAATATGCACATATTCTGTTCTAATATATAATATCTAGTCTAATATGCACATATCCTAATATGTACGTATTCTTTTCTAATAATATATTACATAAAATATCAAATATGCAATATTCACCTTCTGGTGTGCTATATAAATATTTAATTGCTTATTGCCACTCTCACTAAATTAGAATGTAAGCTCCCCAAGAAAATAAACTATCTCTTTTGTCATGTGCTGTGGCCCAGCACCCAGCCTGCCGTGTAGTACATGACCAAATAACTGATGAATTAATGAATAAATGATCAGTGCTTGACAACAGAGACAATCAAAGTCTTTGAGTCGTGTTGTTGAAAAGCATTTGCAGCCAGGTGTGGTGGCTCATGCCTGTAATACCAGCATTTTGGGAGGCCGAAGTGGGCTGATCGCCTAAGCTCAGGAGTTCAAGGCCAGCCTGGGCAACATGGTGAAACCCCGTCTCTACTAAAATACAAAAAATTAGGCAGGCATTGTGGCATGTGCCTGTAGTCCCAGCTGTTTGGGGGGCTGAGGCAGGAGAATTGCTTGAACCCAGGGGTTGGAGGTTGCAGTGAGCCAAGATTGTGCCACTGAGCTTTAGCCTTGAGGACAGAGCGAGACTCAAAAAAAAGAAAAAAAAAAAAAGAAAGAAAAGCACTTAGAAGGAATCTCATCCAATACACAGCTTTATAGATGAGGGGTGCTGCTCAAGGTAGAAAACAGATCCCAGACCAACCTCACTGTGGCACAAAATGCTGCTGCCGGTGAGAAACCCAGGCCCCAGCCCTGCACTCACATAACAAGTCACAGGATCGGCCCCGAGATTTATCATTTCACTGTGGTCTGCCAAGAGCCAAGACAGTTGGAGTTAAATTCCATCTCAGAAGTGAATAAACTAATCTACATAAACTGCAGAGAGCCCTGAATCTACTTCCCTATCGGTCAAGTAAAAAGGAAAAAAAAACAAGAAAACTCAATGTTAATAAATAATACATAAAGGAATCGTTAGACAGGCTCAACTTATCCTGTGAGTTAAAAAAAAAAAAAAAAATGAAAGAAAGAAAACATTCCACAGCTCCAGTGTTCTGAGCTCATTCTTGTGAGATTAAACAAAATAATTCAGGATTAATATATTCATTTCCTTCCAAACTACAATCTATTTCAGTTATAGACTGAGTATCAGTTTTTCCAGTGTTGATGGCACTTTGTTTTTGCTGTTGACCAACTCAGATCTGAAAGACAGGATTTTATGAGAAGCTTCACCTTCAGCCTGCTTTGCCTGTACGTGCCTGCATTTGTGGATCACACGTGATAACATTATAGTCTCGCTTTCCAAGGCACATTCATTCATTCATTCATTCACCTGCTTGCCCATCAGACATGTGTGTGCACCATGCCTCTTCTTTCCCAGGCTCTGTGTTAAGCTGGAGTGCAGGGCAGTGAGTGAAGCAAACAGGGTCCCTGACCTCACAAAGCAAGGCTGGAGACAGCCATCCTGGGCACATCGATCCCGGATGGCCCCTCATGATGAGATGGAACAGGGTGAAGTCATAACAGAGGGGGACTGCGAGGGCACTTGGCATGGAGCTCAGGGAGGGCTTCCCAGAGGAGGTGACTGTATTCATTTCCTGGGCTGCCATAACAAGGTGTTACCAGCCATGTGACTTCAGCAACAGATATTTATTACTTCACAGTTCTGGAGGCAGAAGTCCAAGAGCAAGGTGCTGGCAGGGTTGGTTCCTTCAGAGGCTGGGAGAGAGAACTGATTCCTTGCCTCTCCCCCAGCTTCTGGTGGCCGCCGGCAACCTTGGTGCTCCTGGGCTTGTGCACGAGCACAAGCATCCCCCGATCCCTGCCTTCATGTACACCTGGCTTCTCCGTGTACCTGTGCCTGTGTCCACATTTCCTCTTTGTAGAAGGACACCAGTCATATTTGACTACGGCCTACCATAGCAGCCTCACTGTAACTTGATTCCCTCTGTCAAGGTCCTCTTTCCAAATCAGGTTACAGTCTGAGGTCCTGAGGGTTCAGACTTCAATGTATCCTTATGGGGAGACACAATTCAAAGTCTAGCAGGGACACAGAAGTGGAGGATGCAGATGGAAGCATCTGTAAGAAGACCCCAGCCTGGGAAGGGTGTATCTGACAAGAGGAATTGAAGGCTGCCCAGGGTGACCAGAGCGGCATGAAAGAGCCAGCGGGATGTGAGGCTGGAGAGGGTGGCAGGGGCCAGATCTCACCCACAAGGCGAGGAGGCTGGATTTATTCCAAGTGCACAGGGAAGACTCTGGGGAAAAGAGGGAGGGAGGGGGCCGGGCGCAGTGGCTCACGCCTGTAATCCCAGCACTTTGGGAGGCTGAGGTGGGCAGATCACAAGGTCAAGAGATGGAGACCAGCCTGGCAAACATGGTGAAACCCCTTCTGTACTGAAAATACAAAAATTAGCTGGGCGTGGTGGCACGTGCCTGTAGTCCCAGCTACTTGGGAGCCTGAGGCAGGAGTATTGTTTGAACCCAGGAGGCAGAGGTTGCAGTGAGCCGAGATTATGCCCCTGCACTCCAGCCTGTGGACAGAGCGAGACTCCATCTCAAAAAAAAAAAAGAAAAAGAAAAAAAGATATACGGAGGAACATTCCAAGACTCAGAGCCCCCATGCTGCTCAGGAATACTGTTGGTCCATAAGGGCGAGTCAATGGCCAGGAGATTGCTGGAGATGCCAATAGCATGAGACCCACCACCTATGTCCTTCACCCAAGTGGGAATAATGCCAACCACAAGGAGCCAACATGAGTAGACATTTATTAGTAAGTTTCAAGCTTAGGAAGCCCTTCCACATGCCACATGCTCTCTCTCACCCAATACTTGCACAGTCCAGCAAAGAGGGGCTGGTTGTACTCCACATAGATGAGGAAGCTGAGGCTAAGTGGCACCAGTTCCTTCCCTGAGGTCACTGGGAGCTACATGGTGAGAGTCCGACCTCTGCATCTGCTTTTCCCTTGCAAACTCAGAGAGACATCTCTCCTTCATGTTGCAAGTATCCCATCAATAACAGCAATTGTCAATCGTGAGTTCCTGTGAAAAGCAAGGCTGGTCGTTCCATCACTTCTGTCTGTCCAACATGCCCCAGACTTGCTCTTTTGGGGCCCTGCGCTATTAAGTAAACATCCCCCAGCCATTGTGAATATCTGAAAGCACCTGCTTTGTACATAGCAGAGTCAGAGACCTTTATATGCACACCCTGAAGCCCTCCTCCTGCCAGCACTGAGACGGGTGCCATGATTGTAATACCCCCTTTCGTGGGTATGGAGGTGAAAGCTCTGACAGCTGAAGAACTTACCCAGACTCGAGACCCCAGCTCTCAACCCTCTGCTAAGCTGCTTCTGTTCTGTGAAAGGGTTAGCAGTTTACCAGTCCAGTGCCGGTAGAGCCTACTGCTCAGACATTTCTGCCTGATTCAGTGGCAGCCGCTATATTACTCTCCAGTGGTCTGGCCCTTGAGGTCAGCTCTGTAGGATTCCTTGCCAGGGCTGTTCCTCAGGGAATACCTCTCCTGTTTTTCTTGTTACACTTGTGCACCAAGGGTTTGCTGAAGCAGCCCAGGTTTATTACCTCCGTTTTCCACTCTATTTGAACTTGCAAACTTCAACTTACTGCTGGTCTTCTTACTCTCACCTCAACTGTCTTTCTTTCTTTCTTTTTTTTTTTTTTTTTTTTAGATAGAGTTTCATTCTGTCACCCAGGCTGGAGTGCAGTGCAGTGTCATGTTCTCAACTCACTGCAACCTCCACCTCTTAGGTTCAAGCAATTCTCCTGCCTCAGCCTCCTGAGTAGCTGGGATTACAGACATGTGCCACCATGCCCAGTTAATTTTTGTATTTCTAGTAGAGATGGAGTTTCACCATGATGGCCAGGCTGGTCTGGAGCTCCTCACCTCAACTGATCCACCCTCCTTGGCCTCCCAAAGTGCCGGGATTACAGGTGTGAGCCCCCACACCCAGCCATCTCACCTGCCATTCTGTTCAAATCAGGACAGTGTTTTGTGCGAGCCCTGAATATAACTACAGCACACAAAAGATTTCTCTCCTGGGTTTGTTAGGATAAGTTTAAGTTACCCTGTGTCTCTCGCTAATTTCTTCTAATTATAAAAGGGTTGGGGGGCTTCTTTTAATAGCCAATGAAGTTGATTAGCAACCTTGTATCTTTATTTTGATAGGTCCAATGGGAAAATATACTAATCATTTCTTATAAGCAAAGAATAGATAAAAAATAATTCATCCATATAAATAACTTTTTTAAAGCTAATTATTATCAAGTGCTTATCTCTATAAGGCACTGTTCAAGAGGCTTTGGGAATCGTAACTCATTTAATGCTCACAACAGCCCTATGACGTAGGTACTTTTATTGTGTCCATTTGATAGATGAGGAAACTGAGGCACAGACAGGTTTTAGAATGATACCTGCGACTTCAGCGTGATGGGGCAGAGATGTGAGGTGTGTGAGCCAGAGCACCTGGTTGCAGAGGCAGCTCTCAAACACAGCACTGCACTCCCCGGAGCTTCCACACACTCTTCCGGCCCCATGGCATTCAGAAATGAAAGAACTCAGGCCCGCAAAAGACCAGCCTTCATCAGGAGACTGCGACAAGGAAGTCAAAAAACCTGTGTTGAACACAGTACCATTCTTGCAGCAGTATTAACTTTCCCACACTTCAATATATTCATGTGCGTATCTACTTTAAAATCTTTGTGCGTCACCATCAATAGCTTATAATTGATATTCCAATAATTAGATATCGTAATTGAAATCCAGGTTTTACTCACTGGAGAATTTGGGCAAAGACCTACAAAGCAAGAATAACTTTAGTTCATTAACGAGGGTCATTTTTACATTAGCCTGCTCTCACTACATAAAAATGTTTAAATCTTTTTAAATACACGATAGTCGTTACTGCAGTTTCATAATCATTAATGAGATAATGTGCTTCTTGAAGTTCACCGTCTCTGTGAATTTGATATGCTTGTTCCCAGTTAGCAGGGTTGCAGCGGCCTCAGCTTTTTGGTTCACGCAGTCACCACACGCCCACCAAACACAGGCTGCAGGCTGAAGGCTGGAGATTTAAATAAGGCAGCAACTTCTTGCTTTCATGAGGCTTAGCAGGGAGGACAGGTATAAAAGTAGTACAAGAAGAGTGAATCCCTCAAATAAATTCAGAGTGCTTTGGGAACACGACCTGAGGGAAACAGACCCGAAGTCTGGGAAGGTCAGCTCATGAAGTAACATCTTGTCCTTTAAGACTTAGCTCTGCTAGGTAGAGTAATAAGGGGTGGTACAAGGTTAGCACAATCCAGGAAGAGCAAACATTGTGTGCAAATGCCCCAAGGCACACAAGAGCCTGGTTGAGGGGCTGAGAGGTGGGGCCGGTGCTGGCTTGGAGAGCATAAGCCAGGGATGGGTAGGAGAGGTGGCACACACCCAGGGCCTCTGTCCCCTAATGACAGACTCCAAGAAGCCATGCATTTCCCTCAAGTTCCCCCAGATCACTCCCCAGTCATAATTAACTGGCTCTCTCCTTTCACATACCCTTTCAGCACTTTGTTTCCCCCTGGATGTCAGCATCTTTCCCAGCACGCACGGTCGGCTTTATTGCGATCAGTTTCTGCCTCTTCTGGGCAGCCCCTCTTCTGGGGCTCCTTGAGGGCAGACAGAGCTTCACTCATCATCGTTGCCCCCTTCAGCCTCAGAGCCGTTTGCAACAGAGGGAGCACAAAGAATGTCCATTGCATTAAATCAAATCTAACAAACAGCATTTTTTCCCAGCAGCTCTGCAAATAGGAACAGATGCCTTTGCTAATCGCCCCTGGATGCATGGTTCCATTCAGGGCTGTAAATCCATATATCAGAGCCAGAACCAGTTAGCAGTCTGGTCTATAATAACCATGCACTGGCCTCTCACATCCTGGGCACTGGGCCCTGTGACTGAAAAGAAAGTCTGAACAAACCCACACAAACTGGATTGTCCACTCGTACCAGCCTCACACAGGAATGGTCAAAATATCTCTTTTCCTTCAGCTCCTGGAAATTGAAAAGACAAATCAGTTAGCAGAAGGCTAAGATTAGAGTCTCACCCTTCCACAAGGAAATTCACTTGTATTTTCTCCAGAGTCAAGGATCCCCTGTTTGCACTCATTTTGTTGTTAGGAACCACTTTCAACCATCAGAAACAAATCCTGAAAGGCATTGAAACTCATCACTGGGGAGGTCCCGGGGCTTTCCAACTTCAGACGCAGCTGCATCTAGGCCATCAGACAATGTGGACCGGATGCTCCCTGTCTGCAGCTTCAGCTGTCGGCTCTGTTTGTCTCTCTCTGTTGGCTTTATTCTCAGCTAGGCTCTCTCCTTATGGCAAGGAAGGTGACTTCTGACAGCCCTGATGGCTTATACACGGAGGCAGGCACGCACACAGCCTCTCTTCCAGATCCAGATGCTACTCTCACAGAAAGACTTTTGGTCTTGCTGGGTCACAGGAGCCACTCAGACCAGGCATTGAGTCCCAGGAAATGATGAGATGACAGGCCCACCGTAGGTCAGCAGTCCCCAACCTTTTTGGCACCAGGGACTGGTTTCATAGCACACAATTTTTTCACAGATGGCAGGGGTAGTGGGGGATGTTTTTGGGATGACACTGTTCCACCTCAGATCATCAGGCATCAGTTAGTTAGATTCTCATAAGAAATGCGGAACCTAGATCCCTCTCATGCACAGTTCACAGTAAGGTTCCCGCTCCTGTGAGAATCTAATGCCGCCACTGATCTGACAGGAGGCGGAGTTCAGGTGGTCACGCTCACTCACAGGATGCTCACCTCCTGCTGTGCTGCCTGGTTCCTAATAGGCCATGAACCAGTACAGGTCCGCAGCCCCAGGGGTTGGGGAGCCTTGCCCTAGATCACCTGCCCGCCTCTGGGAAACAAGATGGGGAGAAAATGAGGCCTGTGCTTGACCGCAGCAACATGACCTCAAGGAGCAGGGTGTGGTGGTTCCCTGAAGAAAGGAATGCCCCCAGATCAAAGCTACATTTCCCATCTACTCCAGATCCTATTCAAACAGAACCACTTCTCTTGAGCCTGGCCATGATTTGAATGTGCAAAGCTGGTGTGTTGCAGCCAGTCTGCACCAGCTTTGGGAGAGATAATTGCCACATGTGTTGCCAGTTCTTCGTGTGTGTGGTGATATAGAGTACATAGCTTGAAACTGGCCATGGGGGGAATATTTAACCACAAAAATGTATGCAAGCTACAAATCAGGGCTTTTCCCCCCTTAATTGCCATTAAACATTTACCAGCACAACACTGTGGGTTAGTTATTGTGTTGCCCCACTAAAGAAACTGTGTGTGTCTGTGTGCTCGTGTGTGTGAACGTGTGTGTGTTTGCACGTGTGTGTGTGATTTAAGCCAAAACGACGGACCCCTATGTTATCTGTGGTTTCAGGCCATGCTTAATTCTTCCATGTTGGTTTATTGGTTCCCGTGTTCCAAAGCTCTGCATGTGCCCTGTTTAAAGAATGGTCCACTTCCACCCTATACAGTTGGAGGGTCGCCCATTCGTTTGATTTCTTCACGTCCATTTTCTTCATCCTCCTTACACATGCTACTGACCATCACTAACAGGACTCCGTGACGAGAGCCAAGCCTGTTCATCTGCTTTCCCCATGACAGGACTGTCTGCTTCCTCTCCCTGTCCCAGGATTTGTTCTTTACCTCTCAGAACTGCAGAAAACAAGTTATTTTCTCTTGGCAATTTGTGCCACTCTTTTTCCTCCCCCTTTTGGCTTCGAAAAAGTGATGGGTCTTGTGCACTTGTAATTAACTGGAGCATATCTGATCCATCATCCCCTGAGCAGGGGAAGCTCGGTGGTCCCTAGCTCAAGAAGGGGCAGCCCCCACCCCCTGCACTTAGGGAGGGGAGGTCTAGAGCTTTCTCCAGGAGGTACCTCTGCCCAAAGCCTGTGAATCCACAAAAGCAAGGTCGGCCTACCCTTGTGTATAAGCCACAGGGTAGCCAGAGACAAATGCAAGCAATAGTGTGAGGTGAGATAGCGCAGAAACACTGTTCCCCGAAGTCAGCTTTATCAGGGTCTTTCCCTGGGAGCCGGATGCAGCAAACAACACTGTCACAGGTAAAACGAGAGGAAACAAGCTTGTTTCTTTTTTCTTTTTTTCAAAACAGGGTCTCACTCTGTTGCCCAGGCTGGAGTGCAGTGGAACAATCACAGTTAACTGCAGCCTCCACCTTCAAGGCTCATATGATCCTCCTACCTCAGCCTCCTGCATAACTGGCACTATACAAGCTTTCTTCTTATTCCTGAGCTTTCTAAATTTCTTTAACTGATTTTGCCGCACTGCATGTGCCGGTTTCATCTTCCTCCTCGTTGTAACTGTTTTGTGACCAGAGTCAATGCCAGAGGCCCCAAGGAATGCAGAAAAGCACCAGCCATCTGGACATGTTGATGAGACACGCACAGTCTGGGACCTTCTGTGAATAACACAACTGGCGTTGTCACCGGGATAACTGCATGGGAGATCTGAGAGTGCTTGGGATATAGTTGGCACTCAGGTCATTCTGCAGGTGTTAATTAAGCACTTGCTATGAGCCAGGCTCTATGCTGGGGACCTAAAGATGAGTAAGTCAGTGGACAACATTTGAATGCAAGTCACGAATATGTGGTTTCCAAACCTGGACTGGGTGGGGCTGGCAGGGATGCCTTCCACTTTTTCTGCTTAACTCTGAATGGTTCCTTTTGCTGCTCACTTGGCAGCTGAACTCAACATTGTCCGCTGCCCCCAAGGCTGTCTTCTGTCCATTCTCTCTTTCTCAGAGGATGACTTTGCCTCTTACTTCCGATTCAAAATAAATCCCACTGGAAGAAGCAACGGAGCCATGACCAAAAGCCGACTTTGAGTCAAGACTGCCGAGTCTTTGCTTTTACTGAATTTAGTCCTGACTCCCGTGCAGGCTCCCTGTCCTCGCTCCCTCTGCAACACCTTGAGATGGTCCTCCGTGAGGCTGCTGCACCCGTGCTGGCTGGACCACCTTCTGCCTTGGCATTCTCACAACACCCTAGAGCATCTCACCTCTTTTGGCTCTTTCCCAGTTCTCATGGTCCCTGATAGTCCTTAAAAAGATTCCTATTTGGCCGGGCATGGTGACTCATGCCTGTAATCATAGCATTTTGGGAGGCCAAGGCCGGCAGATTACCTAAGCTCAGCAGTTCAAGACCAGCCTGGGCAACATGGTGAAACCCCGTCTCCACTAAAATACAAAAAAAAAAAATAGTCGAGTGTGGCGGCATGCGCCTGTAAGCTGAGGCAGGAGAATTGCTTGAACCCAGGAGGCGGAGATTGCAGTGAGCCGAGATCCATACCACTGCACTCCAGCCTGAGCAACAGAGTGAGACTCTATCTCCGGAGGACGGGAGAAAAAGATTCTATTTCATGGACCTAATACCCCATTTCTAGGAGTGGAGTCGGAGAAACTAGACAGACGAACATACATACGGCAAAGCAGAATTTCCGAGAGACCTCTCATCTGAATAGTGCCAACTCTAGGCATTAGCTAAAAAAGAGCTTCATTGCAAAACTTTCTGGGGATTTTTATTGTTCCTCGTCTGGAGTATCCACACCATCATCCTGCCTGTGAGAAATTTGGATAGTTTATTTTGTTTTTTTGTTTTGTTTTGTTTTTTAGACAGGGTCTCGCTCTGTCACCCAGGCTGGAGTGCAGTGGTGCAGTCTCAACTCACTGCAGTCTCGGCCTCCTAGGCTCAAGCGATCCTCTCACCTCAGCCCCCCAGGTAGCTGGGATTATAGGTACACGCCACTATTACTGGAAAGAGGTCGCAATCCAGACCCCAAGAGAGGGTTCTCAGATCTTACGCAAGAAAGAATTAGAGGCAAGTCCGTAGAGTAAAGTGAAAGCAAGTTTGTTGGGAATATAAATGAATAAAAGTATGACTATACCATAGACAGAGCAGCCCCGAGGGCCAAAGGATTATTTCTTGACTATGTGTTAAATAAGGAGCAGATTATTCATGACTTTTCCAGGAAAGGGATGGGCAATTCCCAGGGCTTTTTAGACCATATAGGGTAACTTCCTGACATTACCATGGCATTTGTAAACTGTCATGGTGCTGGTGGGAGTGTAGCAGTGAGGATGACTGGAGGTCACTCTCATCGCCATCTTGGTTTTGGTGTTTGTTCGGCTTTTTACTGCAACCTGTTTTATCAGCAAGATCTTTATGACCTGTATCCTGTGCCAACCTCCTATCTCATCCCGTTTGTACCTAACCATCTGGGAATGCAGCCCAGTAGGTCTCAGCCTTATTTTAGTCAGTCCCTGTTCAAGATGGAGTTGCTCTGGTTCAAACACTTCTGACACCACCATGCCAGGCTAATTTTTCATATTTTTTTGTAGAAACAGGGTTTCACCGTGTTGCCCAGGCTGGTGTCAAACTCCTGAGCTCAAGTGATCTGCCCACCTCAGCCTCCCAAAATGCTGGGATTACAGATGTGAACCACAGGGCTCTGCCTGGATAGTTTGGTTTTTATCTTTGTCACATCGCTGTTCTCTGTCTCCACTGATGAGTCACATTCCAGACCCTTTTATATATGTGACCTCTTGAGGTATCAAGACTCCTACAGATCTAGGAGGAAGTGCCGTACATCTTTGGGCAGAAGCTGACTTAAGACAACAGGCAATTGCCCTTGATGCTAAGACTAACCACAAGCTCTTCCCAATCTGTATTTTTCATTTGCAGGCTGGAGTGTGTCCTCTGTACCTACTCAGTATTTCAATAGGAGGCAAAGATCTCTGTGAGGCAATCTGGGGTTTTTCTAGCTGGGCCTGTGTTATCAATGGCCAGCCAGCTCTCCTGGTTTATTTATACCTTTTTCCCACCTGAAAACTTGATGGTTGATTTGTGAAATAAAACCGAAATGGCTCAATCTGTCTAAAAGCTTTCTGTGGGTTTTAAACTTACCTATTTTTTTAAAGAAATTTTAATAATGCTTCTGGCTTTTAGAGTCAGCAGGAAACCTACAATAAGAATTGTTGTATTTGCACCAATATCGAACATAGGGAGCATAAGTAATAAGGAACCCAGTGCTGTTTGTTGAATAAGTAAATTTTCATGGTAACTGGTAATTGCTGGTCTATAAAAGCTCTCTTCCTTATGTTCCTGCTACTGAGTAAAAATGATTTTTGTATTTGGAACAGACTAAACTCATTTCAAATGGAAATATTAATCTGTAATTGTCCTTATACAAGAAACACCAAGTTCAAGGCAAAAATAACAAAGCCAGTTAACCATATGTTTCATACCTGCACAATTTACCTAAATAGAGATTGCCCAAAGAAGTTTTGCTGGCTTCTGAAAACTTTCTCATAAGATTTTAAAAATATATTTTATGGTCAAGATGTTGTAGCATCCTTCCAGGACCAATTCATATCTAGCCAAGAAAAATTACATTTTCCCATTTACATTCCAAAGTCTGAACTGTTATTTTATAAATGAATTTTCCCTCCAATTCAGAAAGCACTGGCTACATTACAAATTTTAATGCTACTATTATAGGATCATAATTTTAAAAACCCAGGGTTCTCCAAGGGCTTCAGCAGCATGCCATCTCTCCACTTTATTAAAATGAATGAACAGATGTACAATTTATTTCTGCCGAGCCATCATCTAAATTCATAAGCTATTTCTCATGTGTCTGCAATCCACGTTGGTTTCCCATTTTCTTTGCCTTAGAAAAAAAATTACACTCCCTCATTTATCACTCTGGGAACATAAACGAGAAGTCTACTCTCCACTTCATTCACTTTGGACTAATATCCTCGACACAATTTAAATCCCATCTCTTCAAGACTATTCAATGAGAGCAAGGCAGTAGAACACCCAGCATCCAATTGGAAAACTCCTCAGCCATCAGTGTAGAAGACTGACAAGCGCAGTCACACGAGCTTACACCTTGACAGATGCAGGGAAGAGAGCTTACAACAGCCTTGAATCCATTCAGATAGATGAGGCAGTCTAGAACCATCACAGTTAAAAGTCAATGTCAGTAACAGAAGTGTATTTTAGCTGCCATATTTCATAGAACCCTCATACCATCCTTACTTCCCACGTGCGCTGTCATCTGACAGCAGGCTGGCAGAGAGGCATTTAACAGATTCATCTTGGGTTGGCAAACATCTAGCCTAGCTCTGAAAACCCACGTGTTGATCTCAGACCTGCCTTTGCATCCCTGCACCACCATTTTCTGATGGCGTGAGATCAGGCATAGCTTTTAACCTCTCTGAGATCTGGCTTATTTATCAGTATGATGGAGATAAGTGGACTGCTTTGTAATAAAGATTAAATAAAGTACAGCGTTTTGATGCTATGAACCTAGAAGTATCTGGGACAGGTCTCAGTCAATTTAGAAAGTTTATTTTGCCAAGGTTAAGGACGTGCCCGTAACACAGCCTCAGGAAGTCCTGGTGACGTGTCCAAGATGACGGGGGTATAACCTGGTTTTATACATTTTAGGGAGGCATGAGATATCCACCAATATGTGTAAGATGTACATTGGCTCAGTCTGGAGAGTGAGTGGTTGGGGAGCTTCCAGGTCATAAGTAGGTAACAGACAAACAGTTGCATTCTTTTGAGTGTTTGATCAAAGACAGGGTAGAGGAATAGTCACTTACGCCTTAGTCTAGCTCAGTGCATCTGCATTTTTACATAAACAATCAGACCAAGGAAATAATTAGATATGCATTTGTCTCAGGTGAGCAGAGGGATGTGTTGAGTTCGGTCTGTCCTTTGACTTGCACCTGTGAGGATGAGCTGTCAATTTACATTGCCTGGGTGAAATTCAACAGAAGCTTTTAGGGTAAAGATCTTGGGACCCACAAGGAATCTCCTTGCAGGCAAATTGTGAGGGAGGTATTTTTTATATTTGTAACTATCTTATTTAGAAATTGAGAACTATGGGGGCAGGTTTGCCTCCCATATTTCCCAGCTAGGCTTTTCCCTTTAGCTTAGTGACTGGGGATCCCAAGCTTTATTTTCCTTTCACAATGCCAAGGTCAATAATATATGGCAAGCACAGTGCCTGACATGTGGTTCAGTAAAGGGGCCATTGTGATAAAGATGGCATTCCAGAGATACATCTCTTCCCCAGAACAGCTGGCCTGAAATTACAGAGCACTCCTCTTCCTCAGTTCTGCATTTGCTGGCATGGTTCTAGTGAATGTAAGGAAGGCCTTTGGTAGCCAGCACATGCAATCAATGAGTGCAGCTTGGAAAGGCTACAGAATGAAGCCCTCAGGTTATCTGGCAGAATTCTGCTCCCGGAAGAATTCTATTTACGAGATGCTGCTGGAACTGAGCAGTAAAATTTGCCTGAATCTCTAGTTTCGCATGGAAATCTGCCCTGTGTCCGTAAATGTATCTTGGGTTTGGGGCTTTAATCAGATTTTGAGTGTTTGGTTTGTTGTTGTTTACTCTTTCGGTGGCCCTGTTGCTTGGAGAAGAAACATCATGTTAATTTCATTTGCCTGAACTCTGTGACCATCCTGTGATTTCAAACACAGCTTGTCTTTTTTCATGTAATGCTTTTGGGAGGGGAAGGTGGGTTCTCCTGATCTCTGGAAGATCCACATCAAAATGATGGAGTTCTTTCATTTAGCAGAGATACATTTTGAGGTGGACAGTGTCAAAATGGCAAGTTCCCCAAAGAGGAAAGGAAAGAGGGACGTCATTTTAGGATGGGCCGATGAGATGTTCCTTAGGAACCACGGAAGTGACACTTGTCAGCATCCACGCAAGAAAATGTCAATGAGGGGAGCCAGCCGTGGTGACTCCTAGCAGCTCCTGGCAGTGGTCTATCTGCCTATGTTGTCAACAGTCCCTGAATTAAATCAGCCACTGCTGCCACCAATGAACTTGTAGGTTGTTGTGGGATAAGGGATCCTAGGCAGTTTCTTCATCTCTGCTTGACCAAACCACGTGTCAAAATCATGGATCCCAGGTGCCCTGAAGACATTCAAGAAGTCTCATTCGCTAGCTGAGCAAAGTCATGAGACAAACTGTCCGTGTGACAAGCCTGCTTTTAGGCTTTGACATTCCAGCAAGCAAGCAGATGCCGCTGACAGAAATGTGGTAGTTAGAGAGAACAGGATTTTAAAGAAGAACTAACCCAATTATTTTGATCCACAGAGTCTTAGAAGATAGAATGCAGGGAGGAGGCAAGCAAGGAGGAGGGATAAGGGGCTTTTCTGTTTCCCCGTTGTTACTCTATCACACTGTCAGTTTGGCTAGAAGGGCTGTTTTTATTTCCCTGAATCCCAGTTCCATTTCTGAGTTCTTATTTATTCACAGGGCAGGATGGGCTGACACTGTGGACATGGTTTGGGTACCAGATGACTCCTAGTTTCAGTCGTATCTCCATCAGTCAGCACCTCTTAGATACTGCACAAATTCCTTAGATGCTTTGGGCCTCAGTGTCCTCACCTATAGAATAGGATGTTGGTAATGAAGGCCACCAGCTCCATGCAGGACAAGGTGCTGAGTGCTTTCTGTGTATTATCACGCTGAATCCTCATGATCTCTTTGAGAGGTGCATTCTACTAGACCTTCCAGTTCTCAGATCAGGAAGCAGAATGAGAGCTAAGGTAATGCACCCAGGTTACAGGTTATCCTCAAGTTCTCCACGGAGCAGTGACATTTTGTCACCATTGATCCTATATTACTGATACTGATCAATAGATAGGTTACTGGAAAGGGGTCCACATCCAGATCCCAAGAGAGTGTTCTTGGATCTTGAGCAAGAAGGAATTCAGGGCGAATCCACAGAGTAAAGTGAAAGCAAGTTTATTAAGAAAGTAAAAGAATAGAAGGATGGCTACTCTATTAAGCAGAGCAACAGCATGAGCTGCTAGTTGGCCATTTTTATAGTTATCTCTCGATTATATGCTAAACAAAAGGTGAATTATTCATGGGTTTTCCAGGAAAGGGGTGGGCAATTCCCAGAACTGAGAGTTTCTCCCGCTTTTAGACCATAGAGGGTAACTTCCAGACCTTGCCATGGCATCTGTAAACTGTCCTGGCACTGGTAGGGGTGCCTTTTGACATGCCAATGCATTATAATTAGCGTATAATGAGCAGTGAAAATGACCATTACCATCTTGGTTTTGGTGGGTTTTGTTCAGCTTCTTCACTGCAACTTGTTTTATCAGCAAGGTCTTCCTGACCTGTATCTTGTGCTGACCTCCTATCTCATCCTGTGATTTAAAATGCCTCAACCTCCTGAGAATGTAACCCGGTAGGTCTCAGCCTTATTTTACCCAGCTCCTATTCAAGATGGAGTTGCTCTGGTTCAAAGCCTCTGACAGATACTCCATCCCACGAGGTGAATAAAGGTTGCACCAGTGTTCATTTTATTGGCTAAGAACCCCAGAATTGTCACATTGCATACAGTGGTTCAGGACATTTGACCTCACCATTGCAGAGCACATCTGAAGTTAGTTTTGAACATATTGACATTGGTGTTTTGAAACTCCTCACCGCTTTCTAACAGACTTTCCAGTTAGCTGAGTCAGCACAAAGGGCCTTAGCCAGGTCTGAAAGGAGTTTGTTTTCATGTTGCAGAGAGTGTTTTCTCATAGGGGTTTGTTTCTCCAGTGAAAATGTTTCTTGCTTTGCATCTGTTATTATGATCTTACTCACTTGGAGGGAAAATGATATCTTCTTGGGCTGCTTGCTCATTGGCGGAGGCTTGGCTTCCGTGAAGACACACGCTGGCTTTCCATAGCACTTTCTCTTGTTTTTGTTTCTAAAATCACTATTTATTGCCCTTCAAAACAGATTGCATTTGAATTAGGGTTCTGGGCCTGTACAGTGTGTGGAAGCCCAACTGCAAAGTAGATTCCATCATAAACAAGGTATCCCCACTCCAAATTAACAGTAAAATAGGCCATGGAGTCCCAGAATATATCATTTCAGGCTTACGAAGAAAAGCAACTTAATTTCCTTATTTTTAAATTTTTCTATGATTACAGACTCACAGGAAGTTGCAAAAATAGTGCTGGCAGCACCTTGAACCCTTCTCTCGGCTTCCTCCATGGTGACATCTCCTATACCTATAGTGCAACAATACCACAAGCAGGAAGTTCACGTGGGCACAGTGCTATTGACCAGAGCTCCTGAAGTTTCCACCCATTTGTGTGTGGTTTTCTGTGTGTGTGTGTGTAATCCTGTGCATTTGATTGGCACGTACAGGCTTGTGTAACCAGCACCACCATCAGGATACAGGACAGCTGCATGACCACAGAAAGGCTACCTGTCTTGCTACTCCTTATTAGTTGTACTCACCTTCCCCTTTCTCTTGACCTTCTCCCCTGGCAATTATTAACCTGTTCTCCACCTCTCGTTTTGTCACTTCAAGGATGGTACTTAATGGAATCATATAAAATGTAACTCTTTGATATTAACTCTTTTTTTTTTTTTGAGACAGAGTCTTGCTCAGTCGCCCAGGCTGGAGTGCAGTAGCACAATCTCAGCTCATTGCAACCTCTGCCTCCCAGGTTGAAGCCATTCTCCTGCCTCAGCCTCCTGAATAGCTGGGACTACAGACACCTGCCACCATGTCCAGCTAATTTTTGTATTTTTAGTAGAAACAGGGTCTCACCATGTTGGCCAGGCTGGTCTTGAACTCCTGACCTCAGGTGATCCACCTGCCTCGGCTTCCCAAAGTGCTGGGATTACGGATGTGAGCCACCACACCTGGCCAAGATTAGCTCTTTTCACTAAGCTTAATGCCCCTGAGATCCATCCAAGTACTCACATCAACCAATAGCTGGTTCCTTTTGATTGCTGAGTAATATTCCATTGTATGGTATGCCAGAGTTTGTTGAACTATTCACCCACTGAAGGACATTTGACTTTGTTGCTAGTTTGAAGTTACTGCAAATAGAACCACTGTGAATATTTGTGTAAGGCTTTTGTGTGAACATGTATTTTCATTTTTCTGGGTACCAACTGCTGGATCATATTAGTTTTATAAGAAACTGCCTGTTTTCCAGAGTGGCTAAATCATTTTCCATCCTTACCAGCAATACAGGAGAAATCCAGTTGTTCCACATTCTCACCAGCATGTGGTGTTATCACTATTTTTCATTATAGCCAGTCTGTTCAGCATAAAGTAATAGCTGGTCTCTGGTTTGTTAGCAGTATGTTAATTCGCATTTCCCTAATAACTAATGATATGAAACATCTTTTCATGTGCTTATTTGCCATCAATGTTCTCTTTGGTGAAATGTCTAATTATGCCTTTTGCCTATTTTTTTTGTTTTGTTTTACAGGCCATTTTCAGGACTTTAACTTTTACCCATTTTCTCTTTTTTTTTTTTTTTTGAGATGGAGTCTCGCAGTGGTATGATCTCAGCTCACTACAACCTCTGCCTCCCGGGGTCAAGTGATTCTCCTTCCTCAGCCTCCCGAGTAGCTGGGATTACAGACACATGCCACCATGCCTGGCTAATTTTTGTATTTTTAGTAGAGATGGGGTTTCACCATGCCGGCCAGGCTGTTCTCAAACTCCTGACCTCATGATCTGCCTGCCTCCACCTCCCCAAGTTGGGATTACAGGTGTGAGCCACCGCACCTAGCCCCATTTTCTAACAAAATCTTTTAATGGTTGAGTGTTGAGAGTCGTTTACGTAGTCTATATGCAAGTCCTTTGTCGGAGATGTGGTTTGCAAATATTGATCTCAGTCGGTGGCTTATCTGTTCGTTCTCAATAGAATCTTTCACAGAACAAAAGTGTTTAATTTCATGCAAGTCCAATTTATACTTTTTTCTTCTACAGATTGTGCTTGTGGTGTCAACTCTAGGAATTCTTTGCCTAGACCTAGATGTTAAAGATTTTATCCTCTGTTTTCTTGTACAAATTTTTATAGTTGTATGTTTTACATCTAAGTTCATGATCCTTTTGGAACTGATTTTTTTGTGTAAAGTGTAAAGTTTAGATTGAGTTCATTTATTTGCTAGTGGACACACAATTGCTCCAGTAGCATTTTAGAAATAACTATCCTTCTTCCATTGAATTGCTATTGTCCCTTTGTTTGAAAAAAAAAAAAAATCGTTTGGGTGCAAGTGTATTTGTGCAGGTCTATTCTGGGTCCTCCATTCTGTCCCATTGATCTATGTCTCTCCCTCACCAGTACTGTACTGTCTTATTACTGGAGCTGTAGAGTAAGGCTTCACATCAAGTAGAGTGATTCCTCTGCTTTATTCTTTTTCAAAAGTATTTTAGAAAACTTTTTTTTTCCTTTTTCAATGTTTACTTTAGATTGCAGGAATACATGTGCAGGTTTGCAATAAAGGTATATTACATGATGCTAGGGTTTGGAGTGTGATGAACCCTAGCACCCATTTGGCAGTTTTTCAACCTTCGCCTCCTTCCCTCTCCACTTTCCGAGTCCCCAGTGTCTACTCTTTCCATCTTTATGTCCATGTACACCCAATGTTTAACTCCCACTTCTGACTGAGAACCTGTAGTATTCAGTTTTCTGCTTCTGTTCATTGAGACAATAGCCTCCAGTGCTGCAAAGGACATGATTTCATGATTTTTTATGATTACATAGTATTCCATGGTGTTGTCTCATCCACCATTGATGGACACCTGGGTTTGTTGCATGCCTTTGCTACTGTGTATAGTGCTGCAATGAATATATGGGTGCATGTGTCTTTTCAGTAGAGTGATCTATTTTCCTTTGAGGATCTACTCAGTGATGGCATTGCTGGGCCAAATGGTGGTTCAGCTCAGGTCTTTGAGAAATCTCCAAACTCTCTCCACGATGGCTGAACTAATCTACATTCCCACCAGCAGCATATATGTGTTCCCTTCTCTCCCAGTTCTACCAACATCTGTAATTTTTTGACTTTTTAACAAAAGCCATTCCAACTGGTGTGAGATGGTATCTCATTGTGGTTTTGATTTGCATTTCTCTGCTGATTAGTGATGATGAGAGTTTTTTCATTTGTTTATTGGTCATTTGTATGTCTTCTCCTGAGAAGTGTCTGTTCATGTCCTTTGCCCACTTTTAAATGGTTATTTGTAGAAAACCATTTTAAATGCAATTTGAACTCAACAGCTTTTTATTCCCTCTAAAATTATTTTTCCGATTAAAACATAATTCATTTCCATTGTAAAAGACATTAAAATATCATAAACATCTAATAGAAAAAGTTAACACATCTCTCCACACACCTAAGAGATAACTATGTTCTTTCCTTTCGTATATATCAAGTTCTACTTTCTTATTTACAAATGCGGGATCACACCCTGTTCAGTATATTGCGATCTGTCTCAGGATTTGTATCTTTTTTCCTTGTCTGTAAAAAGGGAGAACTATTAATAATACTCTTTATTTCTTTAGTCAGTGGTAAGGATCAAATGGTAAAACACATGCAGAAAGTTTAACCCAGTGCCTGCTATATAGTAATATCTTTGTTGATGTTATTTTTATTTTCCCCCCTTCAGCTTATGCTACCTGCTTTGGGTGATCTTGGCCTTTCTTGGTGGTAACAAAGGGCAGAGAAACTCCATAATGTTTAGTAATCCAAGTCAGTTTGCAGAAGCAGTCAGGAGAATGGGTTCTTCCGTCATTCAGTCCAGGTTTCCTACCAGATAGAATGAATGAGACAGGTAGTACCACAAATTCGTAGTTTACTTACATTAATCGTAATGTCAAACATGTCAACAGCATCCTGGAGAGCCCCTCAAGGTTCCTGTCCACTCGTCCAGTGTACTGCCACCCACCCACCCTATAAACACTACTCAGCTCCTCCTCTAAGTGGGAGCCTCCCAGAAAGCCATAGCTCCACTCCTAGAGATTGTTTGGGGAACTTGCATGTGGTTTGTCTTATCTTTAGATCTTTAACGTCAGCTGTAACCAGGGCTGCTAGAAGCAGAGCCTGTCAGATCAGCCCTGCCCCCCTCCAATTAATGAAACCGAACCGAGTCCTTGGCCCTTGCAGTCTAAGAGCATAAAAATTCTGTAATCTCCTTCTCTTTATCTCAGCTCTGCCTTCAATTGTGTCCCTTGAATGGCCCACATTCTTCCGATTTCATTAACTTAACACATTTTATTTCCATTAAGTAAACCCAAGGCGCTTCCATGGTCCAATACAACGGATTTCCCTTCTGATCCATAATACCCAACAATGTACTACTTCATTCCTTTTAATGGCTCTGTATTGTGTTCTGTTTTATGGACATCCCACCATTTGACCAACCTCACATCAATGGACATTTTGATGGTGGTTCCTGGTTTTCCCTTTTATAAACATTACAGCAATAAAAATGCTTGAATGTATATCTTCACATACATATATGAAAGTCTGTGTCGGAAAAATTCCCAAAAGCAAAATGCCTGGCCCAAAAGTATGAGCACTTTACATCATAGTTTATAGTCCTTTTTCTAACATGATTAAAGTATTTTAAAATTACCTTCACTTTTGTCATCCCTGAGTTACACTGCATTCTGTATGGTGTCAATTCCTAGCCTGCTCCTCTGCAAATGGACTCCCACACAGAGGATGAGGCTCATGGTCCAGAAAAGCATCTGGTACTTGAGCCTGGAGCAGAGGTGGAATTCTAGGCCTGTGAATGGCTCACATCAGCAGTGGGGGTCCTCGGTGAAGTGGGATCCCAAAGGCCACAGCAGTTGGATGGGTACTAATATCCTTCATGCTTCTGTGGGCATGGACTCGCAATGGAAGCCTCTAAGGCAGAGCAAAGCAGGAGCAGATATGAAGTATGCCTTGCAGCTTGCGGCTCCTCTAGGATCTAGGGGCTAATGATCATGAGGGAAGTGCTCAATATTCTGGGCTCCTGTCTTGAACCTCGAATCTACAAGCTCCCCACTCTTGAACCTAAGCCCATTCCTGAGCTTCCTTCTATGCTCCCATCCACTCCCAAGTCCTCTAACCGCACTGAGCTACATTGTATTAAAAGGGCTACTCCTCATATGTTCACCACAGCACTATTCACAGTAGCAAAGTCACGGAACCAACCTAAGTGTACATCAGCAGTTGACCGGTTAAAGAAAAGGTGGTGCATATACACGTGAAATACTATGCAGCCATAAAAAAGAATGAAATCCTGTCCTTTGCAGCAGCATGGGTGGAGCTGGAGGCTATTATCCTATGTGAATTAACTCAGAAACAGGAAATCAAATACCACATGTTCTCACTTGTAAGTGAAGGGTAAGCAGTGGGTACACATGAACATAAACGTGGAAACAATAGACGCAATAGACAGGGAGGACTCCAAATGCAGGGAGAGATGTTGAGGATGAGGGCTGAAAAACTACCTATCAGGTACAATGTTTGCTGTTTGGGTAATAGGTGTGCTAGAAGCCCAGTCTCCACCAGGAGGCCATATACCCATATAACAAACATGTACACATGCCCCTCCCCCCACAAACTAAAATAAAATAATTTTTAAAGGTACTACATCAGAACACCCACCCCCACCCCCACTGCCTGCCACCGCACCCTCAGGTGTGACATTACAGAAACCTCAGGAGCAAAGCCTCTTCCCTATCCTTCTCCAATCATCAGAGCACCGTGCTGACCCCTAAAAGGGCTAGATGCAAAGAACTTGGTGGTCCCTGCAGGTGGCCTGTTTGTGGTGGTAGGACATAAGGGAAGGGGCAGGGAAAATAGGAGGAGAGGAGGCATCGTTTCCTGTATATCCAGGACAGGCTTGGTTCGCTTAGACAGTGGAAATACTAAGAAAGTCAAAAAGATCCTTCTTCCATCATACACGAGAAAAAGGGAGGCAAAAATGAGGTGAAAAATCTTTCTGCCATTACTTAGAAAATCAGTGGTGAATCCTTTCCTGTTCTTAAACCATAGCTCCATAAACTGGAGGATATGTCTGCTGTTTGGTTTGCTCCACATCCAGCCTTGCCTCCTTGGGAGAAGCCTTGGAGCTGTATGGGTTGGAGCACTGTCTGTGTGGAGTACGGATGCTCTCCCACTGGGCCCCTAGGGAATTTTTCTTTCAACGCAGTGTGGGACCGTACGTGGAAGCTGCCAAGTGGGACTGCACGTAGACTCTAGACTCAGACCAACCTGGGTCTGAATCCCAACTCTCCACTCCCTAACTCTGTTACCCTAGGCAAGTGTTTGTACTTCTCCGTGCCTCAGTTTCCTCACCTGTCATTTAGAGCTTGTGATGGTCACCTACCTCACTGGGTGAGCAGCGTACCCAGGTCGTGACATGAAGGATGTAGGTAATCGTTAGCTGTGATTGTCACCATTCCACTAATAAGCTTTCTGTTGCTACCATTCTGCAGAGCACTACATTCTTTAGAAAATAGTTGTGTTGGCTGGGCACAGTGGTTCATACCTATAATTCCAGCACTTTGGGAGGCTGAGGCAGGTGGATCACCTGAGGTCAGGAGTTCAAGACCAGTCTAGCCAAAATGGTGCAACCTCATCTCTACTAAAAATATAAAACATTAGCTGGGCATGGTGGCGCATCCCTGTAGTCCCAGCTACTCGGAGGCTGAGGCAGGAGAATTGCTTGAACCCGGGAGGCAGAGGTTGCAGTGAGCTGAGATCATGCCATTGCACTCCAGCCTGGGTGACAAGAGTGAGACGCTGTCTCAAAAAAAAAAAAAAAAAAAAAAATTGTGTTTGCATCCTATTATTTGAATTAGCTCAGTTCTACCAATTTCCCATCCTACAGCCTGTTCCAGTAACCCCAGGGCCATGAGACCTGGTCTGATGGCTTCTTCTCTAGCTGCTTATATCAGAAGAAGGCAACTCCCCCCGTCCCCTTCACCTGCTAATGAGGCCTGGAACTTGCAGTCCGTACCACAGCATCATTTACTTTTTGTCCTTTCCTGGAGGTCTACACCACGCAGCTGGGACTGCAAGCTTTCTCTCTCCCTTCGGTCTTTGAATTACATTAACATCCACTCTTACCCTACCTGTGAAAAGTATGGAGTTGCTCGCAGGTGACTCCGGGAGGCTCACCTTTCTGTTTTGTTTGTGAAACTTTCTCCCCCATTTCGCTTGTGCTACCATAGCAATGATGCTAGATGTTGGCTCACTTTGGAAACACTCCCTTCCTGCAAAGTAAGTGTGTGTATGTGTGCGTATGCGTGCGTGTGTGTGTGTTGAACTGAGTTACTTATGAGCGGGGCTTCCTCGAAAACTGATCATCAAGGGACTCTGTTTCCATTCAGAAATAGCTGTTATTGACAGAAAAGGAAAATTCACAGATTTTTCCACATTCATGGATTATCTAGAATATGTATTCCCCTCAAATGGCCCATCTTTTTATCCTCAACAATCACAGAATCTGTGATACAAGAACAATAAATGTTGTCTAGTTAGTGGATATCAGCAGTGGTGCTGGTAGGACCAAAGGGAAAGAGATTCTGTCCAGGTGTCTCCTTGACTGGTCAGTCCTACCTGGGTCCAGAAAGTCGATAGCCACCATCCCCATTATGATCCCTGTTAAAATCCCCATGCCATGGGGATGTGTTATATGCATACATGCAAGATGCATTGCAAACCTGATCCTAAAACTACACAACTGCCTGATAAGGTAATAGCACTATCCCAGTTCTTCACCTAAGGAAACTGGAGGCTAGTGACCACAACTTTTTTTGGTTCCCTGACTTAGAACCTCTTAAATATCCCCTCAAGGCGTGTTTGAATTTGTTGCTTTGTAAAGGCAACAAAAGCATGAGTTAAGGGAAACCAAAGCCATACCTTGGAAGGACCAAGGTATGGGGTTAATAAAACATGAATGTTTCATCATCCAAGCATGTAAATTGCATGTGTCTGGCCATGTGTTCTCAGAGTCACATGTGTATTTTGCATGCAAGAACAATCCAGTGGGTGGTCTCGAGGCAGAACAACCCTCAGGAGAAGTTTCCATATGGACAGTTTTGGAGACTTACGGGTCACTTTAATTCAATGCACGTTTGTGTAATGCACTGATTTTAGAAACCGTAGCAAGAAGGTAAGGCTTCATGGTAGTTAATGCAGAGGCATTGCCGTGATTGCCAGAATCTGTCCTGGGTGATGCCTGTAGTCCCTGCCACCCCTCCTCCCTCCCAGAAGTCCCAGGCTTAGTCTGAATGCTCAGTCTCTCTGCAGCTGCCCAAAGTGGCCAGTGAGTTACACTGGAAGCTTCAACCACTGGGTTTCTCTAGACATGGAAATTTCCATTCGTGGTTTCTATGACACCAACCCCCTGGGAATGCTGAAAACACTGGAACATAGCTCTTGATTCACTCAGATTTTCTTGTTTAAAACAAAGAAAATTTCTTGTGCAAAAATCGAATCATTATTTATCATTCTATCTTTATTTTCTATTCTCTCTCTCCCTCTCCCCATCTCTCTCTCCTGTCTTTATTTTCCTTATCTCTCCCCCATTTCTCTTTCCCTCCCTGCTTCTCTCTTCTTCCTCTCTTTGTCTCTTCCTAACTTTTTTGTATATGTAGCTGTGTCTTTTCCTGCTTTCTTTTTCTGCACTCTATCCCCAGCTCTCTAGTTTCCCCCAACACACATACACCGCCTCCTATGCTATCTGGTGATTCCCACCGGGGAACTGCAGCAGGACATCTTATCACTGGGGAAGGAAATTCAAGCTGAAAGAATTCACCTTTTTACTTAAAATTTCTTAACTCTGTGACTATTCCTGTTTTCCACTTATGAATCCCAGCCTCCTCGCCCCCCCTCCCCTCAGGTGTGGCAGTGAGGTTAAAGTGGCCGCATGCTGCTGCTGGACTGAGCCTTCCTCAGGAGTGGCGGTGAGGTTAAAGTGGCCACATGGTGCTGCTGGACTGAACCTTCCTGCTCCATGTGAGTTCTATAAAAAGTGCCCTTGGCGCCTGTTCAGTCAGACCCAGTGAGGATTTTGGAACAGTATGTTTTCTACTGTAATTACATCTCAACAGTGACCAATTATATTATTCCTTGATTGCAAATAAATTTACAATGCTTATTTTTGTGCTCCCTACCTTCATTGCACCTTTCAATATATTTAATACTCTTTCATCACACAATGGGAGGTGAGGAAATACAGACCCCTCTTGTGAAGGGAACGAGAGGGTGGTTGGACTCAGAGCTGCTTTTTCTTTGTTACACATGTGCTGGTTGTTTTCTAACTGGAGAGTCTTGAACATGTTTATGGACCTGCAAGGAGAAATACGTTGATTTGCAGGGAAGGAGGGCAGGAAGGGGTAAGGCACTGAGGAGTACATAGTGGGCGGGAGCCAGGGACTGGAGTTCACTTTAAGCAGCAAGGGAAATAGCCTCCTGTAGCCAGGGGAAAGAGGCAAGAAAGAGGCAAAGGGCGGGGGCCTGTAGGTTTCCAGGTTGGGGATGCTGAACACGGAGGGCACCTGCCTTCTCGCGCTCTTCCCCTGTGGGTCAAGCAGCAAGGTCTGCTGCTGAGAGGCAGGTGTCTAGAGCCCACTTTACAGGTTTGCTGAAGCACCCAGCCACGTAAGGACTGGATTCAAAAGGTGGACCCAGGGTCTACCTTTCTAACCAGTTCACAGCTAACCTGGTCCAAAGCCCACACTTTGAGTAGGGAGGGTATAGAGAATCAAGTGGGGAAAATGGACCACAGACCATTTTTTCTTCATTACCAAGTAAGCTAGAGTCTGAACACAGTTCTAATTGGACAAAATGGAAAATGCCATGTTTTAATTTTCTGAGGCCCATTGAGACAGCTCCAAGGGTGACACAGCTGCCTCCTTGCAAGCCCCTGCTCCTTCCTAGGTTGATGGAACTTGACCCTGGCTGTAGGACCAGAGTCAATTTGTTGCACCTGCATCCACTTGGCACCCACAGGTATAAAGTGTATTTATTGAAAAGCAGCAGGAAGAACAGAAAGCAGGAAAAAATAATACCTTTCTTCTTTCATAAAAGGGATTATCAGCTACTAATTCAAAAATTGTAGGGTAATGAAAACTACATCAATAATTTTCATAATAATTATAGTCTTTGGTTTTACCCTTGAATGTTTTTCTGGCAACATCTGATTCAATTACCCCAGAAAATGTTATTATGCTCTTCCAGCGTTTTCCTATGAGGTTTGAATCTAGGACCAAGTAACTGATAACTCTTGTCCTAGGGGAGCTCGTGGGCTGCCATACCCAGGCAGCTGTCATGTAGGGAGACCTGACACACACAGCTTAGCTGGATTAGGGATTCTCAACCCCGGAGCCTCCCAGAGCGTTTTACACACCCCACTGGGACACCCGACACATTTTTTATTGTCATAGCTTGGGTGGTGCTACCAGCATCTAGTAGGTGAGAATTAAGGACACTGCTCAGTGTCTCCCAATGCACAGGGCAGCCCCCACCCAGTGAACAATTATCCAGCCCAGAATGTCATTAGTGGTGAGGTTGAAAGACTCTAAGTGAGATTAGGATTACGATTAGATTACAAGTAGAAAAGAAAAAGCAGGGTGGATGTGGTGGCTAATGCCTGTTATCCTAACACTTTAGGAGGCTGAGGCTGGAGGATTGCCTGAGGCCAGGAGTTCAAGACCAGCATGGGCAACATAGTGAGACCCTGTCTCCATAAAAAATTTAAATATATAAAATGTATTTTAAAAATTTAAATATATATATAGTATGGTGTCACATGCCTGCAGTCCCAGCTACTCTGGGGGCTGAGGCAGAAGGATCCACTGAGCCCGGGAGGTCAAGGCTGCAGTGCGCCATCATCATGCCAATGTATTCCAGCCTGGGCGACAAAGCAAGACCCTGTCTCAAAGAATAATAAAATAAAAATTATTGATCAGAACACTTCTGGTTATAAGTGACCCCTAGCTCTAAGTAGTTTAGATAGCAAGGGGACTTTCTATTGGCAGGAGTATTAGGTAGTGAGAGACTAGGGTACTGTAACAAAAAGGCCCCAAAAGAACAAAGTGTGTTTCTTTGTTCATATTCCTTAAAATGATATTCACTGTAACAAACATCATTTCTTTATTTATTTTATCCATTTTCATTATAACAATGTGCATTTTATTGCTTATGTGCTGGGCATTCATGTAAGCATTTTATAAATTTTTTATTTAATTCATCATAATCCTATAAGGGTAGGTATTATTATTATTATATTATTCCCATTTTGCAGATGAGAAAATGGAGACAGAGAGGTTAAGTGACTTGCCGGAAGTCACAAAGATAACAAGATACAGCTTCCTGTATCACTTTCCTCACAGGTCTGGTCTTGTCTTTTCTTTTCTTTTCTTTCTCTTTTCTTTTCTTTCTTTTGCTGGAATCTTGCTCTGTCACCCAGGCTGGAGTGCAGCGGCACAACCTTGGCTCACTGCAACCTCTGCCTTCCAGGTTCAAGCAATTCTCCTGCCTCAGCCTCCCAAGTAGCTAGGATTACAGGCGTCCACTGTCATGCCTGGCTAATTTTTGTATTTTTAGTAGAGATGGGGTTTCACCATGTTGGCCAGGCTGGTCTCAAACTCCTGACCTTGGGTGATCTGCCCACCTCAGCCTCCCAAAGTGCTGGAATTACAGACGTGAGCCACCACACCCATCCTGTAGGTCCTTTTTAATGTGACAGAGTGCCATCGGAGTGCATCTCTCCCCAAGCAGATTTCCATTATGTTACTCCATCCAGTGATCAGAGCCCAGGAGGGACAGAGAATGCTTTTATTAATCCTCCTTATCTCGTCAAGCCTGATTCCCAAGGGAATGATTCTCATCCATTTCTTCCCCCTGTGGGACTCAGAAACTCCATCAACCCCCTCTGGAAGGAATATGCGGATGTTCCCATGGGAATTACAGTAGGGCACAAGGGGTCTAGTTGAACTGGGAATCAATGGTGCAAACACAGAGAATGAATTTAGAGCAGTTTCTTGTAACTAAGACATTTGGGATTTAAATGCAAATTAGATACTGTAAATCAATTCCATGTATGAATTTATACAAATCCCTTGTAATGAAAGTAGAAGGTTTCTCTTGTCCTTATAGTGTCATGCTGGGGTGGGGGGGATTCTCTATGGGCTCCAGGGGGTCTTTCTAGTTTCTCCATTAACTTCAGCAACACCCCATGGAAATTGGGAAGAAGGAGGGTCCTCGTGGTTTAGCCAAAGGTTTTGAAAGAGACAAGGCTCTCCTTGTACCCACTCTTTACTGGCCCCTCATGCCATTCGCAAAGCAAGCCCTGATTCTCAAATATTGCCTCTCCTCACTCGGGAGCTGGAGGCCAGGCTCTGAGAAGCTGACGGACAGTCCACGGTCTCATACCTGTTGACAAATGACTTGAATCCCCAGTGCCTGAAGCCTGGAGTCACTATATGACCCAGCAACTCCACTCCTAGGTGTAAACCCAAGAGAATGAAGGCGTAAGTCCTCCCAAAACTTGTATATGACCGTTCACAGCAGCATTATTCACAGTAGCCACTAAGTGGAAACAATTCCAGGTCCATCAACTGAGAAATGAAGAAACAAAACATGGTCTATGCACATGATGGAATGCTTTTCAGCCACACGAAGGAACGAAGTACTGATCCCTGCTACAGGGTGGATGAACCGTGAAAACACGATGTTCGGTGAAAAAAAGTCAGGCACAAAGGGCCATAGATTGCGCAATTCCATTTCTATGAAGTGTCCAGAACAGACAGATCTCCAGGGACAGAAAGTTGATTAGTGGTTGCCAGGGGCTGGGAGGGGGTGAGGAAAGGGGAGTGGCTGCTCCTGGGAGTGGGGTTTCTGTTCAAGGTGATAAAAAAATTCTAAAATTGATTGCAGTGGTGGTTGCACAACTCTGTGAATGTACTGGAATTCATTCATATCTACAATTTAAATGGATGAATTTTATGGTATGTGAATCAGTGCAGTAAGACTGTCAGCAATAAGGAAAAGGAAAGGAAAAAACTGCAGAGCACCATGTCTAAAGACTACAGGCGATGTCACCCAAAGGGTCACCTTTTTAGGAAGAACTTGAGCTCTTCTTAAGGTTTGAAAAATCACAAGCTGATTTTCTTTTCCTTCATAGTTCAGACAAACCAGATTGAGGAAAATCTTTCTAGGGAAGAAAAAACTCACAAAAGCTGAGAAAATTAAAGTATACAGAGCTCCTAGAATCAGGAATTGTAGCTTACTTTTAATATCACCAGCACTCTAGCATAGTTCTGGTGCTTAGGTGTTGAAGAGTTGACAGGAAACAGAACTCAGGAGGGAAATGAAGAATTAATGTGTTAGGAAGAGGTTTAGAAAGGAAGAAATCACTTAGGAATTCTCTTACCCTGCTTTATTTTTCTTCAAATAATCCAACAAGCTGGGTATTTTATTGTTTACGTATCTGTGTAGCATCTCACTCCCACATAGGGACAACTCTCATGACAGAAGGGACCTCCTGTGCTTTGTCCACTGCTGTGTCCAGGATCACGAACAGTGCTCAGCACGGCGTCATCAGCCATGAATATCTGTGGAATGCACAGACAGGAGATTGAAGGCTTGGATAGGGGAATATGTCCTTGGAGAGTGAAATGAAGGAGTGGCCAGGAACACACACATGGATGGGGGAATTAACATGCTGACAGGGAATGAACAAACGGGTGGGGTAATGAATGTGCAAATCAGGGACTTAATACATAGACAGGGATGGGCATGGGGCTAGGGGATGATGGATGGAGGATAAAAGTGTGGATAGAGGATGAACGAATCATTCCACCAGAGACACGTAGGCAGCTGGCATGACTGAATTTGTTCCATTTCTTTCTGTTAGGTCATTTTTTAACTGCAAAAACTGCAATTACTTTTGCACCAACCTGATACATCTATAAGCACGTCTGGGGGAAGGGTCTCTCCTGCACCCTCACATGGTGGGGTTTATCTGAACATTAGGATGTAGTCCACAGTTAGGAACAGCCCCCGAATTTAACAGAGAAAGACCCCGAAGCAAGTAAGGCAGGTCAGGAGACCAGGATGGGCAGCGGTCCCGTGCAGGACAATGTGCAGGAAAGGACCTAAGCCAGGCAGCCTTGCAAGATGGCGGGATCAGTGGCCAAGAGGAGAAGACGCACAAGAGGTCAGACGAAGAATCCTGCCAGGATGCGGATTGCTAGCCCCAGGATAAGGAACGAGGCCCATGAATCTTGTGTGTTTCATCAGAAAGCAATAAAAGAAAATTAAAATATAAAAATGCCGGGATGTTCCAAACAACACTTTATTGCTACAAAACTACCATGCCTGCACTTCCGTCTCCAGGCAAATACTCAAAATAGTTTCCTATTGATCCACTAACCCCATCATTCATCCCCTTTCTGCATTAGGCCTACGGGTTAATGGATGCTGCCCCCTGATCCCTGCATGATTTCCCACAACTCTATGAGCCTGGGTTCTGGAGAGGTGAAAGAGCATCTCCAGGTGGCTCAAAACTGTGGCTCCAGGTATTACTCCTGCAGGCGGACTGCTCCCTGGGGCACATGTTCTCAGTCCACCAGTGGCCATGCCATATCTACCCACCTGCTTCCTGGCACATGTGATGCACAGCCCGTGACCTTGGACCTAGCAGTAGCCAGCATGCTTTCCAGTTTTGAAGGCAAGGACAGAGGCATACAAGGCACGCCTTGAGATCCTGTCCAATTTAGAATTTTGTAGGATGGATTCATGTTGTTGAACACATTTGAGTGATGAGAAACTTGGCAAATCTTATTGGCACATCTTCCACCATGATTCCCTTTGGCATCCGTTGTGTCTGTCTGATTCTTCCAGCCTGGCCTTTGGATACCTGACAGGTGCCCACTTCTTAGGATGTGCCAGACACCATGCTAAGAGTTTGATCTGCACTCATTCATTTATTCATCAGAATCACCTATGGAGTTAGCAATGACCGTATCCCCATTTTACAGATAAGGAAGCACTGAGGCTTACAGAGGTGAAGTTGTTTGTGTCACGGCACCCAGCTGATGAGTGACAAAGCCAGACCCTCTGAGGTGGAGCACTGAGCAGAGGCCTGAATGGCAGAACGGTGCCAGCACATGAAGACAAGAGTCTGTCAGAGAGAACGACGCAGAGTCCTGCAGCTTGAGCAACTGCATGCAAACCCATGGCAGAGCCCATGTGAATGAGGGAGAGAAGGCAGAGATGGGCAGATCCCAGAAGGCCTGAGAACCCATCGGAAAGACTGTGGATTTTGTAAAGTAGAAGCTGTTACAGGGCTGCGAAGAGAGAGGAATGTCAGCTCCATGAGGGCAGGAATGTGTGTCTTCTTTGTTCAGTGAAGACTCCCAAACACCCAGAATAGAGCCTGGCGTGTGGCAGGTGTTCAATGGCTTCATTGAATCAATGAATCATGTTTAAATTTGTAGCAAGATAACTCTGACTACGACTATGCAGAGGACAGGTTGTAGAGAGAAACTGGCAGGGGTGAAAACAGAGGAAGAGTCAACCACCTGGGTAGGAGATGATGAAATTACCTGAGCACAGCTTCTGATGGCTCCACCAAGGTTGGTAGGGGTGGAGACACAGAGAAATAGGCCTATTCAGCACATATTCTGCATGCATGCAGCCTTCACCACTATCTAGGGCTAGAACTTTTTCATCACCCAAGGGGAAATTTTACACCCATTAAGTGGTCATTCTCCATTCCTAGTTCTCACACCCAGCCCCTGGCAACCATAAGTCTGTTTTCTGTCTCTCTGAATTTGCCTGCACAGATATTTCATAGAAATGGAAACATATAGTTTTTAAGAGTTGTTGCTGATGGACTGGATGTGAGAAATGAGAAAAGAGAGGAATCAAAAGATGACTCCTGGACTTATCAGCCTACACAACATGAATACATGGTGGTGCTCTTTGCCAAGGAAAGGGAGAAGGGGGAAAGACGAGATTTGTTTTGGTGGAGTCGGAAGGTGGAATCATGTTAAGTTCGAGGTGCCCGTTAGACACCCAGAGGCAGATGCTGGCTGTGACTTGGCACTTGCAATCCTGGATACAGGGCAGAGGCCAGGGTTGGAGGTGTGAGTGTGTGATTCCTATCTCTTCTCAGCCCTGCAGCAGCTTCTACTTTACAAAATCCAGAGTGATGAAATTGCCTTCCAGGCAGTGTCTGGAAGTTCTCATCCAGGTGGGGACTGATGAAGAGCTGCCATTGGCACCAGAACCCCTAAGCCATGTTAAGAAAAAGTCAACTAGATCCAGGCATTCTTACCCTTGAATGGTAAAGGTGATGTAGTGGCATCTTCATCAAGACTCCTGAGCCATTTCCCGTGGGAAAGTAGGCGTCTTTGAATGACTGCACCGAGAATCTTGGTCTTTGCCACCCTCCCCTACAGTTTGGGCAATAGCAGAGCCAATTTTGGGCACAAACACAAACCATTCCCCCAGTTACCCTCTGCCTGTAATAGGAATAAGAGAGCATGGTGTAAAGAATTGCTTGATTTTAGGAGGCACTTCATGTCTCCAAGTCATTCTTTAGGGGTTGACACTACTGGTGGCTTATGAATTTCAGATATGGTACATTCTGGGAATGCCAGCTCCTGGGATCCAGGAGAGGTGATTAAAGGACAGGCTGATGCCAAAGTTTTTGGAGAATAAAACTTGCACTTCAGGTACAGTAAACTCAGGGCACTCAATTGGGCTTTATTCTTTCATATTCTTAGGAAAGACTGAAGTCACATGAACTGAATAAGATCTCAGCCCTGCACATGTAATGGCAAAATGAAAGAAATAGTCTCTTCCTTTGAGAGAGTAACAGACTGTGGATTCAGCTCATTGTAAAGAAACAGCCATATGAGTGATGTAAAGGGTGTTAATCCCTCAACACAGGACCATTTATCTGTAGTGCCACTCCATTGCTGCATTGTTCCTGAGCCAAGTGTCCTGGCCACCGTGTCTCTGGGACAGTGAGTGGCATTATGAAGTCAAACAAGGTGTCCCCCATAGACCGTCAAGAAGACAGGCTGCTGCTTTTCAGGGATCTCTACTCTGATCCCCTTGGGATAGCTTCTGGGTTCATGAGTAGGCAGAAGCTCACTTAATTTCTGGATCTTCTTTGACCCCCACAGTAGCACTTTAGACATAAAGTTCATCTATGCTCAGGATGACAGCCAACCAGTAGCTCCAAAGTGTCCCTTGACAATCAGTTTCTACTTTACCGAACAGCCAACCTTCCTCTGCAGTAGATCCGTCCTTTGCTGGAGAGGCTGTGGGCTGGGGATATGGAAAACAAACTGATGAGTGAAGGATGTGTCTGCAGAAATCAAACAGTCAGTGGAAGAGATGACCTCTAGGAGACAGACCTGTGATTTGCTTGGCAAAGATACTGCATTTGCTTGCTTAGCAATGTCTGCAAACTCCTTGCACATAGAACAGCAAGAATTCACAACATTCCCCACCAGTGGCATCCTTCAACACTGCCAGCCCCACGTCCTCACCAGCAAGGTCCCATGTCCTCAGCAGCAAGGTCCCATGTCCTCAGCAGCAAGGTCCCAACACAAGTTAGAATGTGCCACCAAGATTCTTTCATCATTTCATCTTAGAACTAAAAGGGACCTCAGTGTTTACCTCAAGCTGCTGTTCTCAGCCGTTGGCTGTTCATTAGAATCACAGGAGGGGTGTTTTCAGAAATACAAATGCCTTGGCCCCATCCAAGAACCATCTCTGAAAGCAGTACCCCATATCATTAGTGGGTTTGTTTTAAGGCTTTCAGGTGTTTTAATGTGTAGTCAGGGTTAAGAATGACAGCTTTAGTCTGATATCCATTTCTCAGATAAGTGAACTGGGTCTCAGAGATTTACCAGAAATGTAGCCATGAATCAGAGCAGCAGTCCACAACTTTGTTTGTTTGTTTTTTGAGATGGAGTCTCACTCTGTCACCCAGGCTGGAGTGCAGTGGCACAATCTCGGCTCACTGCAACCTCCACCTCCCGGGTTCAAGCAATTCTCCTGTCTCAGCCTCCCAAGTATCTGGGACTACAGGTGCCTGCCACCATGCCAGGCTGATTTTTTTATTTTTTGTAGAGATGGGATTTCACCATACTGGTCAGGCTGGCCTCGAACTCCTGACCTCAGGTGATCTTCCTGCCTTGGCCTCCCAAGGTGCTGGGATTACAGGCAGAAGCCACCACACCCAGCCAATCCACAACCTTTTTGGCACCAGGAACTGGTTTTGTGGAAGACAGTTTTTCCATGGACCAGGGTTGCGGGGATGGTATTGGGAGGATTCAAGCACATTACATTTATTGTGCATTTCATTTCTATTATTATTACATTGTAATATATAATGAAATAATTAGACAACTGCCATAATGTAGAACCAGTGGGATCCCTGAGCTTGTTTTCCTGCAGCTAGATGGTTCCATCTGGGAGTGATAGTAGACAATGATCGATCATCAAGTATTAGATTCTCACAAGGAATGCGTAACCTAGATCCCTTGTGTGTGCAGTTCACGATAGGGTTTGTGCTCCTATGAGAATCTAATGCCACCACTCATCTAACAGGAGGTGGGGCTCAGGTGATAATATTAGTGAGCAATGGGGAGCAGCCCATTGCTTGCTCTCCCATATGAAGTTTCACTTGCTCTCCCATAGCTCACCTTCTTCTGTGCAGCCCAGTTCCTAACAGGTTACAGACCAGTAGTGGGGATTGGGAACCACCGAGTTAGAGGCCAACTAGAATTTGCCCCACTTCATTGAATTTCCTACTCCTTTAAATCTGCAGAATTGCATAAGCCAAACTCCAGTGTCTTTAAAAAGCAGACTGTGTTATTGTTTCTTGAAAAGCCATTCTTCATCCAGATGCAGATATTTGTGGTCAAATGAGTATCTCTACAGAAAATCTCTCTGCTTCTCAGAATTAAACTATTTTCAATTATCTTGTCAGAAGAACAAATGTGTTTTGCATTTTCTTAAGAGAGAAGCTCAAGTGAAGGAGACCTACTAACGTCCAATGAAATAAAGTATCCAAGCCTGAAATTCAGAAAAAAAAAAAGAATGTAGGCATATTTGTCTTTGGTTTTTATTTTTCTGTCACCATCTAATGTAATATTTATTTCATCATTCCCCTAAGGCAATGATTTTCAAACTCTCTTTAGCAACATAACTTTTTTTTTTTCAATCAAAATCCTAGGCAGGAATTCTAATATACAAAACAGATAAAATATAATTAACAGATTGCTCAGGCAGTTTAAATTCTTATTATTTGAAGGAAAATGTCTGATGCCTTGGTAGGACTCCTGTACCATCTCAAACATTCTTGCTGGACTCAGTGGCTCACACTTATAATTGCAGCACTTTGCAGGGCCAAGACGTGAGGATCACTTGAGCCCAGGAGTTTGAGGCCAGCCTGGGCAGTATAGTGAAACCCCATCTCTACACAAAATTTAGAAGTTAGCTGGGTGTGATGGCACACACACCCAGCTGCTAGGGAGGCTGAGGCACGAGAATCATTTGTGCTTAGGAGGTCAAAGCTGCAATGAGCCATAGTCACACCACTGTACTCCAGCCTGGGTGACAGAGCAAGACCCTGTCTCAAAAAAAAATCTTGGTTCTCAGGAACACAGTTTACCATTTGACCCAGCCATCCCATTACTGGGTATATACCCACAGGATTATAAATCATGCTGCTATAAAGACACATGCACACGTATGTTTATTGCAGCACTATTCACAATAGCAAAGACTTGGAATCAACCCAAATATCCATCAGTGACAGACTGGATTAAGAAACTGTGGCACATATACACCATGGAGTACTATGCAGCCATAAATAAAAAGATGAGTTCATGTCCTTTGTAGGAACATGGATACAGCTGGAAACCATCATTCTCAGCAAACTATCACAAGAACAGAAAACCAAACACCGCATGTTCTCACTCATAGGTGGGAATTGAACATTGAGATCACTTGGACACAGGAAGGGGAACATCACACACCGGGTCCTATTGTGGGGAGGGGGGAGGGAGGAGGGATAGCATTAGGAGATATACCTAATGTAAATGATGAGTTAATGGGTGCAGCACACCAACATGGCACATGCATACATACGTAACAAACCTGCACGTTGTGCACATGTACTCTAGAGCTTAAAGTATAAAAATTAAATTAAATTAAAATAAAAGAGAACCACCGTTCCACTGCATCATTTTCCTGTCAGTCTTCAGTGGTCTTGTCTTTTCATTTTGTTTTGTAGGGCAAAGACCTGCTTTGTTACACAAGCCTCTTCTCCCTGAAAATGCATTTCATTTTTAGTTTTGCAAATGTGCAGGTCTGTATTTGGTGTAGACAGGGCCATGTAGAGGAAGAGTACAGTCATTGGAAAGTGGACTGTACCAGCTGGACATCTTCCTCAAAAGCCATGGACTCAGTGCTTTCTGTGTGTCTGCAGCCAACACAAGAAAACATCTCACAGGAAATGAATCAGAGAAGTGTGCCCTAAGGGGAAGAGGGAGCAATTCCTGCCAGGGCATGAAGTGAATGTTTCCCTCTCTTGCCCTTTGGTTCATTCCCCAGCACGTGTAGAGCCAGGGGGTTGAGGGATGCTTCATTTTCTCTCTCAGTGTTACGGGCCCCACAGATAAGTGCTGTCTGGGAACATCATTTTCCTTTCAACCCAGGATCACCCTGGGTGGGTGGGTCACATGGGGGCAGGACATCAGTGAGGCGGACATTAGTATCAGTCCAGGATCAAGAACCACACTACCTGGGATGCCAATGAATTTTGGAGAGGACTCTTCACTCAGGGCACGTTTCTTTCTTGTTGAGATGCTATTCCTTGTTATTTTTGAACTGTTTCCACATTCTAGTTTTGCATTTTCTCACCTGTTTAGTAACGGTGGGTGGCTTCAGACATTTAACTGGGAAGTCTCTGAATGTTTAATAGACCTTTCTGTAACTGTCCGTTACCATAACTAGTAGGTACTCTCACTTTGCATGATGGAGATAACATGCAAATACTTTTAGCAAAGCATCTGGCACAAAAGGGAAACACAAAATCGTCCGTAGAAGAAATTAATGTTAGTTGGATCAAAAAAGGACTTTGATCATGTTTTCTTAAAAAGAATCCCTGTGTTTTAGACTGAAATCTTTACAGATACAATGGCATGTCTGGGATTTGCTCCAAATAGTGCAGGATCGGGGAGGGGTGGCTGTGGAGATGAAGCACCAGGAGCTGGGAGTTGAGGATCTCTAAAGCCTGAGGCATGTGGGGGGTGATTATCCTATTCTACCTGCTTTTATACATGTTTAATATTTTTCACAATATGTGAAAAAGAAAAAATACTTGGGAAAACGTCTATGAAACCCAAAGCACCATCAAAGGGACCACTCACCTAATGATTTCAGCAGATATCTTCAGAGTTGTTTTCCCCAGGGCGCCATTGTTGCAAGGAATAGAAACCTGCTCAAGGCAGCTGGAGTGAAAATGAGGTTGTTGATGGGAACAGAGGTTCCCACAGACAAGAGCACAGGGAACCTCATGGGGTTGAGAGCAGGACTGGGAAACTAGTCAGCGACTAAGAAAACTTCCTATCTGTCTTTTGTCTTTGAGTCACAGAAAAAAATCTCTTTTGTAAATTTTTCTCTCAATTTCTCCATTCTTTTGCTTCTCCATGCATATTGGATTTCTCTGAGAATTTATCCATATCCAAATGACAAAAAATGGCCACCCCTTGCACAAATGCTGAGAAACCTCTATTTCTCTCTTAGTTCAAATTTATAAAAGAAATAATCCCATTTTTCATGAATCAACCAATGGATTGGTTACCTCTGAGTCAGGTGATCATCTCTGGGTCCAATCAGCTATGGCCAAGGAAGCTAGGATCACATGTTACAAAATGACTCCCTAGTATCACTCTTTTCAGCAGGGACTGGGGGTGGATTTAATTCCCTCAAATGGTTTATGGATTATGCAGGCACCCTGAGCTATGTCTACTCAAAACCGCTAAGATTTTCAGTAAAGAAATAGTCTAATTTGCCATTTAGAAACTGTATAATCTCTGTCATTTGAACTACAATTGAGTCCACTTTTGTTTTTCTCAGGAGAAATAGAGAAGATCTGGTTACTATTCTCATTGGGAGACTCTCAAGCACATGTGCATTGTTATCTTTCCACCTTGGGTTTTTATTCTTGAGACAAAATGATTCCGAAAGTTAGTGTCTACTTACAGCGCTCTTACTTTATGAAAGATGTGGCAGTGAGTATTTTGGGGAATCAGAGATATGACTCCAGCTCTCAAGGATCTCAACATTGGGAGGAGCATGCCCCAGGTTGTCTCTGCTTGAGAGGCAAGGAAGTCTCTGTCAAGTTCTTTCTGTTCATGGTAACTGGAATTCTCACCTCTAGCATCTGATTTATTTCTTTCCTGTGTGAGCTACCTCCCTTGGGCATTAAAAATCAGGTCTCTGACACCACTCTGTATCTTCAAAGAAAACAAATCATTTACAGAATTTTAATCAGATAAAGAGAGGAGAAAGCTGGGCACAGTGACTCATGCCTGTAATGCCAGCAATTAGGTAGGCCAAGGCAGGAAGACCACTTGAGCCTAAGAGTGTGAGACCAGCCTGGGCAACTTAGTAGGACCCCATCTCATCAAAAAAAGTATATATATTTAAATTAGCCAGTCATAGTGGTTTATGCCTGTGGTTCCGAGCTAAGACAGAAGGATCACTTGAGCCTAAGAAGTCAAGGCTGCAGTGAGCCATGATCACAACACTGCCTTCCAGCCTGAGCAACAGAGCAAGACCTGCTTCAAAAAAAAGGAGAAGAAAAAGATGCTCACCAATGACTGGGACTATGATGATCTAGTGGGTTCCTGAATATTCTTTCGTCTTGCTCCTGTAGTCACTTTAAGGCCTGGCTATGCCTATTCTACTGTGACCTAGCTAGGGAAGGACTTAGTAGGTTCCAGTAATCTTGAGGACTTGCCAATGAACATACCATGGTTCTTTGTCAAGCAACCGCAGTCCCTTGTGTGGCTCTGTTATTAATCGCTTTTGAAACATAGGGCTTTCTTAAGATATCAAATGAACTTTATTTAGATCTCTGTACTGTATACTCTTTAAAATTTTTATGTAAATATGATGTATCTTATGTATATTTTATATAATTATAGTTTTAATATTATTTTATATTATATTACCTATTATATGTGTGTGTGTGTGTGTGTACATATATAGTGCACACAAACATGATGTGGAGGCTGAAAATGTTCCCATATGTTTTCTTCTAAGAACTTTACTGTTTACCTTTCACATTTTGTGTATGGTGTGAGGTAGGAGTCAGGATTCATTGTTTTCTCCAGATGGATATCCAATTGATCCAGCACCATTTACGGAAAGACCGCTACCTGGAAACTAAATCATGTCAAAACATAAAAGCATTCATAATTGGCCACCGGTACAGCCTTGGATGTATGACAGTGAGAAATGGTTTTAGAAGTGGTAGAAAACAAATTGTCAGGATATGTTATAGATGTACAATACCTACAAAGAAAGGGGATACTGGAGGGAATACTAGCCCTCTCATTTACTTATGTATTTTTGTGCCTAGTGGAGTCTCCAGCATGCAACAGATACAACAAGTATCTATTAAAATGAATTATTGTATCTTTCCATTCTGAGATAAATCCTAATCATAGACGAAAACCAGATATCTAATGCAACTTTCCCTTCCAAATGTGGACATGATAGGACTGACATCATTTGCCTTGTGTCTATTGTTGGAGCATAACAAGAATGAGCAAGTGTGTGAATGCCAGGCATACATAACTGAAATAAAAAAGCTTCTTCCACAACACTCGAGGAAAATAAAATACATGTATAGGTAACTATATTATAAGGCAGACTGTGTTAAGAGCAGAAAGAGTCACAGGGGTTTAAACCAAATTCTCCAATTTCTTAGTAAGAATTTCATATGATGCAGGGCAAAATCCATCATCATTATCCTTGCTAACAAATACTGACTCCTTGTTTTACATATGCCAGGCAATTTGCCAGACTCCTTAAATGCATTATCTTATTTATATCAGTAACAATTGCTACCCATTAGACTATTGGGAAGAGTCTTCCAGTAAGCTGTATCTTTTTTGTAAACGTAGACTCAAAAATGTTTGCAAGTTACATTTCTGATGGTCTCTCCCCTACCCTTTTATCATCGCAAATAGAAATTAGTGACACCCTGTCTTTTAATTTTTTAAAGCCAAGGCCCAGATGACGACATCCCAGCTTTTCAAGTTCCATATTAGTTCTCTGTGAAACTTTAGGGTTAATGGCTCATGAACTTGGACTAGTATTCGGGTCAAACATGCAAGTGGTCAAGCATGCAAGCTTGCATATATCCAATACTTTACAATTGTCCTCTGCCAATTCTTTCCCATCTGTGGCTTTCCAACCTTCTAATCATTATTTCCACCTTCCATGTTAATCTAAAGGTCAACTTTCTGCTCTTGGAGGAACAACATGCATTCTTGGTACATAATAAAATTCAAATCCCTCTTCCTGCTAGTGATGGCCTTTGTGGTTCATCCAGGCAGCCTCATCCTAAATGTCTATGATGTAACTCAACGAAAATAAAATACTCAGTTCTGAATTTGGAGGGAAGAGCAAATAAGCCCAGTACATAATCCCAACAAGCCACAGTGATTGTATAAAAATACGTTTTATATCTGGCATTTGATTTGCCACACAGTTTAACAGAAAAGTAACTTTATCTATTTTTTCCAATTAAAGGTAGTAATAGTACAATCAATAATTCCTCCTGCTCTAGTGTGGTAAATTATTGTCTGTCTATTGTTTTTAAATCACAAAGTGAGCATTGCTATAGAAATGTAAAATGGTACCATTTCATTTTAATCTATTTAACTTTCCTTTCTTGAATTATATAATGGGGTTAAAACATTGAATAGAATTAATAGAATGAGTATTTAATTAAGCAATAATAAGCTTCTAAATGGATGCTCAAAGAAACTGCTTCATAGTTTATGCAGAAATCAGATAATGGTCTTAACAAAGACTATAATAATTGTGTTGAACATTTTCCATATTTAATTTTTTTTTTTTTGTATTCTCTCAGGAGTAAATTTAAACATAACCCAGTTCCTTGATTAGGCTACACTTTGCTTTCAAAGTCAATCCCAAATGCCTTTCCATGGCCAACAGGGCCCTGCATAAGCTGACTCTACCACCTCTGGAGTCTGATGTCAAAGAGTTCTCTCTGGCTCTCCGCTTCATTCCAGCCACACCCAGCTTGCCTTTGCTCTGCAAAGGCACCTGTGGCTCTTCCTGCTACCTGGCCTTTGTTCCTGCTCTTTCACATGCCAGGTGTGTTCTCACCCCCTTCACCTCTCTAAGGCCTCCTCTTCTTTCAATTCTCAGGGAATTTTTCCCTGATGATCTTCTCCAGACTGGATCAGATACCCACCTACACACACACAGGGAGAGACTCCTGTGTTTTTATTCCTTGACAATTAACACATTGTTATACATTTCTTTCCTGTCTCTCGTTTCAGCCTGCATTTTCCATGAGGAAATATATCATGTCTGTTTTGTTTAGTGGTGTATCCCTGGATGGATGGATGGATGGATGGATGGATGGATGGATGGATGGATGGATGGATGAATGGAAGGATGCATAGATAGATGGATGATGGATGGATGCATGGATAGATGGATGGATAAATAGATGGATGGGAGGTAAATATCATTGTGGACCCATCCAAGGACATATGAGGGCCACAGTGCACATCTCTGAGAATTCCTAGCACATCAGCACCTTTCCATTCTACTTGAATTCATTTGCTCACACACTAACAAGGTATTCTATACCAGCCCCGTCAGCAGGTGCTGCAGACATAAAACTATCAGTGTCATGAAAGAAGCTGCACAGGTTTGTCTCACTTATACGTGGCATAAATATTAATTTTATTAATTCATTCATCCACCCACTTACCCATCCATCCATCCACCACCTATCCATCCATCCGCCCATCTGTCTATCCATCTATCCATCCACCCATCCATCCATCCATCCATCTATCCATTCATCCATCCCATCTTCAGACCTGCTCATGTGTTGGATCTGGGCTGACTCATCCATCAGGCACGGTTATCATGTGCTAGGACCCTAAAAGCAGAAAGAAATAAAAAGAACTTTTAGGGTAAAATAAATTTTTAATTCTTTTCTTCACATCATAAAATAATTTTTTTCTGAGACAAGTTCTTGCTCTGTCACCAAGGCTGGAGTGCAGTGGTATAATCATAACTCACTGCGGCCTCAAACTCCTACACTCAAAGATGGTTCCACCTCAGCCTCCTGAGTGTGTGGGACCACAGGCACGTGCCACCACACCTGACTAATTTTTTACAATTTTTTTTATAGAGGGTATCTCACTATGTTGCCCAGGCTCATCTTGAGTTCCTGGGCTCAAGTGGTCCTCCCACCTCAGCCTCCTATAGAGCTACAATTACAGTGTTAAAATACCATGCCCAGCCCCCAAAATAAATTTTTTAAGGCACATTACTCTATTATGGTAGGAGGGGTTGATGAAGGCAAAGGTACCTGGGGTCCACCAGTCATGACATAGCTCTGCTGGAACACAGGGGAGATCAGTCCATCCCTGGTCTTCTGGAACACTCAGGCTAGTGGCAGAATACGTCAGTCAACAAGTCAGTCCCTCTTAGTCTTCCTTCTGTATGGCTTTGTCCCTTCACATTCCCTCAGCCCTCGCCTCTCCTGCCAGATCCCACTTCCTATACTTAAGATCGTTCATTCATTCAACAAATATCTACTGAGTTTCTTCTGTGCACCTAGCACCATGCAAGAGACTAGAGATAAACCCATGAAGAGACAGGTGCACATGGAGCCTCCAGCCTCCTCAAATCATGATTTGTCACAGCGTTTTCATCTTTGCAATGACACTCACTCGCTTTGACAGAGCAACTTCTCACTTATGCACTGGACGTGACAGCATTTCTACCTGACTGGTGGTTCCCAGCATCCTCTAGCCTTAGCCCATTTCATGCCCACATGATTGACACCTGGTTTCCTAAGGTACAGGTGTCAGAAGAGCCACAAGGACAGGTCATGAGCTGACATCTGCTGTGTTCTGCAGGGACAACCAGTCCTCTGGCTCTGGACTGCAGCAAGCAGGTGAAGGAAGGACTGGCCTAAGCCATGGGGATCTGAGGTGGGCACGAATGGCAGAACTAGTTGGGAGCGAAGATTACCAGAAACCAGGAGACTTAGGTCTGGTCTTTGGGTCACTAAATGACTTTGGGCAGCACTCTTCCTTCTTCCTTCCTTCCTTCTCTGTGCTATCATCTTCATCTGTAATATGAAGGGATTAGATCACTCATGTGTCACCAAGCCCCCTCCTGGCTACATGGCAGATAGCATTAATTGATCATAGCCCTCTTTCCTGCTGAACCCAGAGGTACTGCAGGCCTGTCCACACCAGGCTCAGGCAGCTTCACCCATTCACAAGGGTAGGTCCTGTCACTGACACCTGCCTGCTGTCCTTAGACTTGGACTCCATCCTGCTTCTTGCCCCTACTACATATTAGATTTGTCTAGGCAGGTGAAGAAAATACTGAGTCCCAGGCTTTACCCCAGAGCCTGGGGAATCTGAATTGGTCTGGGGAGTCTGAATCTTAATTGATTCCCTGACTGATGCCTGATTCTGCCACTTGCCTGTATGTTCCAGAAGACCAGAGATGGACTGATCTCCCTTGTGCTCCAACCTGGCTAGAGGACCCCAGGCACTTTCTCCTTCATCAATCCCTCCTACCATAATAGATTTTCATGCACTTTAACCTTGGGGAATCCTGAATTGGAATAGGACTCAGGAAGCTTTTTCAAAGCCTCTCGGAGATTCTAATGTGCAGACAGGGCTGAGAACTGTTAGTATAGTTTTCCAGCTCAAGAATTCTATGATTTTTTGAGAAGAGGAGAAGATAGAAGATAGGTAGACATTAAACAAGAATCACGTGAATCAGATCAAAATAATTGCCCCCTGGAGCTGTTTCTGTGTGACAGCAGCCTCAGTATCCCTCCTCGTTCCCAATATTTTCTAGCCTCCATGCATGTTCTAAGAATTTTCCAGCTCTCCTTTTATGGAAGACAACTCCTCCAGGTTTGCCGAGGTGCAATAAACAGATTAGTTCCAGTCCCCGCCCCATCCCCTGAGAGGCCTCAGGATTAAGGTTTATGATTAATGATTTGCAAGTCAATTAATCAGTCCCTGCCTTTGAAACCTCATTTCTCAAATTACTTTTCTTTCAACACAAGGGCGTTTTGACATCATCTTACTGTCTCTAGATTCACTTGCCTACTAATTGAAATTCCAAGATATTTCTTCTTCTTGTCAGCTTATTGGTGTTACTTGTTTATAAAATATTTGCAAACAGATTACTATTTACCTGTAGTGTGTCAGAGGTAAGCACCAAAACAATACTTTATGCTTCCAGCTCAAAGGAATGTGCTAATGATAGCTCATGAAATTCTCTATCTGTGAGAAAGTTGATTTTTCATTTATTGATTTATTTTCACCACACCTACTTGCAACAAGTATTTGAGATGTATTACAATAGAAACACAGGTACAACAAGGCTCCAAACAATTGATGTAGGTGACTTCTTAGAAAATGGTTTCTAAGGTCCTATTAAGAGTGGATAAGGAGTGGAAAGAATGGGACTGATTTTCTTCATTCGAGAAAATAGCAGGGTCTAGCAGAGGATCTGGGGTCAAACCCCAGTCTCTTCATTTACAAGTCTTAGCACTTTACTCATCTGATTGTGTTGTTGTTTTGGGGAGGCAAGGCTGCGAGAACAAATGCGAACAAAAGTGGCTTGAACTCAATTGAAAATTGTTCCTCATTCAATGATAGTTCAGGACAGGTGTTCTCAGCCTCCAGGTTTCTCCCCTGCATGTGGTGACTCAGGGACCCAAGCCCCTCCTCCCTTGTGGGTTCCTGCTCCCTTGGGGTTTTGTGGTCCTCTGCATTCAGGTAGGCAGAGGGTGAAAAAGCCCAGAAAGGAGGCACAGCTGTTCTTTTCACCCTCCCACCACAGAGCAGCGCAGCACAGCCATGGTCAATATCATTCCTGCCCACATTCTGCAGAAGAGAAGTTAGTCTCATGGCCTCACCTAAGTTCAAGAAAAGCTGAGAAGAGGAGCATAGTATCTTCCAATCATAATCCTCCTATGTTATTTATGTTTATGTGAGATGATGTGTGTAACATACCCAATGCAAAGCTTGTAATTGACAATGTGTGTTCAAAATAGTGACCATTACCATCTGCTTTTTTTTTTTTTTTGCAGTTTCAAGCCACAGTCGAGGAAGGAGCTGTGGGAGTTATTGTCAATTTGACAGTTGAAGATAAGGATGACCCCACCACAGGTGCATGGAGAGCTGCCTACACCATTATCAACGGAAACCCAGGGCAGAGCTTCGAAATCCACACCAACCCCCAGACCAACGAAGGGATGCTTTCTGTCGTCAAAGTAAGGGTGCTTCCAACTGCCCCTTTCTCCTCTCGCGAGCATGGAGGGCCCTGCGAGGGGGGTCATAGAATCACTGGGTTTAGAAGGCCACAGATAAATTCCCCTAGTCTCCTCCTTCTGGGAATTAACAAAGGAAAATGCTTATGGCTTAAGGGTGCACCCCTGTCCTCAGCAGCATAAAGAAGCAGCCATCAAACAAACCTGTTTTATAGGTTCTAAAATACCCAAACTTACGTGTAACTTTAAGAAAACCAAACTTAAGCGGATTATTTTTGTTTTCGTTTTTGTTTTTTGAGACAGTCTCACTCTATCGCCTAGGCTGGGGTGCAGTAGTCTGATCTCAGCTCACTGCAGTGTCCACCTCCTAGGTTCAAGTGATTCTCGTGCCTCAGCCTCCTGAGTAGCTGGGATTACAGCTGCCTGCCACCATGCCTGGCTAGTTTTTGTACTTTTAGTATAAATGGGGTCTCACCATGTTGCCCAGGCTGGTCTCAAACTCCTGGCCTCAAGTGATCCACCTGCCTTGGCCTCCCAAAGTGCTGAGGTTACAAGTGTTAGCCACCATGCCTGGCCCAAACTTAAGTTTTAAATGAAATTCTTTATGTATCTGCTAAGGAATTATTAACGGACATGCCAAAATGAGATGTGTGAAGGTGTTTTTAGAGATCGCTCCTCTCTCAGAATGTGGCTATGACATGTCTTCTTAATCTTTCTTAGAAGAACTCAATTATTCCTTAAAAACACACACACAACATAATGATTGGTGTGAAACCCTCTGTGAGGCTTGCTGACTCACACACTGACCCTCTCGCTGGCAACGAGTAGAACAAGGAGGAAATGTAATTATTAATGTAAAACCTCTGGCTCATGCTGATAATCCAGAAATATTACTGGGGATGGTGGCACAGAAGGCTTGCTACAGGTGGCCTTGGTATTCTGAAAGAAGGCATTACTACACAGTTTCACTCTTAATGGGAAGTTCTGGGGAGAGTTTCTGCCAGAGACCAGGACCTTCATGGGAACACATTTTCTTTTCTAGTGGATGAAACCATTTTCCTGAGCAGCAGGGATCAATCATACTTATAGCGATAGTAGCAGTGAGCAGAGGAGGGACGTGGCTGCCCACTCCCTGTGTGCCCTAGGCCAAGATACCCATGTTTTCTGTGCCTCAGTTTCCCCATCCATACAATGAGAATGATGATATAACCTACCTCTTGGGGTTGTTGTTGTTGTAATCCATTGAGTTGCTATAATGAAGGCTGAGTGGCTTATAAACCACAGACATTCATTTCTCACAGTTCTGGAGGTTGAAAAGTCCAAGATCAACCTTCCAGCAGATTCTGTGTCTGGTAAGGACCCACTTTTTGATAGATGTCCATTTTCTCGCTCTATCTTCACATGATAGATAGAGTGAGGCAGCTCTCTGGAATCTCTTTTTTTTGTTTTTTTTTTTTTTGAGATGGAGTCTTGCTCTGTCACCAGGCTGGAGTGCAATGGTGTGATCTCAGCTCACTGCAACCTCCACCTCCTGGGTTCAAGTGATTCTCCTGCCTCAGTTTCCTGAGTAACTGGGATTACAGGTACATGCCACCACACCCAGCTGATTTTTCTATTTTTAATAGAGATGGGTCTCACCATGTTGGCAGGCTGGTCTTGAACTCCTGACTTCAAGTGATCTGCCTGCCTCAGCCTCCCAAAGTGCTGGGATTACAGACATGAGCCACTGCACCCTGCCAAATCCTGTTTTGCTCATATCTATTTTCCTTGAGCTGTAGCAAACACATTCTGGGGAGGACTGAGCTCCAGGATGTGTGATGGAGATGTCTATTTACCCAAGTTTTATCTTCAAGTTGCAGGTTTGGAAAATTGCCCGACAGCTTTTATAGGCTCAGGATTAGCCACAGAGGACCGCCAGTGGCTATGTCATTCTATGACTTTTACAGCTTCGAAAGTGCAGCAGCCATGGACACAGAGGGCCAGTGCCAGGGTTTCCTAATAACTTTGCCATTGCCCAATACATTAGTGCTTTTATGTACTTCGTGCATCACTGCTAGTCCCCATGAATAATATGCAGTACTATAATTGCTTATTCGTACATAGTACATTCATATATAAGAGTACATTACAAACCTAGTCTAGATACATATAAGCACGTATTAACAATTCTTTAATTAACTACTGCACATCTACTGTTGTCAAGTACACAATAAAACCTAACCCATATGAATATTGACCTGTACTAGAAATCCTTAATATTATGTAATACATACATTCGTTCATTGGACATAGCACATCTCAGTCAAGAAGTCGCTCACCAACAAGGATATCCCCTACCAAATTTTGGCCTCTGAATCTACCAACCTCTGAGAAATCATCATCCCGCTCAGGAGTACTACCCTCCTCGCTCCAGGCCTATAACACTTGGGGGTGACTATTCTGAAACTATGCCTCTTGTTCTTACTTCAGGGCCATAAAACTAAGTAAGATCACCCACATGCTCCTCTTAAATAAGACATCTCAATGGACGAATGACTACCACCCTATTAACCAGCCTTGGCAACAGAGTGAGACTCTGTCTCAAAATAACAACAACAAAAAAAAAAAAAAAAAAAAAAACAGGACTTATAGGAAGGAGCCATTCTCCTCTCCCTATATTCCTGCGCTGGTCCATGATGCAATGGCTCTCAAATGCTAGCATATATAAGAATCATCTGCAATGCTAGTTAAAATGCAGATTTCTGGGCTTGCCCCAGACCCACTGTGTCAGAAAATGAGGGAGAGGTGTGCCAGGTGATTCTGTTGTTCACAGGGCACACCTCTTGTCAAGGGGCATGGCCTTTGGGGAAGGGGTTTCCGTAAGCTTGTCCGCCCTCCCTGCAAGTTCCAGGGGAAGAGGTGCCCACAGAGGCTGAGGCTCTTGCTGACTTCAGCTTTGCTAGTGAGTGGACTTCCTTTGCTTTGGAATTCGGATGGAGACTCTCCCTCACCCCACACTGGGTGTCTCCCTGGTCAGTAGGAAGGGCCTTGAGCTCTATCTATCTCTCAGCACATGTGTGGCAGAGCCCCAGACCACCTTCTAGAAGCCAGTTAGGCCACACTCTCTGCTGCTGTCCACTGTGCCAGCCACTGTGGCAACCATTAGGAATGCATTCTGCTGCAAGTAACAGAATGTTAGACTAATAGTGGCTTAACTAATGAAGGGAATTTAAGAATTTTTATAACTAGATGAAGGTAGGCCAGTCCAGGATTGGCCAACAGTTCCAGGTGGCAGAGAGTCAGCAGTGGGGTGCCTCAGATGTTTTTGACTTTTTCCTCTTGGACATAAAGTGGCTGCCAAAGCCCCAGGCATCATTTCTTCCCATTGCTGTGTCCTAATGCAGGAAATAAGGAGGCAGCCAGGCAAATGAGAGAAGGTGGTCTCATGTGACCCTTTCCTCTTATCGGGGCAGAAAACATCCTTTCTGAGGGTACCCTGGCCAATTTCCCATGATGTTTCATTGGCCAATGACAGATTTTCCTTAACTTCAAGGAAAGCTGAGAAAGTCCACATCTGGCCTTTGGACCTTTACAGTGGGTAAGGAAGAGGGTGGACTGGTGATTGCTGTTGGGCAGCCAAGCATGAGCAGGTCTGCCCTAACCACTTAACAATCCAACATACGGAACAACTATTTGGAGCCTCAGGATGCAGCTGGTTTCCAGTACAGTCCTGCCTCTCAAAAGGACGAAATCCCAGTGGCTCTGACAAATGAGTTCCTGCTTTGTGTTTAAAACCTTCAGATCAGAAACACCCTTAGTTGCTTTCTAAACTGATTCTAAAACTACCAGAAAGTTATTCTTTCAGCTAAATATAATCAACCCTGCATTTTAAGTTTATTTTCTATTTTGTCCTCAAAGAAAGTAGTATCCAGAAAGCATCCCTGATTCCCCAAACCTTTCACAGACCGAAACATAGCTATCCAGTCGGTTCTGGATCCTCCGTCTTCCAGCTAACAAACCCAGATCCTCCATCCTTCCCATGTGAGTCAGCTTTTCCAGGCTTTAAATTTCCCAGGACAGTGGTTTACACACTCTCTTGACACTTGAAAAAATATTAATTGAATTGCCTCTCTGTGGCTTCCATCAGGAGTATTTTCAATTTCCTCCCATCCCTGACACAGAGGCCCAGCAACAGACAAAGCACATTAATAAGATTGTGTGCTTTGTGAGATCATGGAGTGCTTCTTAATCCAATTACAGCCCTCAGAGGGGATTAGGAAGAGAGATCCATGTGTCACCAGCTCCAGGTGGTCTGGCCCTGGGCATCATACAGCTGGAGTTAGTAGATCCCACCTTGGGCAAATGGAAATAAACATGAGCGTGGCCGTGCTCCCTTCCTAAGGCCAGCCTCTCACTGCGTGGCTCCCTCCCTCGCTGCTCCCCTTCCTCTGTGGCATCCTCCACAGCATAGTTCCTCCGAAGCCAGCGTTCTGTTCAGGGCATTCCGTTCAGGGAGTGTCAGCCTGGGAACACAGGAGAAAAACTGGGACTGGGGAAATGACTCTTGCTGCTTCCCCACTCTTCTTCCTCACCATCTTCACAGCTTCTTGTTATTGATATCAATGCTAGGCCCAGCTCCATGGGAAATATTCAGCATTTATCCTGTCCCCTGATCTTTACAACAATCCTCTGTACTAGGATTTTATTGAAGAGAAAGCTGAGACTTCAGGGGTGGCAGTGACTTGCTGGTGGTCCCAGCGTTATGATGCATCAGGGCCAGGACTTGATCCCCACCCATCTTTCTATTTAATTAAAAAAATAGGGAATTTAAAAGGTAGAAATATCCAAGAATGTTAGATTTTTGCATAATCAAAATGATATATAATTGTGTTGCAAAAGACTAGTGCTAGAGAAAAGCACAAGAATTACTGTCATTCATTCATTCATTCATGCAATGATATTTATTTAGAGCTCACTATGGTCCTGACACTGTGCTAGGTGCTCTGTATTCACAGTAAAAGAAATGGTCTCTCTCTACAGCCTCCAAGGCAGCTTATAGTTATAAGAGCAAGAACTTTTGCTGCAAATAATGATGTCCCCAGGAAAGAAGGAAAGAAGGAGGGAGGGAGGGAATTGTCTCCTTGGGAAAAAACAACCAGCGGTCCCCAGCCGAGGAAAAGGAGCTGAGCGGCACAAATTGGTTATTTCCAAGCATCTTGACTGTCTCACTTGTCAGCAGATGGCTGGATTCCCCAGAAACCCCACTATCCTTCTGCTTGTGCATAGGTCTCTGGCTCTGGGGAATGAGATGTCAGACCAAACGAGGCCAAGATTGTGATTAGTGCTGGTGTGGGTGGAGATGGCCCTTGGCAGACTGAGGTGCTCAGCATCTCACTGCTGTTCAGAGGACCCACCTTCAGCATTCTCGTGACCCAACAAGCCAAAGGCTCTGTCCCCTCCAGGATCCTAATTGAGATGAATAGCTGTATTTTCCAAGCATGGCAGCTCCCTGGCCCTGGTTTGAAGTTTACTTTACTGAGGTTGCACATTCTGGCATCACTTGGGATGGACAGAGATCCATTATGAGGATCCACAGAAAGAAGGATAGAATGGTAAATTACTGCTGTGTTACAGGGATCGAACCGAAACACCACTGTGCAGCCACTCAGCACTAAGAGCTTTGCATCTGTTAACTCTTAAAATCCTATTACTAACCCTGCTGGGAGTTGTTCTAGGTGAAGAGAGGAAGTCCAGTTACAACCAGGAAGCCTCTCCAGTGTGTGTATGTGTGCACACACTCTCCCACGTGTGGAGTGCTTAGCCCTGAATACATGTCAGCTGTAATTATTATGAAAGTGACTTTATTTGCCTAAGGACACTCTGACCCAACCTGCCAGATTCCACTCCCACCTCGGTGCCAGCTCTTTCCCCAGCATCAATGGTCCTCATCTCTGCTTTCATTTTCCCACATCCACTGCAACCTCTACAACTGTGGTTGCTTACTTTTAGTTGAGTGTAAATCAAATCTCTTGACTCATTTAGTCTTGTCCTTCTTGCAAGAATACCCATTATGGCATGGGTCTGATGGGTTAGCTACTTGTTCCAGTAAGCATTAGGAAAATAACTTGACAGAAGCAGTATGCCCTCATCTTACCTAAATGTCTCCCCATGCACCCCTGACAGAGCCCCATTCTGGGAAATGCCTGCACCTACCACGTCATGTGCTCTTGTGGTTGGGAAAGAGAGTGACAGACACTCAATTGGCAGCACCATTGTATTACTAATGTTTGTCATGGAGTTTCTTTGACATCCTCTGGTTTAGTCCACACAGTGGCTGGGGGAGGTGGGTACTATCGGCCCCCTTTGCAAAATCACCTAGAGTGGTCCTCATCAAGGCTGCCCATTGACACTGGGGGAGGACAATCCACCATTGTGTGGGACTGTCCTGGGCATGGCTTTGAGTCTAGTATTGCTGTCCCCTGCCCGGCAAATGACTGTAGAGTCCTCGAGTCAGTTGAAAATGCTCCCATACATTTTCACATGCCCTCAGATGGGCAGAGCCCAGCGGCTTAACTCCACATGGCTCAAGACTCTCAAATCCTTTTCCCCACATCATACTCTACTAGAAACCATGCGCTGAGGCTATACTTGAAGGGACATAGAGACCCTTTGACTCTGTGGCAAGTGAGAGAGAAACATTAAAAATAAAACTTTGGTTTTCCTGTTCCATTTGATCCACTGTGATCACAGAGGCAGGGTTATCTTGCTGTAAAGCGACTGAAGCTTGGGCTTTGTGGTCTTGTTTACCAGAGCCCCCATGGGTGTCGGGGGCATGGAGTTACAGGTTCTAGGCAGGGAGGCTTTAAGCCTCACCGTTGCCAGGGAGTTGCCTAACAAGATCTCAGAGGGAAGCTCACTAAGGTTCAAGTCACTCACTGCTCAGATCACTAAGGCTCAAGTCATCTGTTACCATTCGTTTCTTAATAAAAACAAACAAACAAAAAACATCCATACCTAATCTCACATTTTCATGTTTCATATTCTTTGTCTTAAAGATAGCCCCCCAATTACACAGGCTGCCTCCAAAGCCCAGCTCCATCCCTGAAGGCCCACTGTTGCTCGTGGAATTTCAGAGGGAGTTTGTGCAAACCACCTGCCCTTCATGGCTGGTGTGCATCCTGAGACCCTTCTGTCTGCTTTCCAGCCATTGGACTATGAGATTTCCGCCTTTCACACCCTGCTGATCAAAGTGGAAAATGAGGACCCACTCGTACCCGACGTCTCCTATGGCGCCAGCTCCACAGCCACTGTCCACATCACTGTCCTGGATGTCAACGAGGGCCCAGTCTTCTACCCAGACCCCATGATGGTGACCAGGCGGGAGAACATCTCGGTGGGCAGTGTGCTACTGACAGTGAATGCCACGGACCCCGACTCCCTGCAGCATCAAACCATCAGGTGGGTGAGTGGCTCCGGAACCACAGACGGGAAGTGGGCAGGAATTGCTTTTCCTTTCCAGTCACAGAAGCTGGTTGTCAGGAGCAGATACCATTAAATCAAACTTGTTAACAATCCAGGCAAGTGGGAGGAAAGCGTCATTGCGAGGAGGTTGTGGCTGACGGCTGCAGGGGGCCAGGCTCTCTGGTGAGGGCGGTGCTCCCACCTGATTCCAGCCTGGGAGGAGAGTAACTTCAGGGCTGTGTTCCCAAATGACCAGCCAGGTCTGCTGGCCCTGAGCACAGTCCTTGAAGAGGGAGAGGAGGGAGCCACTCCAGGTAGCCTCCTGCATCTCAGAAACTTGCCTACTTTGTCATTAGCACTGCTTCATGACAAATGTTTTAGCTAACTCCATTTATAGATACAGGTATTGCAGATTCATGGAGGTTCAGTACTTGCTCAAGCAGCCCAGCCTGGTGGCAGAGGAATCAGGATGGAAACAGGACACTCTGCAAAGTTCATGCTCCTTCTGGCTGCTAAATGCTCACTGACTCTGAGCTGTCAGGAGGGGAAGGAGCAAAGTCACTTCCTGGTGCTTGGAAATAGACCGTTGGGATTGGTGTTCTGCCTGATGAGGGGCAGGCAAAAATTAATAATAACAATAATGTCTTCAGAAATCTCTGTCTTCCTTTCTTAAGCTCTGCCCGATGTTTAGATAGAAGGCATTTTCATAATGAGATTTAATTAAATGGTCGCCATCTACCCGTGGTGCATCTAATGCTCACAAATAAAAGACACCCTCGTCGGTGCATCATTTCACAATAAACTTAAATCAGCGTGCAGATCCAAATGCACGCCTGTCTCTGCAGAAGAAAGTTATTAATCTTCCTCCTCCAAAATCTAATCTTCTTCTCATATGAGATACAAATAATCAAGTACTGGACACACTTACAATAAACACATGTCTGATTTTCCTGATTCGAAACACCTGAAAATGTGCAACAGGGACTGAGTCAACCACTTTACTTTGGAGCAAGCTGGCGGAGAAGAAGCAAAAGTTATTTTCCAACCCCAAAAGTGGATTTATTTTTACGGCTAAGCTTTCCGAATGCCAGATGAACTAGACAAGCGTGTGAAATAATACCAAATCCTATAATAATGTGAATCTGAAATAGCCATTCTTTTTTTCCCTTTTTTTTTTCTTGTTGCTATCTGACAATGGAAACACACAATTTAAACATCAAAGAGAAAGTCTCTCTTAAGTACTTAGATGGGAAAACTGGTAGTTTAACAGACTACAAGGTAGTTGGACAAAGGTAGGATGTCTACAGGTGAGCTAATCTGTCATGTTGTATTTCTACAATTGGAGGTGAAAGCAGGGACACTGAGGGTAATAAAATGAGTTAAATCAGGTTGATGTTTTGGACCCTGTGTCTCTGCCTTTGCTGGAACAACTTGGGATGCTGCCAGTCATAAAAGAGTTAATGCAATGAGGAGGGGTGGATGGAGGTGTCTAGGACCCAGGACTAGATGTCCTACAAAGATGGGACAGACAGTGGGAGAGGAAGGTCAGGCGGGGTTGTTTGATTAAGACCAGCTCTGCTGACTTGGGCAAAGAGAAAATGTGCTGGAAGACCCTATGGATACTACATATGATGAAGGAATATCTGAAGAACCCGCTTGAGATAGCACAGGAGCTAGGGCATCCTTCAGACTCTAAGTCACAGGAACAGACAGGCTTGCAGTTCAGGATCTCACAGCGAGAATAAACCAGCTCCAGCTGTTTTCCATTCTAGTGTCATTCGGCCCATGGTCACATTCCCAGGGCGGCTCTGCCTTGCTGGAACTGGGGTCATGTGCCTCCCTGCTCCAGGCACCTTGACTAGTGATCAATCGGGATGATGTTTCCAGATACCCAGCACAGAGGGCGGCTGACTGAGAAGGAGGGATGAACATCCTGTCTGGCAAACGAAGCTTGCTGCTGGGAGTGTGGAGGCAGGCCACAGGTGCAGTCCCAGCAAACTGAGTTAGGAACAGGATTCCAGCCTGGGGAGGGAGGGGCGCCTCGGAGAGCCGAGACATTAAGGAGCATCCAGGCCAAGATTTGAGCCGTGGGGAGCAAAGGTCGCGTTACTATTAAATAGCACTGGCAGACAAGGGACTTGATCCCACCGCTGTGCAAGAGAAGGAGGTCGGAGAAAGCAACCTAGAAATGACTCAAGGTGACACCCGTGGGGAGAAGCTGGAATGCAGAAAGTTCTGAGGATCTTCCTGTTTCTCTAGCGAGTGTGATAATCACAGCTGTGGCCTTCCATCACAAGTAACCAGGACCCAACTCACAGTGACATAGGCCAAAGAGGGGGGTCCTGCTTACTCGCATGGGTCACCACACCTAATGGAAAAGTCCATGGGAACGAAGGCCTCCAGCATGATGGAATTCAGGTGCTCAGACCACATTCCTTCTCCATATCTGGCTCTCCTTTCCCCTGGGTTGTCTCCATGCTCAGCCGTATTTGCACATCTGTAGAGGGAAGAGGGAAGAGGCACCAGCAACATCTGTCCTTGATCCTACCAGAGGAAAGCAGCATCTTCCTTCCTAATCAGTCGCCCAGCCCAAGGCCCAGGTTGAGTCATGAGCACAACTCTCTGAACCAAGCAGATTAGCAGGATGGATTGTGCCACGAGTCCTGGTGCCTGAGCCTGCCACGGACCCCAGCACCCAGCTCTGAGGGCCTGCAGGGGCGGCTACCTGAGGAAGTGCAGGAGGCTCATCCCAGAGGATGGGAAAAATGCTGAGTAATCAGGAACCACAGAGAGTCACTGGCACCGAGGTCAGTGTGAGCTGCAGTGTGTCTCTGCAGCTACCTGAGACAGGATTCCAGCCTGGGGAGGGAGGGACAATGTGTCTCTTAGGTCTGCCTAAGAGTTCTAGCATTTACAAATTGGCCTGGCTGAGTGATGGCTGGACTAATCCCTTTCCCAGCCTTGGAGCAAAGTAAATGTGTCCGTACATGTGCGTATGTGTGTACGGCACACATTTCTCTGGCCTCACTC
>NW_012115233.1:5675489-5726992 GCF_000951035.1 Colobus angolensis palliatus
CCTCCCCCCGCCCCCCACCTTTCCCTCCTTTCCCTTTCTTCCCCTCCTCTCCTGTAGTAAAGCCGGGATAACATAACCGACAGGCTGAGCTATTGTCACAGGAGCTCTTTGGGAAAAAGAGGCTCATTAATTATTTGCAGCCTTTGATCCTGCACACTGAGAAGTGCTGTCCCTGGGGTCCTGTGTGTGCAGCGGAGGAATGGGGCTGCAGAGAGGGGCCAGGGAGGGAGACAGTTTTCTAATCTAATTGTCTATGCTGAGTTACCCAGTCTTCTCAGACAGATGCAACGGCCTTGCACATCGTGGTGTTACTGCTGCTGTTGTAATGATTCTTCAGGGAATAGGCATTAGAAGAAGAAACTTATCTCAAAGAGAACTCTTCCTTCTTCTCCTCCTCCTCCTCCACAAAACAGGAGTCAAGCATCTCCTGATAACATTTTAGTATCTCTAATATCTCTTTCTTCTTCCTTCTGTTGACTGCCGATGTGATACCTCTGTTCTTGTCTTCTTAGTTTAAAAGAATTTAAACAAGAGACACACAGCAAAAGAAGTGCAGCATAGAGTAATTTATTGCAACAAAAAAAGAATATGTTGAAAGTTAGGTGCAGAGTCGCCAGTGCACTCTGAGAGAGAGGATTCAGGGTGGGCTGCTCGCAAGAATGAGACAGCAAAGACCCACACCAGGGAGGCTCCCTTCTGGGAGTCTTCGTGGTTATTCATAAGGAGGTGGGAAGAGGCGTTACTAGGAAGCTGTTCTGGGTGGTCTTCCGGGTGCACCTGTGCAGTAGCTGTACATGCTCATTCATATGTCACATGTCTCTTTAGCATCTAAAATCTCCACCCAGGGCTGTGTTTTTCACGATTATGATGAGCAAAGAGTCAGTTTAAGGACAGGTAAAATGAAAATGTGCATGTTCTCTGAAGGGGAAAGTCTCCACTGAAGACAGCTTTGCTTGAATGAGCTCAGTTACCGTGCAAATCCTGAGACTGAATATGTTGGCTGTGCGGTCACCACAGTTGCTGCTGTGTCACAAGAACATGGTCACTTCCTTGACTACCTGTCCAGCTTCACTCCTCCTCCTTCCTCTGTCTCTCTGCCTGTCTCTCTGTCTCTCTCTCTCTCCCCACCCCACTATCTCTGTCTTTTCTGACATTCCCTGTGATTCAGCTCCAACAACCCCATCTCATCTCACCTTATTTATCAGGCCCTCGAAACTAAAAGCCCCCATGAGAGACCGGGATCCTGAGATGCTGAGATCCTGCGGCGGGGCCTGCCCATCCTAATGGCCACTGTCACCTCCTCCCTGAGGGGTTCCTTCCGTGGTCAAAATAGGAAGCCGCCTCCCCAACCCCAACCCCAACCCCAATCCCACCGAAACTTAGGAACACACTTCCAGCTAAGTCCAGCTCCTGGGCCACATCCTGCCTCGCATGAGGAAATGCATGTCTCGGGCACCACCGCTCCTCTGCTGACCACGGCCAGACACCTTCTCATCTCCCCAGGGAATGCTCAAGTCAGCAAAGGGTGCCGTGATCGCCAAGGAAGCTGTGACTCCAAAGACAAGGGGTGTCCAAACAATCAGAGGGAATCTTCTCAGTAAAAAGCCTGGGTTATTAAGACTCGCTAAAAAGTCCTTCACATTGTGTTATTAGCCAAACCAAAATGAACAGCAGTGGTCTAGTGACAGATGAAATTCTTCTTTTTAATGACACTATCTTCTTATCCTTATTATAAAGTTAAGATAGTTTCTCGAAGAAACTTTTGAAAAGACAGGTAAGAATCAGGAAGATAATAAAGTATCTGTCATCATCTCAGACAAGGAAATCCCTTTTTCACCACTTGGGTCTATCTCCCTCAGTCACGTATGTGAGTATTCTGTTCTTCATTACCAAAATTGGCTTGCATTATCCACCCTCAAAACTCACCATGTTTATTTTCCAGTATATGCTGAACAGCTTTCTGTCCCAAGAAATAGCCATTATTTTTCATTGCTGAATAGTCTGCTATTATTTCATTACAGGGATATACTCATCTGTTTATTTATTCCCTTGTTGTTGACTATTCACATTGTTTACACTTGTTTGCAGTTTTTTAAAACATTAGCGGGCATGCTTGTAGTGAAATTGTTTAATGCATCATTAATATCCTGAAGACAAGTCCCTGAAAATACTTTGGTTGAGCAAAAGTATTACTCTGTATTGTTAATTTTTTTGGCATGTACAGAATTCTTTGTTTTTAAGTCTAGGCAGTCAAATTTATATTTACCATTATTTCTAAATTGATGTCACAGTTTAGAAAGTCCTTCTCCTCTCCAAGATCACGTACATCAGGTCCTAAAACAGAGCAGGTTCCCACTCTGTCCTCTCCATGTGTGATGATGATAAGACTTGCTTCCGCTTTCAGAGTAGCAACTGTCCCCCACCCCAGGTGCACCAGGTAAAATATCCTGATGATATTGGAGTATTTCTAATGAGGAGTGGACTCATGTAACTAAACTGGTTTGCTCATTATTGTTAGAAAGAGTAGCTCAGGCTGGGCACGGTGGCTCACGCCTGTGATCCCAATACTTTGGGAGGCTGAGGCAGGTGGATCACTTGAGATCAGGAGTTCAAGACCAGCCTGGCCAATATGGCAAAATGCCATCTCTACTAAAAATACAAAAATTAGCCAGGCGTGGTGGTGTATTCCTGTAATCCCAGGTACTTGGGAGGCTGAGGCAGGAGAATTGCTTGAACCTGTTAAACCTGGGAGGCAGAGGTTGCAGTGAGCAGAGATCGTGCCACTGCACTCCAGCCTGGGCAATAAAGCATGACTCCATCACACACACACAAAAAAAGTAGCTCAAAGATAATTATGCAAAATGGAAGTAACTACATTTGCTAAACTTTCTCCAATAGTGAAATGAAACACGGGAACTAACCCTTCCATCAGATCCCCGATTTGGTTACGTTAGGGAGGCAGCCAGCAGCTAAATCCTTCTGAATAGTGGGGAGGACCCACTTCTTTTTTTTTTTTTTTTTTTTGAGACGGAGTTTCGCTGTCGCCCAGGCTGGAGTGCAGTGGCGGGATCTCAGCTCACTGCAAGCTCTCCGCCTCCCGGGTTTACGCCATTCTCCTGCCTCAGCCTCCTGCCACTTCTTTCTCTCTGCAATCAAGGGCAACCAAGTAACAATTCCTATTCCAAACATTTTTCAGACAGAACTCATCTTGCCCAGGATCTATAGTAAACAATTCCACAGCAGAGACTTCTGCCTACACTTTGAATACAGAAGATATGTGTTGAAGAAAAAATTTGTTCCTACCCATGTAAAATTTCATATCACTGCTCAACACGTTTTTTGGAAAGGATCATTCATCCAGGGAGACCTGCAAGTATGTGTCAAGCATTTTATGTGTGGGGACTAAGTTTGGCTGAACATAACAGGAAAATTCAAAATGACAGTGGCTCAGAGCAGATAGAAGTTGACTTTTATTTTTTTCTCACATAAAGTAGGTCTAGAGCAGGCATGGCAGTCCAGGGACAGTGGTAGCCCCACACGGCCCCACACAGGGTTCTACTTGCTCACTATTTTACCATGTCTAGACTGGCACCCTCTTCCTGATGGTCTTTTATGGTTGCTAGTGCTCCAACTTTCATATCTGCTTTCCAGACAGCAGGACGGGAAATGGGGAAAGAAGAGGGATACTCCCTCCCTTTTAAGGAGACTTTCTGGAATCAACCACATTTTTATTTAAATCTTGTTGGCCAAAATTGGTCACGTGGCCACACCTAGCTACAAGGGATTATGGGAGGTATGGTCATTTGACTGGGTAGCAATATGTCTTGCTTTTTAAACCAAGGTTCTTTACTAAGGAAGAAAGGAAGAATGGATATTGTAAGGTAGATAGCACTTTCTGCCATGAACGCCTTTTTAGATGGAATCTTTCTACTTAATAAATAACTACAGGGTACATTTTAAAAGGGAAAAATATCCCACGATATTAGATATTGGCATAATCAAAATAATAGATGATGTTGCTAAAGACTAGTGCTAGAGAACAGCGTATGGATTGCAATGATGCATTCATTCATGCCATGGTATTTGTGGAGAGCCCACTGTGGACCTGACACTGTGCTAGGTGTGGTGAATTCGCTGTTGAAAGAAATAGACTCTGTCTACAGCCTCCCAGGGAGCTTATCGTCATAACAGCAAGAACTTTTGCTGCAAATGATGGTGTCCTTATAAAGGAAGAAAGAAAGGGAGGGAGGAAGAAGGAATTAAATAAATTGCTTCCTTGGGAACTAAGAACCAATGATCCCCAGCCAAGGAGACGGAGCAGAGTGGCACAAACTGCTTTTTCCCCTACACCATGCCTGGCTCACTTTCAGCAGATGGCTGGATTCCCCAGAAACCCTGCTCTCTTCCTGGCTGTGCATAGGTCTCTGCCTGTAGGGAATTGGGTGCCAGACCAAACTCGGCCAAGATTTTCACAACCCCCTGCAGACATGGGTTTTGAGAATGATGGTAATAATATTGCTGCTGGGATGATTAAAATACCTAACATTTTTATATAGAACTTTACCAAAAGCACTGTTACCAGTGTTCTTGTAACCACCCTGTAAATGAGAACATCTTGGTCTCCCTTTTTACTGATGAGGAGAGCAGAACCTCCCTGAGGTATGGTTAAAGGAGGAAAGCACACAAGCAGGGTTTACAGAGGCTGAGTTAATGTGGTGAATGAGCACACGGGAGCTTCATCCACACCACTGCGCCTACTGCTGATGTTGGCTTAAGGCTTTTTGAGCATCTCTTAGTGTAACTTCACCAAGCTTCACACTTCCCCAATCCTTGGCATAATTGTCCATCTTCCCACTAGACTTTGTGCTCAGAGAGAGTAATAGTCATCTTTTTATCTCCTTCCCCGATGAACCACCAGAGCTTCCTCAGTACCACTGAGTTAATTAAGCACTTTAGGCACAGGACTAAGACCTTCAGACTTTCCATGGGCCTACAAAAATGTCAGGTACCTGAATACATAGTCTATTGCCTCCAAAATTCAAAAAGAAAGCAGGAAAATTGAAATTAATAAATATCAACTGTCCACGGAATCATGACAACTTTAGCAGGTTAAATATAATATTTGCAAAAGTGTCTTCACATTTGCAAACTATTTGTAGCTCTCACCTTGCAAGAATGGCAGATAAATTTTAGGTGATTATTAGTAGAATATTTCTTATAGCACAGTAATTCCTAAAGCAAAAGTATAAAAATAATTTCAAACATGTTATAGGAAACAAATGTGTTTTTAGTGTGGGTACATTTTAGTACATTTGGTACAATTTGGGGTGAGGCCGCCATAAACAGAGAAAAATTCTTAAGGGCTCAAATGTCTGGAAACAGCCCAATCCCAGCATTAGGGCTGGTGCATGACCAGTACTCAGTAACCAGGTAGAATAGATTAATGGCGGCTGGGTTGGGGGTGACTGCATGCCCACATTTTTCAGCATAAGTAGACATAGGATGACCGAATGTGATGGCTCATGCTTGTAATCCCAGCACTTCGGGAGGCCGAGGTGGGTGGATCATTTGAGGTTAGGAATTCAAGAACAGCCTGAGCAACATGGTGAAACCCCATTTCTACTAAAAATACAAAAAAAGTTAGCTAGGCGTGGTGATGCTTGCCTGTAGTCCCAGCTACTTGGGAGGCTGAGGCAGGAGAATCGCTTGAACCTGGGAGGTGGAGGTTGCAGTGAGCCAAGATCATGTCACTGCCCTCCAACCTGGGTGACAGAGCAAGACCCCATCTAGAAAAAAAAAAAAGTGTAGACATAGCTTGTATTAGTCCATTCTCAAATTGCTAAGCAGAAATGCCTGAGACTGGGTAACTTATAAAGAAAATGATTTAATTGTCTCATGGCTCTGCAGGCTGTACGGGAAGCATGGCAGCATCCACTCAGCTTTTGGGGAGGCCTCAGGAAACTTAAAATCATGGCAGAAGGTGAACAGGGAGCCGGCACTTCACATGTCCGGAGCAGGTGGGCCAAAGTACTACATACTTTTAAACAACCAGATCTCACAAGAACTCACTATCCTGAAGACACCACCAAGGAGGGATGGTGTTAACTCCCCTGATCCCATCACCTCCCACCAGGCTCCAACACTGGGGATTATATTTCAATATGAGATTTGGGTGAGGACACAGATCCAAACCACATCATAGGTTTTGTTTTCTTTTAATCTTCAAACATTGACTAATGTCTACCAACCATGAAAACATTTGCATTTGGCCTTGTTTTAAACCAATCCCAGAAAGGGTAACCAATCCTAGGAGGGAGACTTTAGAGGGACGTACAGGTCTCTCACAGAACTTTCCAAGTCCATGAAAGTTACATTAAAGAGCCATTTCCATCAGCGAACCCTTTTTCCGAAGCCTTGATCCAAATTGAGCCTATTCTTTGAACACAGAATATCTGAATCGGATCCAAATTAAATTCTCGTGTCTTTGAAAACTACAACTGCTTTGTCCTGCTTTCTTTGGGACTCGGTCTTTTTTAAGTCATTTCCTTCCTCCTAGTCTTTTGGACCTGGATGCTTTTTAACTTTACAGTAGAATTCATTCATGCATTCAAACTGGTAAAGAATACAACATAGAATAATGACATTTCAGCCCCAAAAGATTTGTTAAAATGCCCAATTTCCATTTTTACTGGTCTTCTCATGACTCATCAAGTCCTTTTCTTTAACACCTTGTTTAATCTAATATTGGAGCTCATTCAAAGGAAATCATGAAAAATGATGGGAAATTAAGCAAAAGCCATCATTGACTGGCTATGGGACATTTTATTCTGTATCTTCTAAGACCTTTGGAAGTAAAGGCAAAAATCAGCTCTCTTGAAAATGTGAATTTTGTCATCACTGGCATTCTCAGAAACGTAGGAGTTCAAAAATATGTAGTAGCCTACCATTTATTGGGAGGAAGGAGGATTTCTAATCCCAAAAGCAGGTTTCAAAACCAGATTTAAGAGTTTAGATTGGGTGGCTCCCACCTTTTAAATTTTAATCAGAAGTTAAAGACCAAATAATAACATTTTTACCTGGGGAAATTAAGAGCAGGCCTTCATGTACTAAACTATATTGCTAACGCTGCATCTTAATTAAATGTGGTTACTGACCTCAAGAAAAGGATCTGGGATGAGGTCATTGTTTTGGTTCTTGTTTTTAATGAGTTAGTATTTTTTTCTTTCTTAAGTCAAGAAAGACAGAGTGTGAAGTGTAAATGGATTGTTTACAGTCGTGCCTTTGTGATTTTTAATTAAAGTGATATTCTTCCATTGTAAGTTTATGGTAGCAACACATTTTATTGCCTATTCTGCTGTAGAATTTTTAAATTATTTATGCAAATGTAGTACCACAGATGACTCTTATTTTTAGTGGTCAGATTTTCTGTTATGAAGATGCTGGGGAAAACAAAGCCTCACAAATTAAACTATGGGATGTTTAGAGTTTTAAGAGCTTTGCTAGCTAAAAATAGAATCCTGGCTTTTATAATGGTCCAGAGACTGCAGATTTTCATTATTCATGTCAATTAAAGGTGCTCGATTTGGTTAATATGAAACATCTGGCCATTTGGGTAAACAGATGAAAGGCTATTTTACAAGGCAACCACCTTTTTAACATCCATCTACATATGTTGTTATAAATTTGCCATAGGCCAGACTTTCATTATTGAAAACATGGTTTCAAATTGGCTATATTTGAATACAATTATCAGGGTCCTTCTTGTCAGCCTTAGAAATTAATCCTCAGAACCAATATAGAAAATATTGACACATGTTAATATTGTTCCTTGACCAATATTTTCTAAGCTGTTAAATCTACTTAGCTTTTTTCTCTTAATAAACCCATTTGAAATAGATGAGGATTGCTACATAAGCTACTAACATTGCACTGATTGAAAAAGCCACACATTTCAGGATTGCAACCGAAGTCAGTTGCATAGGGAAAATAGCTGATTTATTATCTGAGTTTGTCTGTCAATCACCAACACCCATCAGCCAGCAAGCACGAGGAGCTTATCATGGCATTAACCCTAACACGGGTAATGAAACCACAGGCGGTGACTCATGTAACTAATTGAAGAAATGCATTTCATCATCTGCTCCCAATTTGCTTTTCAAATGAATCTCAAAGCTTGTATTTTCAAGTGATGAGGCTCTAAACTACAGTCCTCCTACAAAGGCTTAATTTGGGGATTTCCTCATGCATTCCAATAGCGTTGGCAGGAACCTCACTAGAAGATCCGACCTCCTTATATGGCTGCTTCTAAGTATTCTTGAGTCCCTGCGTGTAGTCTGCACATGTGAGAGGGGGACCTAGGGATTTGGACTAGGGCTGTGGCAGGAGAACCTATCTCTGCATTCATTCATCCCACACCTACAACATACTGGGTGTTTTTCTAGGCATTGGGGGATACAGCAGCCCCAGAAACAATTAAAAGTGTCTGTTGGCCGGGAGCAGTGGTTCACACCTGTAATCCCAGCACTTTGGGAGGCCAAGGCGGGTGGATCACCTGAGGTCAGGAATGTGAGACCAGCCTGACCAACATGGTGAAACCCCGTCTCTACTAAAAATACAAAATTAGCCGGGCGTGGTGGTACATGTCTATAATCCCAGCTACTCGGGAGGCTGAGGCAGAAGAATCGCTTGAAGCCGGGAGGCGGAGGTTGTGGTGAGCCAAGATCACGCCACAGCACTCCAGCCTAGGCAACAAGAGCAAAACTCCATCTCAAAAAAAGAAAAAAAAAATCTGGTATGGAAATCATATTCCTGTGGAAGAGAGAAAAAGAATGAGAGAATTAATAAATACAATAAATGGCATAGTAGCTGGTGATTAACGCAAAGAAAGAAAGCAGAGAAGGAAGGAGGGGAGTCGTTACTCTAGACAGGGGGTCAGCACAAGCCTTACCAATGCTGTGACGCTGCAGTGAAGAACTGGAGGAAGTAGGGGTGAGCCACACAGCTGTCCAGGGTGGAGAGGTCCAGGTAGCGGAGGCAAGTGCAAAGGCCCCAAGGCAGAGTGCAGGAGTGTGCCCAGCACACAGCGAGTTGGGGGAAGGTGGGAGATGAGGCCGATGCTCTGGAGAAGATGGAGAAAGTGTTAAGCAGGTTGGGATTAGGAAAGAGGGGCAGTTAAGGGAAAGGGAGACAGAGGCAGAGCACAGGACTGGAGTGGAGGGTGCCATAGTAATCCAGATAAGAGGCCACATCGGTCTAGGCAGGGATGGTTGCAGTGCAGGCAGTGAGAAACAGCAGATACCGAATTTGTTGTTGTTCTTGTTTTATTTTTGAGACAGAGTCTGGCTATGTCTTTCTGGCTGGAGCGCAGTGCCACAATTTTGGCTCACTGCTACTTCCACTTCCTGGGTGCAAGTGATTCTTATGCCTCAGCCTCTGGAGTAGCTGGGATTACAGACATGCACCACCACACCCAGCTAATTTTTGTATTTTTAGTAGAGACTGAGTTTCACCATGTTGGCCAGGCTTGTCTCGAACTCCTGGTCTCAAGTGATCTATCTGCCTTGACCTCCCAAAGTGCTGAGATTATAGGCATGAGCCACTGCGCCAGGCCCTGAATGTTTTGAAGGTACTGGTGACAGGGATTTGCTAACCAACTGTGCCGTGTGTGTGTGTGTGTGTGTGTGTGTGTGTGTGTGTGTGTGAGAGAGAGAGAGAGAGAGAGAGAGAGGGAGAGGAGTAAAGATTGACTCCAAGACTTTTGTCCAAGCAGTTGAAAGCACAGAGGGCACATCTATGAGCTTTGCAAGCTCCCTGGAGAAGTGGCGAAGTAACTTGGGGGAGGGAAGTACAGGAACTCAGTCTTGCTCTTGTTGAGTTTGAAGTAGGTAAAGGGAGCACATGAGCTGGGTATCAGGGGGCGTTTATGCTAGAGGTAAAAGCCTGGGTGTCATCAACATCCAGATAAAATTTAAGTCATTGAGACTATGATCCCCAAAGAGAGAAGTGAACATAGGGCTGTGGCCCAGCCCTGGGACACTCTCATGTTGGGAGGAGTGGCCCTGCCTGGCGCTGTGTCCCATGAGGCACTGCTTCCTGAGAATCCCCTTAGAGCCTTGCAAAGAAAAGTACATAGCTGGCCGGGCGTGGTGGCTCACACCTGTAATCCCAGCACTTTGGGAGGCCGAAACGAGTGGATTGCTTGAGCCCAGGAGTTTGAGACCCACCTGGGCAACATGGCGAAACCCCATCTCTACACACAAATAGAAAAATTAGCTGGGCATGATGGTGCATGCCTGTGATCCCAGCTATTCAGGAGGCTGAGGTGGGAGGATCGCTTGAGCCTGGGAGGGAGAGGTTGCAGGGAGCCGACATTGCACTACTGTATGCCATCCTGGGTGACAGACCCAGTCTCAAAAAAAACAGTTCTTTGGCATAAATACAACTGGATTTGAATTTCGTCTCTTTCACTCACAAAAGGTTCGACATCCCTTCCTCTTCTATAGGACAGGGATGATCACACCGACCTCACAGGGGTGTCCAAAATATTAATGAGATAATATTCTATCAGATTTCTAGACTTTATATTTAGCTTCTCTTCACATTTGCCTTTTCTATTTAATTATGTTCTAGCCTTTCTTCTTGGTTCCTGTTCTTTTCCCCAATCATTTTAAACATAACTATTTTATAGTCTAGATATTTGTTAAATTCAGAGATTTCTCTTCTTTTTCTTCAGAGCCTAGCTGTGGGTTTCCATGGGTGAAAGGCTCACAGTTTACTCAACATTGCTAACTGTCTGTTGCAGAAAGGGCATCTGCTTTTGCCTAGTCCACCAGATTGTAGGCACAGGCTTGGCCCAGAGCATCTGCCACGCAGGCTGAACTCATTTCTATTCTTGATCCAGGGATCCACAGAGTCACAGCATTTCTGATCCTATCTTTAAGTTTACAGAAGAAGAAATGGGCCAAAGAGGAAAAGCAGCTTGTGCACGTCAGCGCCATGCTGAGTCATATGTGAGCTGGGCACAAAAGGAAAAATCAGTAACAATGATCCTGCTTTATTTAAAAATCTGATGTTTTGCTTATTACGAATTTTTGCAATTTTTTTTTTTTTTGAAACAGAGTCTCAGTCTATTGCCCAGGCTGGATTGCAGTGGCACGATTTGGCTTACTGCATTCTCCTGCCTCAGTCTCCTGAATAGCTGGGACTACAGGCATGTGCCACCACACCTGGCTAATTTTTGTATTTTTAGTAGAGACAGGGTTTCATCATGTTGACCAGGCTGGTCTTGAACTCCTGACCTCAAGTGATCTGCCCACCTCAGTCTTCCTATATGCTGGGATTATAGGCGTGAGCCACCATGCCTGGCTAATTTTTGCATTAGTTTTGATTTCTAAAATACTGCATGAAAACATCTATCTGAATGATTGAGTTTTTCGGTGTCTCCTTAACACTTGTGACCAAGATCAGGGCCTGGCTTGACTCTCCCTAGTCCAGCCCAAAGGGAGGTATTGGGGTGGAGTGCCTTCTCTTGCCCTGATGGTCTGCCCAGAGCCACACCATGCCCTCTGCAAGTCACAGCCCTGTTCTGTAGCATTCTTGGCTCTTTGTGTCCTGCAGAGATTTACCTGGTTGCTGGCCTATGTCACCTGTTCCTGTTTTGTGACAGAGACACTCTTTAGTCTGGGGGCTGAATATGCAAATGTTTAACTCTTACATCATAAGCACCCATCCTCACAGAGGGCAGCTGGGGACAGTCATAACAGCAAGTCTGCTGTGGAGGTCATCACGGGCACTGCAGAAGACTCAAATTTGTGGAGGGGATTTGGAGTGGATGTTTTTCATTCCTGGCTGCTCCCCATCCTTTATCGTCCGTCATAGCATCCTAAACCCTCTTTTGGAGAAAACCCTGTTTTGTGCAGGGTTGGTGGGAGGTGGTAGCCCACTCCCATTCTCTCCCAATGCAGCAGGAGTGGATATGGGACATGAGACAACTCCAGCAAACTGGATGCTCTTTCATGAGTGATTGGGGGGTGAGCAGAGGTCATGTTCATTGCATGGGAAGCACAACATGAGAACTCGGCTGTTCTCTTTGTCGTGGTCCCTAATCCCTCCCTCCCTCCCATTGAGTTCTATTTGGTGGCTACTCATTTTTCCAGTCTGTCTTCTGGCTTTCTGTCCATTCTATGATGGCTAACGTCAACCTGGTCTGTTCTTGTTTTATTCCACCTAACATAGCCCATGCTGGTTTCTGTTGCTTGCGACCATGAATCCTGACAGACAGCAGACTAGGAATGATTAGAGGCTCTGAATTGTCACGTCCTCTTGCTCAGAGGAGCAGTCTCCTCTGATTCATTTCACTTCAAACATTCAACTGGATCCTAAACTTGTTTGGGTGACAGAGTATCCACAACTCATGGTGTTATTTGTACAGTGTGATGTACTTTGCAGAGCATCTTAAAATACTGATAAATTTAATCCTAATGCCCAAACTAGGAACAGTTTTACTAGCAGAAAATATGACTATGTTATATGTGTGCTCTAGAAAAACTGCAAAATCAAGCCTACCTCCACCAAAGGGCCAAGTTGTAAACGTTCATGAATCAGTTGTTCATCTCCTACTTTTAATAGCAGTTCACTGTCCATTCATTGGCACTGTCATCTCTGAATGCTTGCTTACAGGCAAGCAAACAGCAGATGGCAAAACTTATTATTTAGAAACTTCTATCTGCCCCCTTGGGTTTTACCAGGAATGAGGAAGAGACTGTTATCATGAGATTTAAGCAGTGAGGTACCCGGGGCTGGCTTATGGAAAGTTAAAAAAAAAAAACCAAGTCCATAAGGCATGAAAACCAAAAATTTTACAAAAACACCCCTACCAGTCTCAAAGAGACACCTTTAGTAAATGACTACACATTATGCTCTTTTTGCTAAAAATGCTGATCAGTTAATTTAATGCTATGTACCACGCACAGTGTTCTAAACACTTTCCCTGAATTCTTTTCTTCTTTATCCATTGCAGTGACTCTGTGACCTAGATATAATTATTTCTCCCGATGTTTCAGGTGGGGAAACTGAGGCCCAGCGAGATTAAAAATCTGCCCAAGGTTACACTTCTGGAAGATGGACACGTGGGGATTTGTGCTCAGGAAGTCTGGCACTAGTCTGGCAGTTGTGGTCCCTGGGCTATGTGCTTTTCTTTTCTTTTTTCTTGTCTTTTTTTTTTTTTTTTTTTTTTTGAGATGGAGTTTCACTCTGTTGCCCAGGCTGGAGTGCAGTGGCACAGTCTCAGCCTACTGCAATCTCTGCCTTCTGGGTTCAAGTGATTCTCCTGCCTCAGCCTTCTGAGTAGCTGGGATTACCGGTGCATGCCACCAGGCCTGGCTAATTTTTGTATTTTTTAGTAGAGATAGGGTTTCACCATATTAGCTAGGGTGGTCTTGAAGTCCTGACCTCGTGATCCAGCTGCCTCAGCCTCCCAAAGTGCTAGGATTACAGGTGCGAGCTGCTGTGTCCGGCCAGCTATGTGCTTTTCTTTGCAAGGCTATAAGAGATCAGAGGTCTGTCCTTTCCTGTGCAGCCACTCTGGGGTAGTTTCTAGGGACAGCCTGAATCTTGGATGGAATAAAAAGAGTCAAGGTCAGTTTCCTTTGCTTCCATAAGGAAAACACATCCTTCAAGTCCGAGAGTCTCTATTTGCCTATAGTAAGTTTGGCAAAATTAGGAAGTTTGTGATAGAGCCTTGTTCTCCCTAACGTAATCACAGGAATAGAATGCACAGGGAAGTGGGCATGAAATAGTTAAATGGAAAGAAACTGTGACACACAGAGTCTGTAAAAGCGTTTAGTATCATCAACCCATGCAACAGGTGGATGTCCAGCAGGCCAAGCCATCCCTGTCATCAGATGATGGCAGGAAGAGCCTCTGCTATGAAAAGAGCAAGCTGGGAAGAATGCATCCCTAGTGACTTCCTGCAACCTTGACTCCAGGGAGCAACCTTGAGTCCGTGGAGGTCTGGCCAGACTCCCTCCCTGTGCTTTTATAGGCATCTGGCAGCAGTGATTTTTGCTGTGGCTATCAGCAGTGAAAGCTGTCATAAATCCATCAACTAAAATCGGAAATGGAACACAGAATTTTATTCTGAAAAACAGAAGTCGGAGACAGCAAGCTATTGGGCATGGTTGTAATTGCACACACAAGGCACACTTCTCTGGCTTCAGTTTGGTTTGGGAGGCAGAAGAGCAGAGAGGTAAGGATGGCTGTCATTGAGTCAGATTTCCTGAGTGTGAATCTGAGTGTGAATTTCTTTGGGTAATTTCCTGAATCTTCCTAAGCCTTATTGTCTTCCCCTGTATAAGGGGGGTAATCAGAGACCCACAGGGTTGTTGTGAAATGAAGGGTGATTTAATACAGAAGGTTCAGGGAGCAGTGCCTGGGACAAAGTAAGTGCCAGCTACTATACTGTAACCTTGAGCAATTTGGTGTGGCTATAAGAGAAAGCGGCCAACGTAGCCTGGCTGTTTTAGGGAAGTGGATCAGACCTGCTGGTGAAAGAAGACAGGAGATGGAAGGAGCCAGGCCGGCCCAGGTCCGTTCGACTCCTGGGGACAGTGTACACTCTACCCTGGGGCCTGCGTAGATTCAGGATATGCTGATTTGGGATCTGGCTGCTAAGTTAACAGCACTGTTGTACGGAACTGTGCTGGTCTTGAACTCCTGACCTCGTGATCCACCTGCCTCAAAGAACTTCTCAACAGGGAAACATTTCTTTCTTTTGTTTTGCAAGAGAAAACACTGTTTAAAAAACAAAAAATCGTGCTCAGCAGAATACGCAGGTTCTTTAAACACCCATAATATCTTTTTATAATTCTGTGTAAGGAGGGATCTTCATGTGCAGTGGGCCCATTTCATCTCTGTTCCCCATTCACTCGTATTCTTTGTGTCTGGGGCTTCTTCTGAAATCTGTAAAGGTGGGAGGACCAGGGGATCCAGCAGGGTGAGCACATGAGGAGACGTCCCTCGAGTCCACACTGGATCCACCTGGAACTCCCACCAGGGAGTTCACTGGGAGTGGGGACTTGGCAGCTGCCAGGGCGAATCTCTAGGCAAGTGATTACTGTTTGATGCTTCACCCTAAAGTTATAAAGATGAAACATTTTACAGCTCAGTAAGTAAATATTTTCCAAATACTTAAAACATAGATTACCTAGTCACTGGTAAAACACAGCAACTGGCCTTCATCTCCAAGATATATCTAGAATCTCTGTAGTTCTTGCAACTGCACTGCACAAACTTTGTCTAAGTCACCACCATCGTCCACCCAGATGACAATAATTGCCCTAACTTGTCTCTCATTCTTACAAGGTACCATCCACATCGGGGTGATCCTGTTAAACTGAAGCTCAGATATCATATCTCCGCTGATGAAACCCTTTAGTGCCTCCCATTTCACACTAAGTAAAACCGAGACCCTCTGCCCTGGCCCAGGAAGCCCCCTGGCTGGCCTTGGCACAGAGCTTCCTCTCCTCTCACTCCTCCGGCAGTCTCTCCTCCAACCACACAGCCTTTCTTCCTCAAGCTTCTTTCCCATTCAGGAACTGTGCATACATCATTCTCTCTGCCTTGAATTACAGTTGATCCTCATTATTCATAAATTCCATATCTGTGAAGTCACCTACTCAATGAAATATATTTGTCACCCCAACATTAATACTTATGGTGCTTTCATGGTTATTCTTGGAGGAGTGCAGAGCAGGGAAAAATTTGAGTTCACCTGATGTGCACATTCACAGCTGAGCTCAAACAAGGCCTTCTTTTACTTTGCCTTCTTATTTCAGCTCTCATACTACAAATAAGTGCCGTTTTTGTGATCTGTTTAGTGCCATGGTTTTTCTTTTTATTTTTGTGTGTTTTGTTCGCAATTTTGCTGTTTGAAATGGCCCTGAGCACAGTGCTGAAGTACTCTCCAGCATCTCTGGGCGCAGAAGGCTGCGCCATGCCTTACAGAAGAAACACGTGTTAGCATAACCTTCCGTCAGGCATGAGTTACAGCTCTGCTAGCCATGAGTGCAATGTTAGTGATCAACTGTATATATTAAGGAAGGTGTCTTTAAGCAGAAGTGCACATAAAACAAGGCTGTGTCTTGATGAGTTGACAAACATGTTGTGACCAGAGGCTTGTAGGAACCTAACCGTGTATTCCTCCTGAGAGCAATGGTTTGGTGTTTGCATAGTTTTTTGGGCTTTTTTGTTTGTCTGTTTGTTTGTTTTGTTTTGTTTTGTTTTTAAGACAGAGTCTCACTCTGTCACCCAGGTTGGAGTGCAGTGGCACAGTCTCGGCTCACTTCACCCTCCACCTCCCATGTTCAAGCAATTCTCCTGCCTCAGCCTCCTGAGTAGCTGGGATTACAGGCATGCGCCACCGTGCCTGGCTAATTTTGTGTTTTTACTAGACACAGAGTTTCACCATGTTGGCCAGGCTGATCTCAAACTCCTGGCCTCAAGTGGTCCACCCCACCTTGGCCTCCCAAATTGCTGGGATTACAGGCATGAGCCACTGTATCAGTTTTATAGGACGTAGCTATGGTGAATAACAAAGATCAAGTGTACTTGCTTGCCTGCACATTCACTACCTATCACCCCACACTAAACTATAAGCCCCTTGAGGGCAGAGACCATGTTAGTCTTCAAGTGGGCCTGGCAAATAATAGGAACTCAATAAATGTTTGTTTAATTAATGAATGAATTGCAAATAAATTGTCTCCAAAGACAATTTTTAACCAGGCTGTAGACTGTAGTGTGTCCTGTTCAGGAGTTAATATTTAATATGTCTTTGCAAAGGATAAAAAAGGATTTCCATCAGGGTCTGACTTTAATAAAAACAGTGCAAATGAATGCTAATTAAATATCTTCACTTAATTATTATTTGATGCTCTTCCTTGGTTTGGGCCTCCCTTTTGGGCTTAAAAAGATAGAAGAAACTGCTTCTGTTTCTTTACTTTGTCCCAGTGTCACTGGCTAGGCACTGTTGGTTTTAATGAACCTCCCTGAGACCACCATGGGGAGATGATGTTCCCTGATTCCCAGAGCTGAGGCTCTCAAGACACTGCTTTCTTGGAAAGCTGATGAAACCAGGAGCATCTGTTTTGTGCTTCCTCCTGGGGAGAAAGGGACTACTCTTAGAAGTCCACTCTTCTTCTTGCTAGCCCACACAGGCAGTATGAGGACGATGCTTAGCCCTAACTGATCTTATGATCTAGCCTGGCACACTGGGAGTTGGGTTTGCTAACAAGCCGTGTCAGTAACTCTGACCTTCTTACTTCAGTCCAGCTTCTTGCCCTGTATTGTCTTCTGTTAGAGGAGTTTTGGCAAGCTTCTTCTATAAAGGGCCAGATGATAAGTAATATAGGTCTGATGGACCACACAATCTCTGTCTCAGCGACTCAACTTGTCCATTGTAATCCAAAAGCTGCCACATTTGTGAATAAGCTGGCTATATTCCAATAGAACTTTATTGACACAGGGAGGCAGAGGGCCAGATTCGGGCTGTGGGCCATAGTTTGCCAACCCCCACAGTACACCCCTACTGGCATTATGGTATCTTCATTTGTGTGTGTTCTGCTCTGTGCTGTAAGCTCGTTAGGGTAAGGCCTGAATCTCATCCACTGGTTTCGTCTCAACATCTGATGTAGTGCCTGCCCCGTGGTAAGCCCCCGGCCAATGTTTGCTAAATGCATGACTTGTAAGACATGGCCCCCAAAGCATGAGCGTTGTGAAACATACTAACCAGATGAAAGGTGAACTAAGCCCCAGTGGCAGCCCATTCATCATCATCCTGCCTCCTGTTGCCAATATTCAAAATAGCACCGGTTGTTTTTCTGTCAACAAATCAAAATAATATTCCTGCATTCGTTCAACAAACAGCCACTGAGTGTGGGAGCAGCATCCAGATGTCAGCTGGGATCTGCCTGCCTTTGAGAACTAAATAAACATGTGATAAGTTGATAAGTCCTGACTGCATGTCCTGTAGCAGCCCAGAGGCTTCCCAAGATTTATGCAAATTCCAGAGGGTTGGAAAAGGAGGCCTTGAGTTTCCAGAGGTCACATCTGGCTTCAAGCTTCTACTTCTGCAAGCTAGTTCCATTTCTTAGCTCTCTCCCCTGCCTGTGCCAACTTGTGGCATCCCATGTCACCCTTCTCCCCAGTCCCCCCTTGGTACACATATGCACACGCACACGTGTATGCGCACACACGCACACACTCACTGTCATCAGAATTGGGTGCATGTGATCTAATTCACTGAGGATGTTTAGAGGCATGGAAAGTGCAGTCACATCACATCAAACCATTTCAACCTGAGACCCTGGAAGGCCCTCGATTTTCCATCCTTCTCAGCATCCCATCCCTCCCTATTTCTCACAAGACACATCACCCCAGCATGTACCCAGCCTCGGTACATATTGGGACTCCTCTCCTCTCTCCAATTTCTCCCTCTCCTCTCCACCTTCTCTTTTTAAACAGCTCCATGGAGATATGATTGACATGCAAAAGTGCACAGGTTGATGAGTTCTGACATATGTGCACACCCTTGACGCTATCACCATGATCTAGATCATGCGTGTATCTATCATCCTCAGAAACGTCTTGGACTCCTTTCTCATCCTCCCTTCTGCCCCTCCTTTTCTGTACCTCAGCCCCAGGCAAACACTGATCTGCCTTCTGTCATCGTAGATTAGTGTACATTTTCTAGAGCTTCATATAAACTGAATCATAAAGTATGCCCTCTTTTTTGTCTGGCTCCTTCCACTCAGCACAATACTTTTGGGATTCATCCATGTTGTCACCTGTGTCACCAGTTACACAGAGACAAAGACCTTCTGCAGAAAGATTCAATTCTATACAGCCCCGACCTCGAAAGAACTTCAAATTCGCTGTTAACAGACGGAAACATGCCAGAAGACCAAAAGGGCTCTCTGTCTTTAGAAACCCATGGTTGTTAACTAGCCATTTTTCTCCCTATTAAAAATAGCTGTTTTTCAGTTGCCTCAGCGACTACTTAATAAGCACCTACTATGGGGCAGACACTGTTGTTAGGGACAGAGTGGCAATCGGGAAAACGTGGCCTTCCTCTTGAGGAATGGTCAGAACATGAGTAGGTGAACTGCTAAAAAGTTGCAGTAGGTGTGCATATATTTCTTTTGTTTACAGGTTTGAGGAGTGTAATCCCATATTTCCTTTTTTTACTCATTGAAATACTTTTTATGAGCAAGGCATGCTCATCGCAAAAAAATTAACGAACGTGGAGCAGCTTAAAGAAGTAAATTAAAAATCACCTTTAATCCCACTGCCCAGATATGGCCACCATTATACTTCATTTTGTTAATTCCACAGGCGAGGAGTAGAGGAATATGTTTTGTTTCATTTTGTGTAATTAAACGGGCCACGGGAACTGCTATCAGCTTCCTGGGGAGCTGAGTTGTGTTTACTTTTTTTAAGAGCTACTAATTTTTGATTAACAAGGATGAATGTAACATTTAAGAGGAATCTAATTACACCCTCTTCCCCTTCTCAATAAAACAACATTATTCCCCACCAAGTATGGAGTCAAGACTCTGAGGATGTATGGCCCTGAGCTGGGGGATTCTAGGGACATTTTTCATGTCACTACCTAGACAGTCGTGTGAGTGCTCCAGCAGTGAGGGATCTCAGCTGCAGGTTACATTCCCCGCCAAAGCCAGGGCTGGATAATAACTCACTTTGTCATTACTTAATTCTGTGATGGCTGCAACTACTGAGCCAGAATATAAACTCTCAGTCCCTGAAAAGATGAGAGACTCAATGTCAGGATGTTTAGGAACAGAAAAAGCAAGAGGGCAGCCAAGTGGGGCCATCGAGTGGCTGCATAAAGAAGTTCGATGATGGATACAGCGCTGCCAATTCATTTCTTTTCTAAATGACATATTTGCATGTTTCCTTCATCAGTTCATTCGGTCCACACGTATCCATGCAGTGTACCCTGTGTGCCAGTCATAGAGGCCACATCCGGTCATAGGCCATACCCCATGCACAGCTGTTCTCTCAGCACAGTTGACTGCACAGGCCTGTGCCCTGTGGGAGACTGAAGGTATATCTGTTTGAGCTACAACTAAAACCCTGAAGTCTCTGTATACCTTTGCTAACATCTGGTGGTTTCCCAAATTTGTCAAGTTCTTCTCTGCCTCTGTGCTGAGGTTTCTACCCTGACTGCCACCCCGCAACCCCTGCAACCCTATCTGGCTTCTTCCTCAGGACATTACCACAATCCAGCCCCACTTCAGCACCACGGTCAGCACCCACCAATTGCCCAGGGTTCCTGCCACTGGGATGCTAGATACTTCGCATCAGTCCTTCTCTGTGTCTCTGCCCACTTTGCTGCCTCTGCCCTCTCTCCCTCCAAATAACAGCTGCCTAGCTAATGTCTGCATATCTGCTGGCAGCAGAGTAAGACTGAGGTTGATGTCCAGCTCTGCCACTAAGGGTTGTGGGACTTCGGGTAAGTTACTTAACCTCTCCAGACCTCATTCTCTCCAGGTATAACGAGAGATAATACCTAGAGGATTAAATAGGCTAATCTAGCAAAGCTCTTAGCACAGTGTCTGGGACATAGGAAGAACCCAATAAATATTAACTATTATTGTAATCTGACAAGAATCATTCCAAATATACCTTGTGCTAAGTCTTTCCTCATCATTTCCTTAGGGTGTAATACAAAACTCTGACATATTCCAGAGGTTTGGATACCCTCCTTGGTACTCACTTGACATAGCTTCCAACACACTATATTGTAGTTGCTCATGAGTGTGCTAATTAGAATAAGTAATATTAGCTTCTGTGATAGATAACCCCTCAAATCTCAGTGGCTTAACACAAAAGTGCATTGCTCACTCCTATTACAGTCGAACTACAGATGGTGGGGTGGGATGGTTCTGCTCCACAACTTTCAGAGATCCTTGGCACCTTCCATTTCATGAGCCTGCCTCTTCAGGGTGTGGCCTCCAGGGTTGCTGTGGAAGGGAAAGAGAGAGCAAGGAGGGTCTTGCAGGGGTTTTGTGGCCAGGCCCAGAAGTGACATTATCACATCTACTCACTTTCCTCTATCCCAATCTAGCTGCATTAGAAGTTGACAAATGCAGCCTGTCCGCCTGTGTGTCCAAAAAGAAGACAAAATTGTCTCTGACCACAGGAGTGCTTCTCATCTCCCCACCAGGCCATGAGATGCTCAAGGTCGGTGGCCATGTGCCTTGGGTCTCTTATCCATGTTTGCTCCCTTCTGCCTCCCCTGGTCGCCTCCAGAGCTGAGCAGGTGGCACCATGGGGAGGGGCTTTCCAAGCACAGATGATGGAAGATGCAAAGGTACAGAGGGGCTGGGAGAAACCTGGCCCCTTCAGGGAACTGCACACCACAGCAGCATTTGCTTGGGCTGCACACATATTACTGCATAAAAATAGCTCGTTACCACCTTAGCATAGGGTGCATGTGGAGGCGGGGCAGGGATGAGCCAGGGCAGCTCAGGAGAGCAGAGCATACAACCCTCTAAGTAGAGGCCAGCATTTCTGAACCTGTCTGCCTCTGCTATGGAGCCTACATTTCCTTGGTTCCAAAGGCAAGGCTAACAAACGCGTTCCTCCTTGGGTCAAATCTCTTTGAATAGAGCCGCATCCCTAAGCCAAGGAAACACATTGTGTTGAGTAGTGCTTTAAAGAACAGGCAAGGAATGGAAATTGGCATAAACTTTCTAAAAGACGTGCTGCAGTATATATTAACTTTTTTCAAACAGTCATACTCTTCCATACCCATAATTTCATTCCTAGGAATATATCTCAAAATAATCAGAAAAGGTGTCAAAAATGTATATACTCAGGAAACAGATTTATGTGCAGAGTTGTACACTGAAGCCTTATTTATGATAGCAAAAAGTTAGAAAACAGCCCCAATGTCCAACGATAGGAGGCTGGATAAATATAGAGTTGCCATATGATGGAATAATATGCAGTGATTAAAATTTTTGAAGCCAGGAGAAATTGTTTCTGATATAAACTGAAGTGACAAAAGTGGGACATCCAAGTTAGTAAACTGTGCGATTCCAATTATACAAATCACATGTGGAGAAGACTTTGAATACAACGTCTAAGGATAGGAGTGGGCTTTCAGGCTCCTGGAATTATTTGATGATTTTTCATGTTTTCCTCACACTCTCTTGCATTATCAAGCTGTTAATGTTGAACACATACATTACTTTTATAAACAGAAAACTATTTTTTAAGAAACAAAGGACAAGGAAACTGTAAGAAAACCATCCTTTCTCAGCAGACTCACTCAGAGCTACTGTTTCTTTTCTGCAGTTTTCTCAGAAATCAAATGCTTGCCTAGACCAACAGGCCTCTGAGTCCATAATAGGCACGAACTCGCAATTACTGCCTGGTACACAACCTTTTCAGCCACCGTAACATCCATTCAGCTGCACAAAACGTATCACCCAAAATCTCATCCAGACAACCCTGCACACGACACTTTTTTATATATGGAGAAATGAAAAAGGCTTTTTGCTTTGTAAGTTCTATAAAGACATTTCTTGGCATCTAGAAAATGACAAGAACCCTTCAACGCAGATTTCACATGACACCCATCCCTAACCTTGGTTACAGTTCAAAAGCGTTCATGGAAATTTGAAAAGTGGTTTCCCTTTTCACCTGAAGCTGTGATTTCCAATTTGGTCTGGAGGAGAAAACTGCCTCGAAGGAAACTAAAGGATAAATAGGTGTTTTCAGTGTTTTATCTTAGGTGGGGTTTTCATTCAGTGAGGGTAGGTTGTTAAGACAACAGAGATAATGAACAAAAATAATAATCTTACCCTCAAAGATACAATAAAATGCATTCATATTCTCATCTTGATGCCAGAATATGAACACTGAGATTGTTCTTCAACTCCCATGCACCATGCCCCTTACAAGCTTAAACTCATGTCCTAGGAAAGAAAGGTTAGAGCGTTCAGGGAAATATATGCAATGTACCCAGTGAGTGGATTAACCAAATCTCCATCTCAGAGCAGGTGCCACTCCAATATCCCACCAGGAAGCCATCGTGAGATACAGTCTGCCCATAACCCCGCTGCCACAGGCTCCAATGCCAGGGAAAGCTATGTCTCACCGTCAGTGCAGTTCCAAGAATTAAGTACTCCTTCCTTGCCAATTACATGGTCACTATCCTTAGAATTGAATTTAAGCTCCATTAGAAAATTGTTGAAAGCCTTCAGTGCTCATTTTTCACCAAATTGAATACTATAATGGTACCATAATAGAAAAAAATCTTCCAAGGTTCAATTGGAATTTTTTCCCGGTAACTTAATAATAAGGCTCCAATTTCAGGAAAATAGTTTCAGCGTGAGTGAAATCACACTCTTGGCTATGTAGCATCAAACCTGTCCTCCAACATGGAGCAGAGGCCAGTGCTCCCTGGGGTTGAACTTTCTGAGAGGCCAACAATCATTTAAAAACTTTTGTTTCCAATCATTTAGAAACTTTTAGATTTTTCTGGCAACATCCAAGAGTAAGTTATCTCACTTAGGTGAGTTTTCTGTGAAACTGAGGCTCACTACTTCAAGTGGTATATCTTTCTATATATTGACTACATTTCTAAAATATATGTTTCCCTGATTCTTAAATAAAGCCTGGGAAAGGAATTTCAGGTCATTTGAGGTAATCATTCTTATAGGTTAATAAGTGAACCAAGGCAATGCTTTACTTGATTTTGAGTTGTTTCTTTCTTTTGTGCTTTCATACAAACTATCATGCTGGGATCACTAAACCTGACTCCAGAAATCCACCTGCAGAACAAATTAGACAACCAAACTTTTTGAGAATTTTGACTTAAAAAAGGAAAAAGAAAAAAAATGATATTAGTAGGAAAGCCTAAGGAAGAGAGAATTAGGCTTTATGGAGCAACTACTACGTGCCAGGCATTTTTCTGTGCATTTTATCATTTCATCCTTCACACAACCCTAAGGCTGACCTTATTGTTAAGCATTCACACCACAGGCTACTGAGCCTGGAGGTAACCACATCTGTTCAAAGTTACACAGCTATGAAGTAGCAGGTGTTAGCCAATGCTCTCCTGCTGTAGACCTTAGAGCATGGTCCTACCCTGAGGTCTCAGCCAACACTTTCTCCTTCCAAGTTGGGGCTTGTGCCCTCAAGGCAGAAAGGTAGCCAGTGCTGGCTCTTCGCAGCAGTAGGGTCCATGCATATTTTGTATCCAGTCTGGGGCAGAGCTTGCCATGGGGTCTCTCCTGTTAACACAGACTCTCAGCTACCCGCTGCTCTTTGCTACCACAGTAGTCAGACACCAGCTATGTCTTCTTGGAAGAAGAAGAACAGTGACAGAGGGATGGCCCAGCCATACCTCCTTTTCAGCCCTGGTGGCCCCAGGTTGGCGGCATCTCAACTGTATGGCATGAGTCAAAATGAGAAGGGAATAGGTGGTATTCTAAGTGAGTCTCTCCTGCTGCATGCAGAGGGAGAACTGAGCACATTCATTTCTGCATTCATTCAGTGGGTTGATCAATCTGTATTTATTAAGAGCCTGCCTATGCTAAGCCTGCATCTTTCTATCTGTAGTCAGGAAATCACTTTCTGTGCTTTTGATGTTTATGGTGCTGTTTATCCTTGTGCAGGAGCTACAGCCTGTTAAGGAAAAGTCTTTGTCGTGCATTCACCTAACAAGCATTCGTTTACTGGGTTCTAATATTCCAGGCACTGGGCCAGATAGATTCTCATCACTTTTCTCTCTTCGTTTTCACCCGCCACCATGAGATCAGCACTGCTATGCCTGTTTCCTGGGTGAGCAAACAAAGACTTTATGCCACTTAGGTAAGTTGCTGTGCTCCAAGCCAGACAGCTGTTAAATGGGTACAGCAAAATACAAATTCATGAATCACTGAACTTGTCTCAGAGCATGGCCAGAGCATCTTATCCCAGGCTCTTGTGGTTGGCATACACATACCCAAAACTTACTCAGAAACAGAGACAAAAGAATCTTGGAAATTATGTGAATCCAAACAAGGCAAGAAAAAAAGATATTTAGATGTGGCAAGAATGAAAAACATAGCATCTGACTGGAAATTCACCATGACCTCTCCCCTGAAACTGCCAAAGGAATTGAAAATTAGCTGATAGAGCCAGCTGAACAGGTTCAACCTTCTGGCACTCCTACCTCCACCAACTCCAGGATCTCAAACTGCACCTCACAGTTCACCTCTTCCATTCCTTCTGACTCTTCATTCTCTTCATGACCTCAGGCCAGTGTCCTTCTCAAGTCCTGTCCCCACTGAGTTTGACCTGCTCCTAATCCACCATGGTGTCCACACCCCACCATCCCGACAGAGGCTTTAGTGTGGTTACTTTAGGTTCCCAAATGTGCATGTCAAGCTGTGTCCTCTCTTCTTTTCCTCTGTTCCATACAAACAACTTCTGCTGAACATCTGCATGTTGGAAGTTCACAGGCCTGTGAAACATGATATGTTCAGAACCAAATTCACCTTCTGTCCCAGTGTTCCTTGTGTTGGTGAAGGACAGCACCATCTCCCAAACTCCAGTCAGAAGCCTTGGTGCCCCTCGGCCCTTGTCCCCAACATCTGCTTCATCATCAAACCTTGTGGACTTTGCCTTCTCAACATCTCCCAAATTCGTCTGTGTGTTTCCAGCCTGCTGCTGCCACCCAAGTCCCTGCCTCCTGCTGGAGGAAGATGGCAGCCTCTGGAGTACTCCTCCTCCTCTTCCTTCAGGTCCCAGCACAAACATCACTTCCTCAGAGCAACCTCTCTCGACCCCACTGATGATATTCCTATAGTCTGCTTCACTTACCCTTTCATAACCCAAATCTCATTTGCAAATCTTTGTTTCACATCTATTTTCCCCTCTGGACCATGAACTCAGTGAGGGAAGGAATTATTTCTATTTTCAACCATTGCATCTCTTGTGCCCTCCACGTACTAAGGCTCAATACATAATGCCTTATTAAATTGATGCCATGATCATCCCCAGGTCCTCATCCCCGTGGTCAGATACTGGTCTTGCTTTTGATGTTTATGGAGCTGTTTATCTTTGTGTTGGAGCTACTACCTCTTAAGAAAATGTCTTCATCATGCATTCACTTCAGTGTTTATTTAGCAGCTTTGAAAATTTCCGTTGTCTTTTTTATGCCCCCTGCACCTTGGCTATATCTTTTGATAACTCCACTTTCCATGCTGTGGACCTTCTGTTCCCAGACATTCCTACTCCCACCTGCCCTTTCTTCTCAGTCCTAGAAACATCTTCCTCATTCTGGATTCGATCATCCCTCTGCTAGGCTATTTATCGGTAATGACCTCTTAACCCTGTTTTTTCTGTAGTCTATTCCTGGTACCTCCTCGATTATGGGCTCCCCGACACCTGTTCGGATCATGTCACTTCCTCCTGGAAGTCTCTTTGGCAGACTGAGCTCAGCTACACACCTCAGGCCATTGGAGATCTGCATAGTGTGATCCCAAGAGGTGATTCTGCACTTGCACCACTCATTCTACACCTGACTCTTAGGAGAAGAGGAGGGAATGTTGGGTCAAGTGATCCCCAGGGTTCCTTCAAGCACCAACAATCTCCATGTCTCCCATCCTAACTTAAATTTTATAAAACAATGGATTTGTTTAGATGTGAGAGTAGATAAGTCTGCCCTAGGGATGGGTGCCTCTTTCAGCCCCCATTCATGCATAACAAATCACACACAAAATTAGTGACTGGAAACGACATCATTTCATTTCCTGTCTCTTGTGGTTTTAAAGGCTCAGGGATGTGAGCAGGGCACACTGGGAACAGCCTATCTCTATGCCGCAATGTCTGAGGCCTTTGGCTGGAATCCCCAAGGGCTGGGAGCTGGTGTCATCTGAATGCTTATTCGGTTGTTTATCTGGCAATTGTTGCTTGCTGTCAGCTAGAATATCTACTTGTGGCCTCTCCACATGGCCTGGGCTCCCTCACAACATGGCGGTCAGGTTCCAAAATTGAGCATCCCAAAAGCCAGTGTGCAGTGGTTTCTTTTTCACCTTTTATGATCCAGCCTCAGAAATCATGCAGTGTCACTTCTACACTCTATTCATGAAGGCAGTCATAAACACTAACCCACATTCTAGGGGACAGGAACTAGACTCCACCTGTGAATGAGAGGATTGTCAGAAATATTATCATGGCCATTTTTAGAAAATGCTATAGAGCCAAAATCTGCATGAACAACAGATAGATTGGGAGTCAGAGGTACCTGAGTTCAGATTCCAGCTTCGCTGCTCGTTAGCTCTGTGGCATGGGGAAATCAGGGAACCCTTTAATGCTCTGTTACTTGTAAAATGACTGTGATTGCTAACTGATTATGTCAGGCTATACAGTCATTTCTTTGGTTGCAAGCCATGGAAACCAAACCTTATGAAAAGAAGAAAACACATATGTAGGCATGTGTGCACACACACACACAAGACAGAGAGAAGTAAAGAAAAATAGGATGAAGCAAGTTTCAGGAATGCCAGAAAAAGCTGCTTCAGTGATCTAGGTTCCTGGGTTGGATGGATGATATTTTTAGGCCCTCACGATCAGGACAAAGCAGCTCCAAGTATTTTCCATTCTTATGTCTCTCTGACAATATTGTAAACTCCCAGGATATTAAGTCCTGGTGGCCTGTCTTGAGTCAGACTCACTTCATCCCTTCACTATAGGAGAGAGAGGCACCATAATGGAAAGTCTTAGCAAGGCTGCATGAAGAATGGGGTGAACTCATGGGAAAATGCTGGTGTCCCCAAAAAGGAGGAGAAATGGATAAACAGCACATCTACTCTGGTCATTTGCAGGACTAAGAAGGATACGGAATGGAAAGCAGAATATGGGGGTACTGTTCCCACTTCCCAATATGTCATGCATGTTCATGCTCTAGAACTTGACTATCAGTCACTCTTCCTAAAATATTTCCCTTCCTGCCTCCACCCATCACAATCCTGTTGGTCTTTCTAGGTCAATTTCAAACACTGCATGGTCCATAACACTTTTGGTGAGTAGGAAGTAATCTCTTTCTCCTTGAATTCCTCCATTCTATTTTATAACTTTCTTAGGCCATTATTACCTCCTTCCTTGTTTTAGCCATTTCCATTTTGCTTTATCCAAATATTTCCAAACACCAGGCATCTTCATTTCCTGTAATCTATCTGCTGCCTGTGTACTGTCATTCACTGAATGCTTTTAAGTTCACTTTCATTTGACTTGTCTTTCTTTTAACTTAGCAATAATATCTGTGATGTGCAAGCTATATTTTTTACCATTCACATTAAAACAAATATTATTGAAATGTTTAAAATAATTGCTGACCCCCCTGTTCTACTACTCATCCCTATTCTGGCTGAGTATATAAGACAGAGATCAGCTCTTAGATCCCCCATGTATCATATCCCTGACATGCTGCACTGTGCTATTGATCTGGTGGCTGTTCAATAAAAAGTCATTGAGTGAACAAATAGAAAGAGAGAAAGAGGAAAAGAGAAAGAGTGAGATGAAAGAATGAAGTTAAAGTGAACTGAATGGGACTCATCTTTGGTGACAGACCCTAAAGGAAAAAACAAAATAAAGGAAAGCTGGGAAAGTTGAATTTTGAGGAGAAGGCAAGAATACTTTCTTTTCCTTCTACCCTAATGACACCTTCTTTTTGGACTCACCCTCCTGTGAGGTGGCAAGGGAAATGGGGAGCAGCTTAAGCAGCAGCTGCCACCATGACCATTATTCCCAAGCAACTTGCCCAAGGCACCAGAAGGCATGAGCTCCATGTTTCCCAGCCAACGCTCTTCCAGCCAGCAATGCTGATGGGAAGAACAGGCAAGCCAGAGTGCCTTGTCAAGTGCAAGACTTACCACCCATAGAGGCTCCACCCAAAGCCACCGGGAGAACCAACACATCCCTCCAGATGACACATTGCTTGCAGCACAAGCTCCTCTCAAATGCTTCTCAGGACCTCATTGGAAGGGACAATCAACCAGACATATGCTTCCATGTCTTCTTCAAATGTGTGTTTCATTTGCCTGGGTTCAACCTCATTATAATGGCATTAGCCGGAGGAGGTAATGTGGTGGTTCAAGTTTCTGAAAGTGGGATTGAGGCAGTCCCCTCACTTTCTCTATTGAAATTCCCCAATGCCCTTGGCTTACTCACCCCTCAGCATGCTTTGTTCTGTTTCTATCTTTTTCTGTCCAAGTTCTCTATCATGAGTGTCCTCTTCTCTGAATTCATAGCCTTTGTGGCTTCTCTTCCTACTAACCATGCTAGGCTAAATAATGCCCACCCCCCACTCCCCAAAGATGTCCACATCCTAGTCCTTACCTTATATGGTAAAAAGGACTCTGCAGCTATGATTAGATGAAAGGTCTTGAGATGACCTTAGATTATCAGGATAGGCCCATTTTCATCATAAAAGTCCTTATACGAGGGGGGCAGGACTGAGCGTGGTGGCTCATACTTGTAATCCTGGCACTTTGGGAGGCTGAGGTTGATATATCACTTGAGGCCAGGAGTTCAAGACCAGCCTGGACAACATGGTGAAACCCATCTCTACTAAAAATACAAAAATTAGCTGGGTGTGGTGGTGCACACCTGTAGTCTCTGCTACTCAGGAGGCTGAGGCAGGAAAATGGTTTGAACGCAGGAGGTGGATGTTGCAATGAGCCAAGATCGTGACACTGCCCTCCAGTCTGGGCAGCAGAGCTAGACCCTCTCTCAAAAAATTAAATTAAAAAATAAAGATTAAATTAAAAAATTAGAATAGAGGGAGGCAGGAGGGTCAGAGTCAGAGAAGGAGATGCAATGACAAAAGCAGGCGGTTGGAGCCACACAAAGAAGGGTCCACAGGTCAAGGAATGCAGGCATCTCTAGATTCTGGAAAGAGTCAAGAAACAAATTTTGCCCTGAAGATTCTAAAAGGAACACAGCCCCGCCAACACCTTAATTTTAGACTCTGATTTGTGGACCTATAAGAATAAATCTGAGTCATTTTAATCCACTAGGTCTGTGCACAGCAGACACAGGAACCTAAGATACTAACCCTCATCTGTTTTCTCTTCCAAGCCATGAGGGTTCCCCCAGTGGGCTCCCTCTATAATCAGTATCATCCATTCAGGTTTCATCCATGCACACCCCAAGGTTTCCACCCCAGGGGTATTTTGTGTGCACCATTTGAGAAACACTGCCTCTACACAGGAATTACATCATAATCCTTGCATCTACCATGGTGCCCACGTGGGCTTTTTACATAGCAAACACCCCGTAAACATGTATTTAATTGCATAAAAAACCAGTATTCCATTGCCATCCACTGTAAGCCTCTTAAAATACATTCGTCATCAGACCCATTTATATTTGTCCGGAGCTAGTCATGCATGACGGTAGGAGAATGAAATGAATGATTTTATTTTTGCCATGAGGAAGTAAACATTTTATTCATGGACTTTGTCATCCTGTGTAATAGAGTCTGAGGATCCACTCTGCATTTTAGAACATCAGACGTATGGAAAATCTATTTGATGTGTAGTTCTTAGTTCCTGACCTTATGTCTTTCTCAGTTCATTATTTCCATCTCTCTCTAGTCATCTGGATTTGTAGAAAGAACAGAGATTTTTAAGAAACATTATTCATTCCTTCAGAGTCTTGGATTTCTCCAAATAGTACAAACAAATGGCCTATTTTTAGATGACTGAATTATACTAGAAAAGTGGTTCTGAACCGGGGTGATCTTGCCCCCAGATGACGTTTGTCAGAGTCTAGAACATTTCAAGGGGTGCGAGGGGAATGCCACTGACATATAGGGGGCAGAGGCCAGGGTTGCTGGTAAATTTCCCACAATGCACTGGACAGTCCCTCTGCAACAAGAATTATCCAGCCCCAGATGTCAGGGTGGACAACTGAAGTTGCCCCTTCTCCACGGTCCCCAATTAGAAGCATCTGCTTAGGTGGAGAAACCCTGGGCTGGAACAACAGGCTGCAACTTGGCCAAATGACCTCTGATTAAAAACAAGAGAGTGAACTTGAAACCTATTCAAGGCCATTTCGAAAAACCTGGAGGCTTTCACTGACTGCAAGCTTGGTCTTGGGTAAAAGTGTCTTATGACTGCTAGAAAAGCTAAGAGCATCTCAAAGTTCAACAGCTGGCATGGGACTTGGGCCATCGCATTGCATGCTGGCCTTCTGCGTTCCTCTTGGTGCCTCTTTTTAAAAGAGATATTGGCAAATTCAGGTGTGTTCAAGGAAGGCAACCTGGGAGAAAAAAAGAGTGTTCCGGGGAATTGAAGAAGGAAGACTGTGGAAGCACAGAAAACCAGATTCCTCCAGCCCTGTTACTGCCACTTAGCAGCCATGAGACCTTGAGAAGCCGACTCACCATCCCTGAACCAGAGTTTCCTCGTCTTGGGAATTAGCAGGAAGATTGTAAAGAGTTAAAGTTCATGTGTGAAGCACTTAGCATAGTGACTGCCACCTCTAAGCACTCAATAAACAGGGCTGTTTATGTTTGTTATTCGGAACAGGAGAGGACTCCAACTCGGGCACCTGAGGCACAATGGGAAGAGCTGGGGCTGGAAAAGGAATGACTGATGGACAGACTCGATCATCGTTGTGCAGCATTTGAAACAGGCCATCTCTAGCGGGCTGAACTAGGATGAATGTTAGCAAAATTCCACAGGCATACTGGGACTCAACCTGGGGAAGCCCCACAGGCTGCTGAACAGGGATCAGTGATCCTCATTCTGACTACCAGCAGAGGCAACTTGCTACATGCCACCACCTTGGGGTAGGGGCCACTGGACAGTAGCCTGGGTGGACAACTGAAGCTGCCCCTTCTCCACTCTCCCCAGTTAGAAATATCTGTGAGTTCAGGCGCAGGGAGATTTTGAAGCTATCCCATTAGAAAGTCAATAGTCTGCCTACCTCGTTCTTTAGCAAGGATGCCCCATAATTAATCAAGTGGGCTGAAGGAATGAAAGCCTCCTGTGTGCAGTGTATTCTATGAGCAAACAATAGCGGGAAACAAATGCCGGACGGGCTGTGGTAGGCATAACAGATGACAGAGTAGGAATTGGTTCATCTTGGCATCTTGGGGGGCTTTATCTTAATGTAATCAGTCAATTAGCAAACTTTCCTAAGAGACACATTGGCTAGCATGTGCGTGGTTTTTGTGCTTGTTTTTTTGTTTTTGTTTTTTTTTTTTTGGTGTTTTGGGGGTTTTTTGGTTTGTTTGTTTTTGTTTTGTTTGTTTGTTTTGTTTTGTTTTGTTTTGTGAAAGGTCTTACTCTCTCACCCACACTGGAGTATAGTGGGGCAATCTTGACTCACCACAACCTCTGCCTCCCAGGCTCAAGTGATTCTCCTACCTCAGCCTCCCAAGTGACTGGGATTACATGTGCATACCACTACCACCTGGCTAATTTTTGTATTTTTAGTACAGATGGGGTTTCAACATGTTGGCCAGGCTTGTCTCGAACTCCTGACCTCAAATGATCCACCACCTCAGCCTCCCAAAGTGCTGGAATTACAGGCGTGAGCCACCATACCCAGCTGGCCAGCATGTTTGTAGGTGCTTAGTAGACATTGCATTCTTTTTCCGGGGTTGCCATAACAAAATACCATAGACTGAGCAGCTTAAGTAGCAGAAATTTAATTTCTCACAATTCTGTATGCTAGAAGTCTGAGATCAAGGTGTTGACAGAGTTTGTTCCTTCTGAGGCCTCTCTCCTTGGATTGTAGATGGCTGTCTTCTCCCTGCATCCTCACAGAGTCTTCCCTCTGTGCCTGTCTGTGCCCTAATCTCTTCTCATGAGGACCCCAGTTGTATTTGATTAGGGCCCACTATGGTGATCTCCTTTTAACTTACCTCTTTAACACAATCACATTCTGAGGTGCTGGAGGTTAGGACATCCATGTGTGTATTTGGGGAAGCACAATTCAGACCAGAAGAGGCACCACTAAAATTTGGCAGCGCCTTTTCAAAGGGCCTTGAATGGAAAGGAGAGAACTTGTGGGTTACAATAGCCACCAGAGCACTGGGGGTTCTGACGATCTCATGAGACCAAACTCCAGGTCTAGGCACACCTGGTTTGGGACAGGCCTGCTTTAGCATTGAAAACAGGATCTTTGTCCAATAGGAAGGTTGGAGAATGAGGCATGCATCTAAGAAAAAAACGCAAGCAAAATAAAAATTCCCACATGCTGCCTTAATTGTCTTTAGGGAAGGAAATATCCCAGGGCAAAAAATCATCAGGGCATGCTCTGTGCACTGCGTTTTATTTCATGTTTTCAGGAGCACCCCTCAAGGTCTGGGCAAGCACAGGTGCTGTACCTGGACAAGCCAGCAAGGCAAAGAGGCCTGGTTGCAGGGTTTGAGGCAATATTTTATATTTTACTTATGTTATTCAATTTATCTACACATCTATCCTTTTCTGGAAAAAGACCATATTGCCACTTGAGTTTCAGTATTGCAGACATTGTTTTCCTCTAAGTAACTAGACTCTCTGTTTAGCTCACCACACAACATCATACCTGCCATGTGCTGTCACACACTAATAAAAGCATAGAGAACTATGTAAAACAGCGTTGCTTCTCTAAAAATTCAGGCCTATTAAGTTTGTTGGTACATCACCTGGATTTTTATTAAAGTAGTAAAAATGTTCCACAAAGTGACTTTGAAGTGACAGTATGATTCTGAGCCACGTTAAAGAAACGTTAAGGTGGAGAGCTCTGTTGCTTTCAAATACTAGTATAATTCTGGCCAAATATCCCTGTTTAAAATGATCTGAGCACTTTAGGCTTTTTACTAGTGTACAGATTATAGTTCAAGCCAGTAAGGGAGCTCTGTGTTTGAGCCTCCGTCTCTACCACCCAGCAGCAAACAGATCAACCCGGGAAAAGAGCAGCTGCCTGCACTTCATTCACTGAGGATTCTTCCAACCCTCTCTCCATCTAATGGACTGGGGTCCTTCATGGAAACATTGATAGATGACAATGTGCCAATCCAGCACACACCAGAAATGGTTACTCCACCAGGGAGCTCACCTCATCTTCTGCCATTGGCCTCCCACCCCACCTTCTTCCAATGACATTCTTTGAGTCTGACTTATTTTTGACAAAGTCACACTGGTTTATAATGAGCATTGCATTCTTTTATACAGAGTTGGGGAGGGAGGGAGATTTTGAAGGGGGGAAACATGAACCAAGTAGATATTTGTATCTCTCAACTTTTCCCATCACCAAAAAGAAAAAAAAAAGTTTCCTCTTCAAATCTGCAGGTCAAAAGACATGTAACTTTAACTTTATCCCTCGCAAATGGTATGTTCACCTATCGGCCGGGACTCTTTTAGTTACAAAGGAAACCTAACTCAAACTAGAATGGGGGCGGGGAAAGAATTGATGTATCTCACATAACTGGGAGATCCAAGGGTGGATGTGGTTTTAACCAGAACTCAACCTGAGTGTTTGTGGGAAATATTCAAATTAGAACGGGTAACAGTGGGCACCAGCCAATCAGAACAGTCCATGCCAGTGACATCAGCCCTGCATATGCCGTCAGGGTGGGGCTATCAGGCATCTCTCTCCCTCTCGACTGCCTTCCTCATTGTCAGCATTACTCTCAAAGAGGCTTTGGTCAGGTTTCAAAAGGCCAGCTGTAGCTCTGGGTCTAGAGCTCACCAGCTCTGCATCCCAGAGAAATGCCTGTCCAGTATTCTCCAGAATTCCTGGGCTCACGCTCAGTGGTCCAGAGCAGATCTCTAGCCCAGCCTACACCCATCACTGGCCACTGGCCCCATGCAAAACCCTGGGGCAGTGAGTGGAGGGGTGGCTGCCCTAAGTCAAGTCAGGTGGTCTTACAGGAAGAAGTGAAAATAGATGCCGCAGAAGCCACAACAATCCTATGCATTGCAAATCACACAATAGTAAATGGCACTTTGGACCCTTTCTATAGTTTCCAGAAATGCAGAGAGGATCACATTGCTTTAGTGTCTTGCCCCAAGTGCTATTAATATCCCTGTCCCTGAAAGATTGATTTTTATTGTTGGTAGAAATACTTAATAAAAGTGAAATCTACACTCTCAGTCATAGATAGCTGGCATAAAAATTAAATAAAACACTGTGAAGCATACTTCCGAAGTGACCGTGTACCTAGCTGTGCTGCCTCAGTGAGCTCAAGTGTGTTTACATGAGGGTATTTGGTAAGCCTGGGGGAAACTGTTTCCCAGGGCCCCACAACAGAAGGTTCTGCATACATTCAGTAACTAAACATGTGATGCTTTCTACCTCTATAACTAAAGCTAAAGACTTTTACCTATTGACTTGGATTCTCAGCTATCAGTAGGAGGGACAGTTTCAAAACATTGTCTATAGAGACTGTAACATATGACTGTCACAAGACAGACTCAGGAACTGTTGCATATTCATGAATTAAATAGGCAAAATATTTGACATCCTGGCATCTGTGGATGTGTTGTTTTACATTTAGTAGCTTTTCTCTAGAAGACAGAAATGGGAAATGCCTTCTTCATCTGCTTGAAGGAGAGGGTTCTGATGATACTCATCTATCTTCAATGAGAATGGGTCTTTATCTTTAATTCCTAGTTAAAGTTTTTGACAACTACCTTTATCTATTTCCCTTGTGATTGTAAAAGAAAGGAAAAGTCTTGTGTTGCCTCTGCCTGTCTGTTTCTTTACATCATTTGTGATCTCAGGTAATTGTTATTTGCTGAGCAAGGACTTTCCAGCTAGGATCGGATAAAGCTGTAGCTAGGTTCGAGCGTGAGAGTTTTATTGCTATCATTTAGAGTATTTCTTCATTCATGCATGCATGCCTTTGCTCATAAATACCCCCACCTCATTCCACAAAAGATATGAAATGGAGCTTTATTGCTATGAGTTCATGCTGGCATAAATATTAAGCTCTGTGTAATAATCACCTGGGCTATTCCCGTACGTAGTGCAGAGTTACTTATGGCCAATGCAAAGTCTATTTTCCCATCAGAGGTTAACATTCCCGTTTACTTGATCAGGGTTTGGATAATGCTCCATTCACAGCTGTTTTTCGGCAAGAATCCATCTACTTTATCCTTGCTGACCTTACCCTGGCAGGTGGTGCCAGAATTTCCTGCAGGCAGTTGTTTGTTTTAGCATTTTTGAGTATTTATACTGGCTGCGGTAAGGGAGCCAGGAGCCTGGGGCTTGGTAAGTCTCCTTCCTGGTAGCAGCAGCAGCGTTAGTAAAATGCATTTCCCAATACTATCCTGTGTCTGAAATAGTATTTTTATCCATTAGAGTTGGATGCAAGCAGTAGAAATTAACTCTGAAGAACGAATGCAAAAACAGTGTCTTGGAGGGCCATGTGCGGCTGACAGGCAGGCAGGTCCCTTGGGGGAGCCCTGAGGGGGAGTCTGATGCTCAATGCCAACTGTCAGCCCAGGCCAGGAGTCAGATTTGGAAGTGATTGTGATGCCTTGGCTTGGGTCAGGGCCCATCTCCTAGCTCAAGAATGGTCAACCTTGACAACAGGCTATGACAGGAGTGGGGTCGTAGCAATTAGGGTGTTTTTACCAAAACGAAGGAAGACGAAATGCCTTCCTTGGTGGGGAAAAAAACAACAGATGTCCACTACCCTCCCCTTTTGCAGTAATTTTCTCTCCATATTTGATGACTGTTCTGTCAGATATTGTTAAAATCTTTCCCCAGTATATGCAATTTACCTTTAATATCATCTTCTTGATACAGTCTTCTATTTTGCTGAGTTCATTTTGTTTTCTGTAAAGCTAGGAAAACTTAGACTTGCCCACTTTTTTTTTTTTTAATAGATTTTGTGTTTTAGAGCAGTTGCAGGTTCACAGCAAAATTGAGCAGAAGGTACAGGGAGTTCTCACGTGCCTCCTGCCCCCACACATGCACAGCCTCCCCTATAATCAATATCCCCCACTAAACTGGGACATTTGTTACAGCTAATGAACTTACATTGACATGTCATGATCACCCAGAGGCCATAGTGCAAATTAGGGTTCCCTTTTGGTGCTGGACATTCTGTGGGTTTGGGCAAATGTATAACAGCATGCATCCACCATTGCAACACCATACACAGTAGTTTCAGAACCCTAAATATCCCGTGTGCTCCACCCGTACATCCCTCCTTCCCTCCAACCCTTGGCAATCACTAATCTCCACTCTGCTGCACCCCTCAGTGGCTTTTTTTTTTTTGTCTTGAGTCAGAGTCGTGCTGTGTCACCCAGGTGGGAGTACAATGGCACGGTCTCGGTTCACTGCAACCTCCACTTCCCAGGCTCAAGCGATCCTCCTGCCTCAGCCTCCCGAGTAGCTGGGACTACAGGCATGTGCCACCACACCCAGCTAATTTTTGTAGTTTTAGTAGGGACGGGGCTTCACTATGTTGACCAGGCTGGTCTCAAACTCCTGACCTCATTATCCGCCCGCCTCAGCCTCCCAAAGTGCTGGGATTACAGGTGTGAGCCACCACACCCAGCCTGGCATGTTTAATGATTGTTTACTTGGGTAGGTACATTCTTCCAGTCCTGCTCATTCTCTTCAAAATCAAAAACTCTTTGGAAATTTCTAAATTTTCAGATCAACATCAGTGGTCGTAAAACTCTCTAAGACCCTCCTTAAAATAGGGTAATAGCCATAAAAAAAAAAAAAAAAATGAGAAGGCTGGACATGGGCCAGATGTGGTGGCTCACGCCTGTAATCCCAGGCTCTTGACTGTGAGAAGAAATTCAAGAATGAGTCAGAAAATAGTGAAAGTACGGTTATTTATTTCACTGTACTTTGGGAGGCTGAAGCAGGTGAATCACTTGACGTCAGGAGTTCAAGACCAGTCTGGCCAACATGGTGAAACACTGTCTGTACTAAAAATACAAAAATTAGCCAGGGGTAGTGGCACACATCTGTAGTCCCAGCTACTCGGGAGGCTGAGGCAGGAAAATTGCTTGAACCCAGTAGGCAGAGGCTGTAGTGAGCCGAGATCACGCCCCTGCCCTCCAGCCTGGATGACAGAGCAAGATACTGTCTCCAAAAAAAAAGAAAGTGAGGCAGATGAAGACTCGTGGTGATTGCTTTACTATAATCCTGTAACCTACCCTGACTTCTTCCCCACTTTTTGTATATATTTTCCATTTTTTCCCTTTGGGTTCAGTCTGAACTGAATCAGTCTGAACTGCCTGGTTCACTACACATGAAAGCCCATGTCTCTGCTTTCTTCTGTCTCAGGAAACAGACTCAGGGCAGCTGAGAAACAGGCCCAGGCCATCCTGTTGAAAGACAACACCATCACATCAGGAAGAAACAGGTGGTGACATGAAATGGGCACCTACTATGAGCCAAGGGCTGAGTCTTGGTGTCTATTTTCTCATTTAATGATCACGGAGATGCTGTGAGCTCCTTTCACCTCTCACTGCCTCAATTTTCTTATCTGTAAGTGGAGACGATAATTCCTTCCTCCAGGACTATTGTGAGAGTTTGAGAGCTAGTTTAGAGAAATGTAGGTCAATTAACCAGCTCCCCTGCATGCAAAGCTTGTTATTTCTCTATGACAGAGGCAGCTCTTTAAAATCTTACCCTGCACATTCCACAGGACACCTTTCTCTGGATTTTTCATTCACGCAAACCCCATTCGGGTCCTGCTGTGCTCCGCTTGCCTCTCCTATTGTTGAAAGGCTCAGGAAAACCCACTGGAACTAATTCACCACCCTAGCTTGATGAAGTTACTTCCTGCTGCTCTGGGCATTGACCTCTGGAACAATCAACCACTGTCTGGTGGGAATTCTGTTGACACAACTGTGACTGTCTTACTTTGGATTGCCCCCGAAGCAGATGCTGAGACAAGGGTTTGGGTGAAAATAGTTTACTTGGGAGAAAATCCCATAAAATACCAGCAGGACAGCAGGAAGTGGGACAGGAGGGGAACGCAGCCCACACACTCTGCATTGTCCAACCAGCCACCACTATGGGTACAGACGCCGAATCCCAGAAGAACACGCTCCTGGGCTTATTCCATCCAAGTGATACCATAGACTGGGGTAGGTCCCCAAACGCCGGTGAGACCTGGACCCTAGTCAGTGTCCAGACTCTTGACTGTGAGAAGAAATTCAAGAATGAGTCAGAAAATCGTGAAAGTATGGTGATTTATTGCAAAGCGAAAAGTACACACTCAAGAAAGGGGAGTGTGAGCATTTTCAAGAGTGAAGGAATTGTTCTCAAGGGGTATTGGGGTTGCTACCTCTATGGGTTTCTTTAACCAGAGTGGAATATTCATGAAGATTCCTGGGAAAAGGTGGAGATTTCTCAGAACTGAGGTGCCACCCATTTTTGCACCAAATATGGGTGTTCCTGGAACTGTCAAGGTGTCAGTGGGTGTGTGATGTAGTATGTTAATGATCATATAATGAGGTCCTAGGGAAAACCTGGGTCAAATCCACCACCACGTTGGGTCCAGTTGGTCTTAGCCAACTTGGCCCACATCCTGTTTTTTCAGAGTCTTATCGGGCCCTAACTTCTGCAGCTATTTCAACATTTTCCTTTTGGTAATCATTTGAAACTACTGCCTGAAATTTTCTGTTCTGCCCTGACCACCCTGTATTCTTCCTATCTCATGAGGAACAAGGGAGCTGGGGAATAAATACCCCAGTCATTGGGTGAGAGTTGCTCCTGAGAGAGGTGCTAATTCCTCGTCGCATTCAGCCTGCTCTACAGAGGAGCAAAGGCCTTTGGCTGTTGGTGCAATTCTCTGGCAAAGGAATGCAGGTGCTGGCAGGTGCATTTGGCCTGATATGCACTGTAGGGGGATGGCTTCTAGGGCACCCTCAATGCCTCTTAAAACCATTCTCTCCTTAAAACCAACTCATTCATCTCCTGGGGCTCCTACCTCTCTTTCAGACAAATTATTGCAGAGTCAAGTAGCCATGTAGAATTGCATTGAGCAGGCACATTTGACAATGACATTTTGATTCCAGAACTTGTCAAGCTTTGTTCTCAGAATATGACTGGATCCTAATAATGTCTGTCCACTGTTGAGGGACCGCTGCATACCAGACCCTACCTGGGATATGCTAAGTCCATCACCTCATTCAGTCATCCCAGCAACCCTGTGAGGGAGCCGCCACTATCTCCAATTTCTGCACTAGGAGAGGGCAATGGGGGGAGGTTATGCCACACTCCATGTCACTCACCCACAGCCCTCTCAGTAAACGGTGGACACAGGATCCATACCTTGAATGTCTGTGTCATGGTCAAGCTCCGGATCTTTTCCAGCACCACATTTTCAAGCACAACTAGATTAGGTAAGTGTTTGCTTATGAGGGTGTGTTAGAAGCGTATCTACTGAGTGCTTCCTGCATACCACATGCAGTTATACACACCTCTCATGTAAGAATTTAAACCCCCATGATGATGCTGGGAGGCATGCATGGTTATTTCCATTATAAGGTCAGGTCCCGAAGCCCCTGAGTACCAATCCCGTTCCATCTCCATCACACACAGCTGCTATGGAATACACTGACATCAGTCTCAGGTGGCCCCACTCACTGTGGGGCAGAATTTCCCTGGACTGATGCCTGGCATCTGCCCAGAAGGCACTACAGCATAGGGGACAGTGGAGTCAGACTCCGTCAGAATCTACATCTCCCTGCACACACTGAGAGGCCTTGCATGGGCTACTGCACATCACCAAGCCTCCGTTTCCTCATACTCAAAATGGAATCAAGCTTGTCTTTCTGGTGGGTTGATGAAGATGGCACTAAATGAGAAGAGAACAGGGTAGGCACCAAATGCTTGCGGCTGCTGCATTTGGGGCAGGGGTGCTGGTGGTCATCTGAGTGCCAGCTCTGCCTGACTCTGAGCCAGTACATATGTACATGCACAGACAGACATGTTCGCACACTTGCACATGCACACACATGTATACCATGCACATACATGTGCACACACACATTCACACACCACTCTCACATCTGCACCCACATGCAAATACTCATGCATGCATACGTGCACTCATGCACACACATGCACACACATTCACACATATGCACTCACACATGCACACACACTCCAGTAAGCTATTTAGAGTTCATCAACATTATACCCAAGTCAGCATTTATTGAGCAACTACTGCATACCAGCATTATGCCAAGCACAAGAGATTAGGGGAAGTTGGGTGTAATGGCTCACATTCATAATCAAGCACTTTGAGAGGCTGAGGCAGGAAGATTCCTTGAGCCTAGGAGTTCGAGGACAGCCTGGGCAACATAGTGAGACCCCATCTCTGTCTTTAAAAAAAAAAAGACACAAGGGGAGCCCAGAAATGAAATTGCCAATGTTTCACTTCAGGCAGACTATCTCGTTTTCACAGGAAGCAGCAAAGACAGGCTGCCAGACACCTTTGCCACACTCCACTGGCTTCCACACTCTGAGAAAAGAGAGAATCTGACTCATGAGAGCCAGAAATGAACTTGATGCAATCCCAAGCCCAGAGCCAGTCCATCCTGGAAGATAAGCCCCATGGGGTCTTGTGACTGCCCCTTCCTTCAAGCAAGGTCCTATTATAATTTTCTCCCTGCCACGACCTTTATGGAGTGGGTTATAACTGTGCCTCAAACTGACTGGCTTCTGGCAGAGCGTTCCTCAGGGTGGGAGGCATCAGGCACTATGAGTCTGCCTGCCACCAGGAGGTTTCACGTATGCACCTGTGTCATCAGTGTGGTGTTTCTGTATCATCAGAACTCAGCACACCGTTTTCAGCCAGCGTGGTTGTTTGATGTAGACCGAGAAGTGGGTTCAGTGATGAGCACCCAGCACCCCCAAACTCTGCTAGGATTGGGTAGCCACACTCCTTTGAGGCTTGACCAATGTCACCTGAAGGTCACCACCAGTAGCCTTCCAGAACAGCTTAATTGGAGGTTGGCAGTCCTTCTGCAGTGACACACTGCCTGTGTCCTCCAAAACTCAGTGGATTGGAGAATTGAGTCACAGTGAATCTTGTAACCCATACCCAAAGCCCTGAAGAACTCAGATTGCTTGCATACCCAGTCACAGAGAAGTTGCCTTCTCTTGATCTTTATAGCCATTAAATGTCATTTAGAGGGGAGAGATTTGCTGTTTAAAAATATTTTTTAAAACAGCTTGAGTTTGTTCTTGGAAGGCTGCCATTGGGTCTGAGACCCCAGAGGAGCAGTGCACTGCCTTGCAATTACTCCTAAGTGCACAAGACAGGTATGTTTTGCTCTGGGGAGAGTTGCTGAACACCTGTCTGAGCAAGCGACTCTTTGTGGCTGTCTGGTCATTATGTACACCATTTGGTCCTGTCTTCAAGTAGGTTGTGGTCTCCTGGGAGCTGTAAGAAATCCAAACCAGTAAACAACATAGTATTTATGAAAGTTTCCAGTGTTAACCACCTGGCGAATGGTCCAGATAGGAATGCTATAGAAGCTCAAGGGAGGAAGAGACTCCAGGGGCTGAAGTGGTTTAGCAGGGCTAGCAGCAGGACAAGACAGAGTTTGAATGAGATCATTGCAGCTAAGGGGAATAAGGAAAAGCTGATAATGCAAGAAGGTCAACCATCTCAGACACATCTGGGGACCGCGGGGAAACCCATTTTGCTGGAGTAGAGAGATTGGATGTGGAAATACAGGCTGCACCCTGGAGCCAAGCTAAGTAAATGGGACTTCATTCTGAACTGGGAGTGGAGGGGTCCATGTGCAAAAGAGCACTGTGAGAGGATCCAGGGGACACTGGAGCTGTGGAGCTTGTTAGGAAGCAAGGTAGCCATCCAGGCAAGAAAGAGGAGGACTCAGAGTGGGGAGGAGAAGTGTGCCACAGTGAGAGGTGCTCACAGTATTCGAATCCCAACTTCACTGCCTGCTAATTATGTGAACTGATGCTGGCTACATAATCTCTCTAAGCCTCACTTTTCTCATCCCTGAAATGGCAATAATAATCCCAGCCTCAAACAATGATAGCTAAGATTGTATGAAATATCATGCATATAGTGCCAGCTACATATATACAGTGTCCAACCCCACATGGGGGATTCCTGTTATTCGTAGGGAGATGGTGTAGCAGTGTTGCCCTAGAGCCAGTTCATAGCAGTTTGCAGGAGCCAATTGTTACCATCTCTTCACAGCTCTGCATTCAGTGACACTGTGGGAGTAACTTGAAACTGGCCACAGTGGAAGTATTTCTATCATGGAATTAGGCAAACACTATTAATTCAGGCTTTCCCCACCTCCAGAGAATCAGATGTTAAACATTTGCCGGTGTACCTCTGGCAAAGAAAAGGAAAAGAGCCAGAGGTCGGTGAAATCAAATGAGAGAAGTCTAACCTTGCAAACCTGAGCCAACTGCGCTGGTGTATCCTGTTGTCTGTCCCACACCCTCGAAAGGCTTTTTGTCTTTGTCCAGCAGAGTCACCATGTCTTATTCAGGTTCCAGTGCTGAGCTGTTTGGAAACCAGGGTGGGGGGTGGACTTCAATGCCATCTTACTAAAAAAGTTCACTGATGAAAAGTGTATTGTTAAGACAGCAGCTTTGTATTTCTCCCAGGCTTTATTCAGCAGCCATGGATTGAATCGTTGACTTGATTTTACTACACTGAGGTCCCACTGAGGAAGGCCAAGTTCCTAAATCACGCGCCTGACAGGTGCCATATTTCTGAGCACAGAGCCGAGCTGTGACCTAGTTTCACAGTAACTAGAGCTGGGTGACATGCATAATAAAGGGAGTACATGGGGCATTTTTAAAATATGGAATGAAACTGGAATCATGCAGACATGTCAGTCTGAAACTGGTTACCAGAAGCAAGGTGATCAATCTTCCTGCCTGTCTTAGGATGCTGATGTGAGAAGCATGATGACTTTCACTTGGCAGAAGGATTTGAAAGTATCTGGGCTTGATAACCTACCTCATGCCAAGGACCATGCTCTCTATATGATTTCATCTTTTCACCCACCCTGTGAGTGATGTTTTAGTGTCTCCATTTGACATACAGGGAAGTAAAAGCTTGAAAGGTTAGCACCTCTCTCCATGTCCCACAGATACTAAAGGGCTGAGCCAAGATTTGAGTGTGGGTTTGTCTGATTCACCTCTGCTTGGCTCACTGTCTCCAAGCTGCTGCTCAGCTGGAGGCTCCTCTGTGACATTAGCTCACCGTGGCTCCGTCTGCCTGGAATGTTCTCCCTTGCCCAGGAATTCACGTGACTGTCTCCTTTTCACTTCAGTCTCACTATCATTTCCTCTGCGAGACTTTCCCTGATCACCTTCACTAAAGAAGCCCTCCTCAACTTTGCCCACCTATCACTGGCCACTCCCTGTACTGTTGCCCAATGGGACGGCTTTCAGAGCACATACCACTATCGTATTGTGTGTTACCTGTTTGCTTATGATCTCCCTTCCTTTTCTAGAACAGAAGCTCCATGAGAACAGGAACTTCATGTCTTGTTCTCTTTCATATATGCAGAGTAAAGAAGAATGTCTGACATATAATAGCTACACAATAAATATTGAAAGAACGGAGGAATGGGTGAACAGATGCATAGATCCATGGAAGGATGGATGGATGGATGGATATATGAATGGATGTATGCATGGATAGACACATGGATGAGTGATGAATGCATGGGTGGGTGATGAATGCATGGATGAATGAGGAATGTATGGGTAGCTGATGAATGCATCGGTGGGTGATGAATGCATGGGTGGGTGGATGAATGCATGGGTGAGTAATGAATGCATGAATGGATGGATACATGGATGAAATTGTACAAGCTTAAACCAGCTCATATTGGGAGGAAGCTTCTTCTTACTTGAAGCCCCCTGTGGCTATGTTGGAGCTTATCTCCTACCATCTCACTAAAGGAGCCTATCTCCTAAGCTCTCTCCTAGAGACCTGTATCTCTACCTTCTCCTCCCTTCCCAACCTGAGCAGTTGTCAGCATCAGGAGCAAGATGAGTGATGAAGTGTCAGCAGGGACACAGCCAGCTGGGGGAGCAGGGGCTATATTGTAACCAGCAGCCAGGAGTTGCTTCCTTGAGATGGCCTTTGGGTACAACCCTATATGGCTTCCCAGCCTTCCTTCCAGCTACAGGATCTTCCTACCCCTGGGACTCCCTTATTGGTGTCCTCATTAGGCCAACAAATGCAAATTAACCCCTGATTCACAGATAGTGGGGATATACAGTCACCACAACACATATGGCCTCTGTCATCCAGTTTCACTCAGTCTAGAGAAAGAGAGAGATGAATAAACAGACACTTTTCATATAAAAGCTATGATGAAAGTGATATTTGAGGTGAAAACAGGACACCGTAACAACAGCAGAGAGAAGGGCACATCAGTCAAAATCGAGGAAGGAAGGGACAGCTGGGTTCAGACTTGCAGGTAGACCAGGGCAAGGATGTTCAGGCAGAGGAAACGGGATAAACAAAGGCATGGTGGCCGAAAGAGCTAGATCTGTTCACTCAACACACAGGCAGGACTGTGACAGGTCTTGTGTATCCTGCTGTGAAATCTGAGCTTGGGTCTATAGCCAGTGGAGACACCTGAGGGCCTAAATGCAGAAAGATGGCCTGATTGGATCTGAATTTTAGAAAAAGCTGATTCCGATACAAGACTAGACTGTAGGGGAAGAGAGAAGAGACTGGGAGACCACATTAAGAGAGGAAGCCAGCCTGGACCAAAGGAGTAACTAAGAAAATCAAAGGTGTACAAGAGCTCAGAAAGCCAAGGAAAGCAGAATGGAAATGATTTGGTGATTAACTTTGTGCAGAGGGTGAAAAGAAAGGGTCTGGGCTGTTTCCCTGGTTGGAAAGAAGGTTCCTGACCTCACTGATCTCTCTGAGATCTCGCACACTTGACTCTACCCTTTGCCCGACTGCCTTGGTCTCATGGCTGCTTGGAGGAAATGGCCCGAGCCCTGGTCTTTCAGCGAGTCCCAGATGCCTGTCTCTGAACCAGCAGCATCAAAAATCCATGGGAGGTGTTAAAACCACAGAGTACTAGACCCCACCTCAGACCCACCAAATCAAGGTCTCCAGTGCCTAGACCTGTGAATATGCATCTTTAAGTCCCACAGGAGATTCTGGGATCCACTGCTATTGGGTATCAGTCTGGGAAACATGAGTTCCGTCTTCTCCACTAATCTGGGGAAGAGGGCCAAGTCGTACCTCTGTTTCCACCCGCTCCAGGCCCACACAGTTTGTGACTGACATACTGAGCACCAGGTCTGCATCACTCATCTTATCACACATGGGCACAGGATCTCTGCAGGGGGCAGGCAGTATGATGCGTCCTGGTCACGGTCTGGCTGGTGATTTGGTGTTACATCCAGACGTGGAAGTCGACCTAGACTAACCTAAGACAAAGGCAGTCGTTTCTCTGCCAACATTTTCAGAACATTAAACAGCTAAAAACAACAACAAAGTGATGGGCCAAGCCGTCAAGTTTGGGAACAGCTTTAATGACTAATTTCTAATGAGAGTTTCAAAACACTAATTCTCCAGAACAGAGAATCAAGTTGTGCTCATTTATAACCCGTCATCTGCAATGAGACGGAGGATATTTCTTTCTGTGTTGTCAGTTAACTTTCTGAGCCGGACAGAATACAAAGTAGAAGAGTTGAGCCATAAATCATCTCCTTTGGAACTGATAAATGGATATTGTACAAATCCTGCATTTGCATTGGCTCTGAGGACATAAATCTAATTCTCATGATCTTACTTTAAAAAAAAATTCCCTTTGAAGTCAGAATGAGCAATTTATGTAGGCATTCTTTCCTGACTGTTTGTTTTTCTCAGTTTTTTAATGACTGTCTTTTCACTCTCTCCACTCACACAACATTGTAAAGTGTTGCATTGTCATGTAGAGAAAACTGGACCTTGGTTTGAATCCTCCCACGGGGATGATTTTATAACTTTTTTGCTCAGCCATGAAAAACAATTGCTTTGGGAAAGATTGTCATAATGTATCAGGTAGAAGGGACCTGAGAGACCATCATTTCACATGACCTTTGTTTTATAGATGGGGAAACTGAGGCCCAAGAGTGACAGTCATGTGCTGCAGGCCACAGGCCAAGTTTGTGATAAGATCAGGGCATCTGTTCGGGTTTTGGAGAAACAAGGGCCCTAGGTAGCGTCCATTCATTCATTCATTTATTCATTCACTTGTTCATTCTCCAGGCACATCGCTATCTTGGCCCCTTCTGCCGCAGCCATTGCAACTAAGAAGGCAGGCCCTGCAGGGGAGACTCTGGAGGTCTTTTGTTCGTTCAGTATTTGCCAAATGGGCAAAAATGGAAGAAAAATCAAAACATCACTATTGGCCGGATGTGGTGGCTCAAGCCTGTAATCCCAGCACTTTGGGAGGCCGAGGCGGGCGGATCATGAGGTCAGGAGATCAAGACCATCCTGGCTAACACGGTGAAACCCCATCTCTACTAAAAATACAAAAAATTAGCCAAGCGTGGTGGTGGGTGCCTGTAGTCCCAGCTACTTGGGAGACTGAGGCAGGGGAAAGGTGGGAACCCGGGAGGCAGAGCTTGCAGTGAGCCGAGATTACGCCACTGCACTCCAGCCTGGGTGACAGAGTGAGACTCTGTCTCAAAAAAAAAAATTAAAAAAAAAAAACACTGTCCTTTTTTGGCCCTCTATAAGTCAGGAGTATTCTGAAGACTATCGAGGGAGGTGTGTTTGGTTTGTGCCTTGTTTTGTTATGTTTTAGCAGCCCTGGAAGTCATGGAGAACTCTTGAAGTTTTCTTTCTCATGTATAACAACTGTATTGATTTATGAGATATAATTCACGTACTGTACAATTCACCCATTTGAAATATACTTTTCAATGGTTTTTAGTGTAGTCACAGAGTTGTGCAACCATCACTGCCATCAATTTTAGAACATTTTCAACACCCTAAAGAGAAATCCCGTCCCCCTTAACCATTACATGTCTCCTCCCCACTGCTCTAGCAGCTTTCTGTCTCTGTGGGTTTGCCTAGTGCGGACATTTCATCGGAATGAAATCATCTAGCATGTGATATCCTTAAAAGTTTCATAGCAGAAAGACATCTACGTGGGAAGGGAAGCGGCTGAGTATTTAGAGAAAAGATACTTTCATCGTTTTATTTTCTTTTCTCAACTTTATAAAAGTTTTCAAACATGTGGAAACGTTGAAAGAATTTTATAGCAAGCATCCTTGGCCCCATCACCGAGATTCTCCCACCACATTTCCTTCTGCTTGCTTTATTTAGTGCACACCTATCCACCTGTTCCAGAGATCGCCACTGTGGCAGTGGGTTCTCAAAGGAGAACCTTCCAACCTTCCCGCAGCGAGAAAGAAAAATATTCAATTTTACTAAATAAAACATCAACATTGGAGATTTTATAAGCCAAGAATGTTAGTACATCAACATCAGAAGCCCTGAAAGATAAAATTGTGCTCAAAGGCCAAAAAAGTCATAGGTTAGCTCTCCAGGAAAGGCCTGTGTGTTCAGGACAGGAAGACTGTGGACCGAACAAGTTTGGGAATGACACGTCCCCATCCCTTGATGGGACCGGCTGACAACTTTGCTCACCAGTCAGAGCAGGGTGGCCCAGGGAGTGAACAGGCTGGTTGGTGGGGAGGGCAGCCATTCCCACCCGCTGCTAAGGGGCTCACTTCTCATAGGAGCTTTTGGGATTTAAGGGTTTAAGGATCAAGTTTGACTGATGCATTTGGAGGGAAGAATTGAAAACTGCCTGAGGGAAGGCACTTTGCCTTTTCTTTTGTGAGGCAAAAGCTTTTGAAAAACTGTGACTATACAAAGAGCCATAACTCCTCTGAGGAGTCCGTTATACGGTAACACATACTCAGATGTGGGCAGCAGTGAGCATTGTGCCTGGAGACAGAGAATGGCACCGCGGGCAAGCCTGGGAGCCACACACCACGTCTCTGCCTCAGAGTCTATCCTTGACCACAGGTTTTAAGTCCTTGATGTGCGCACAGGGCCCTGGAGAGAAGGCACCTGCTCTCACGGGCTGACCCCCAAGCCTGTGAGCCATAAGTGATGTGATTCGCTAAGGGTTGAATGGCACTGGCTATGTGTGTGTGCGTGTGTGTGCGCGTGTGTGTGTATGTGTGCATGTGCGTGTGTATGTGTGCATGTGCATGTGCGTGTGTGTGTGTGGTGAAGACACATTTAATTTGAGTCCCTGTGAAGCGAGGAGAAAAGGTCTTTTCTTTTATAAGCCAAGAATGTTAGTACATCAACATCAGAAGCCCTGAAAGATAAAATTGTGCTCAAAGGCCAAAAAAGTCATAGGTTAGCTCTCCAGGATAGCAGTTCAATAGCTCCTGCCAATATGTGCAATGCAATTCTTTTTAGTGAGTGAATTAAGCTTGATAGGAACTGCATTAAAGCTTCTGTTGGAACAGGAATTCAAAATGCTCATCTTTGTAATTTACCCACTCAGTCACCAGTGTTTTCCAAGTGCCGGTGGATGCCTGGGGAGAAGAGAAAGCAAAGATAAATAAGCGCGTCTCTCAGCCTTCAAAGCGCCGTGCCCCAGCAGGAAGGAAAACCCACAATTACGACATGCCGTTTTTATTGTACATATGTTTATATATTAGGTTGGGTCATGTGAAATTGCTGATGTGATGGGTTTTGACCAGAGAAATGGTAACTGTGTGGTTCAACCTAATATTTAGATAGTATTGTCTTAGCTCAGGCTTCCATAACCAAATACTGTGGACTGGGCAGCTTAAATACAGACATGTATTTCTCATAGTTCTGGAGGCTGTCAAGTCCAAGATCATGGTTCTAGCTGGTTCAGTCTCTGGGTAGGGCTCTCTTTCTGGCTTGCAGACAGCCACCTTCTTGCTATGTCCTCATGTAGCCTCATTTCCTTGGGGCATGTACCTGGAGGGTAGGGGTTAGGGAGCAAACAGGGTCTCCTTTTATAAGAATGCTCATCCTGTCAGATCGGAGCTCCATCCTCATGACCTCATGTAACCTTAACTACTTCCTAAGGAGAGGCCCATCTCCACATACAGCCACACTGGGGGTTAGAGTTGTATCAACATACTAATTTGGGGGGAACAGAAACAAACATTCACTTCACAGGTATAAAATGGATATATTATTTATGTGTATATACATCATATACTGTTATGTATCACATATAAGACATGCATATTATACATAGGTGTATGTACATATAGTAAATATACCATCTATAGTAATAAGGTTTTACAAAGAAGAGAAAATGGAAATGTAGAGATATAAAGGAAATCATCTTTGTATTACTAGTATTTTTATTGCCAAAAAAAATCCTATTGCAAAAGAAATATAGGCTAATGGTAAAAATTTTAGAAACTGAGATAAGCAAAACTAAGAAAGATGTAAATCCCACTAGCCAGATACCGCTACTCCTAAGACTCAGGCCAGACGGCGAGGCATCAGCGTTAAGAGCATGGGCCCTGTGGTTGGACAACTCCATCACTTACTAGCTGTGTGTCCTGGAGCCAGTGACTTAGTCCCTCACCACCCCTGTTTCCTCATCTGTATAATGGGTCATTAGTCCCTCGCCACCTCTGTTTCCTCATCTGTATAATGGGTCATTAGTCCCTGGCCACCTCTGTTTCCTCATCTGTATAATGGGTCGGTAATCCCACCCACATGAAGTTATTGTGAGACTTAAATAAGCTGACCCATGTAAAGTGCTTGGAAAGTCCCTGGCACAAAGCAAGTGCTCAATAAATATTATCTGTGACTCTAGTATTATCATCATGATGGTCATAATTATTACTGCAACTGCCACTAGCATTCCCTTCCAAGGTATTTTCTCAGCCAGCAGCAGCAAATAGGTTTGGGATTTATGTCAAGCCCTGTGAATAAGAAGGGTTTGGCACACAGGGCTTGATACAAAGAGGGGTTTTGAAGCTGACCTGGCCTTTGCCAAGTCATTACTGTGTTTGTGAGAGGGGGGTCAGCGAGCCTGCCACATGTTTGCATGTGGACCCTCACGGTGCTACACACATACCTACATACTATATTTACTTCATATATGTTGTCATCTTGTCATGTTGTATTCATCATGGCTTTTAATGTCTACGTAGCATTCCATTATCACTTTTAATCAACAGTTACCTGATGGCTTTTTTATTTTTCAATAGTAAACATTGATGTAGAAAATATAATTGTTGCTAAATATTTCTGCCAAATAAGTTTGAGTTATGCTTTATTCTAAGGCCCTCTCTCAGATCTTCAGAGTGAAAATCTGAGTATTAAAGGCTCTGAGAATTCTTGCGCAAAAGGGGACCTCATTTGACTTGATTAACCCAGCATTCCCCAATTTGGGAATGTGCTCCCTTTAGCTATTTCTTTAAGCTAAATTACTAGAGGAAGAATTTCTGGATCAAAGAATATG